>NC_135202.1:6666666-6969696 GCF_050948175.1 Xylocopa sonorina | reverse complement strand
TCAGAGTATCCAATGAACGGCTTTTGCCTTTCCTCTAGCGATCGCAATAAGGCGACTCTGAGATTCCACAGGAACTGGACACGAGAAGGGGGAAAGCGCCAATAGGTCAAGCGTGTTGTGTGCGGTCATCACGGTTAAAAACGCCTCTGCGAATCTGGGTGCCGTTCGTTAAAATAGCAAACAGAAAGGAAACCGGGGAAAAAACCTACGAAGAGAATGAAAAAAAGGAGAGGGGGAGGGGGGCGTAAAAGGGTAGGAGAGCAGCAGAGACGCTGATAAACGAGGTCGTGGTTCACGGGATTGGCGTCGAAGAGAAATCACGGTGGCGCAACGATCCTTCTTCCTTTCCCTCCTTCCACCAGGGGCCAGAATGATTAACGACATACCAGCAGCGTTTATCGCCCACGAATTTTCGCGCTCTCAGTCCTGTACAATGGGGGGCGGGGGAGGGTGCCGTCGTGTACGTACGTCTGGATACGTATACGCTCTCTGAAATACACGCTATGTAAATGCATTTGGAATTGGCGCGACCGTGCCGACGAGGTATTCGCGACGTTTCGTCAGACATCGCTGTCATTATCTCTCTTCTTCTGTACTCTTGTTCGATCAGCGTACGACAATCGTACGGGAATATAGGAGAAAGTATCCCGGAATCGGGCAATAAATTCATATACCAAATATGTGAACACAGATTACATTAAAACTGAGAGGGGAACAAAGTCGAGGTTCTACGTTCTCTCGAAGGTGGACCTTAACCCAAGGACTACTCACCGCTGCTACACAGCACGCGAGTAGGAAAATAGAGCACTGTGGAGTTAAGGGGAGGTTCCACCTCGGAAAGTGATCGATCAAGGTTGGAAAAGAAGGCATATTGAAACTTGTGTGGTGAAACAGTTGATCGGTTATGGAACGGATTAAGACGCGTTCAAAAAAGAAAAAAGGAACGACCGTTTTTTAGGGGGTGCAGGGGAAGTCCCTGATTCGAAGGTTCAGAAAGAGATTAAGGCGACGTTTCTCCTGATGCGAAGGAAGTTTACGATGCGACCAGTGCGCAAGGTGGTTTCGCGAGACCCTCGTGGGAGATTCCGGATTTGTTGTGTCGTCGGCGGTGGCGCTTAATTCGGTCGAAGGATATCGTCTTTCTCGGCGCGGTGTCGTGGGACAAAACTGGGCGGTGCCAAAGCTAAGTAAGCTTTGTCGCCTCAAGCGTAGAACTCCCGATTATGGTGCGGCGCGCCCGGCTTTGGGAACGCCTGCGCCGCCGGTGATCTTCTCGGTTCGTCAAGGGCATACGAGCCCTCGTCCTTCTTGCGCATCCTGTACACGATGAACATCACCACCAAGATCGCGCAGAGTAGTCCAACTACTGCGCCGCCGATCACCGCTACAGAAAAGAAAAAAGACAATAATGATTTCAATTTTACGTACAGCTTAATATCATTCCTAACATTATTATTTTTTAATTATCGTTACGATCTTCCGTTTGCTACCTTCTATTGCACTAAATATCGTCTGAAATCACTGTTAACTGATTTAATACAGAGTTTAAAGTTCGCTGTGTCCTAAGTGGCCGGTACGAACACGAGGGATTCATTATTCAACGGCGTTAAACTCCTGAGGGCATCAATTATGTAGCGCATTTATTATGGGCGGCCTCCGGATTTTGGTTAACTTAATACAAAATTTCGTTGTGAGTTACAGAACCTTCCTGAATAAATACCGCTCCCGTGGAATGTTGATTCGCACGTTAACCCTTATACTTCAAGCTCAACGCTAAGGGCATGCGCGTTAATAAATAACATGACCCTTCCGCGTAAGTTTCGGTTGTGTAACGTGCCGGCATTCTAGCTTTCAAAGGAATCGTGTAGCGTAATTAATTGTACAGCAGCGTATTTAATCATTCTCACGGCGAAGCTCTGGACAATGAAAAATTTTAGAGGCACGCTGTTTAATAATATCACGGCATGCGCTCTTTACATTTATCGTTAATTCAAAGAAATATGACATGTCTCGAGAATTTAATGAATACTTTAATTGGCAAAATTGACATTTACCTGCCAGTACACCTGGCTGAGCAAAGAAAGAGCTGGCACGGTCCTCGTGCTTCGGGTTCATGATATATACGTCGGAGTTGTCGTTGGTGTTCTCCGAGTGGTCGTCCTCGACATCTAAGGGTTCGATTACATCGGCCTCGTTTTCGGGTCGGTTTACAGTCTCGACGATCGTCTGCAATAGGATGCCGCTTAATCAGTTTAATCCGTTTAATTCGTCCACTAGCCGGGAGCCGTGTATGTTTTCAAACGTGTCAAATCTAATAACCCGTGACCGCCCCTGGCGTGGTTATAAGGCAAGTGATCTTAAAGCTTGCCTTTACTCCAGGGGCGAAGAGGGTGCACTCATGTTCGCGTGGTACAGGACAAAGCTGTCCGTATCACAGAACAGAGTGCACCCACACACATAACTTTTCAGTGTTAAACGGATTAAGGAACGACACTGAATACTATAACGAACTCATTGAATCGACGAACAATCTCATTACACTGACTATAATAGTACAATGTCCGAACAATGTATAAAAACTTGTAAAAGAGATTACAACCGAGTAGAATCTTAAGTCCTTTAACTAGATTTACCTGTTCCTTAGTATTAAAGAGTGATTCGTCGATCGGTATCTTAGGTTCTGTTGGCCTCTGAACGCGCGGTTCTATCCTGTTGTTGTTGCTAAAATCTGTAACAGAAATAAGATGCGCGAGTCTAGTACAAAATTTGCTAGGGCAATTAATTTTAATAAGATAATTCTCCAAGAAATGTGAGAATAAGTAGAGAAATTATGATGTGGCCTAGTGAAGACTGCTTCATGCTCCACCTTGAGCGTTCAAAATTGTTGCGAACGGTGGGACGATAAAAAGAAAAAAACGCGAGGCGTTTTCAGCTTGGTAATTTCGAAAAATGCTGACAAAAAATTTAGATGGGGGAGGAACTTTTCTGGAAATCGCGTGACGCGCATCGTTGCCATGCCGCGTACAATGCGTTCCGCGAGCCGGGTTTTTTACTGAAACGTTTAGCACAGAATACCACGACACGAAGCCCTTCGTGACGTCGATCTCCGGGCGTGCTTTTCGATCGTCGATGCAATCCGCGTGTGTCGAATAATAGTCCTTGTCGATAGCCGAATGTTTCGCAGTCCCGAAACTTTGACTGACTCCCTTTTCGCCCTCGAATCGGAATTCGACTATTTTTTTACCGTTTACAAATAAAAAAATAACTGTGTTCCGATTTGATGTGAAGTTTACTATTCAGTTCCATGCGTTGAACTCTTTTATTTAATGTTTTCTATATAGTATTTCAAAATGTACTTCGTACACAATGTATGAGATTGTATTTTCTGCAATTATCGAGGTATATATTGATTAATACATTTTTCATAATGAAAAGTCTATGTATTACATGTTTGTACTTAGTCCTCAAAGGAAAAGAAAAATTGCTAAAATAGGGAATAGTGTTTTACCGTGATTTTCGTCGCCGTCTTCGTCATCCGGGCCAAGCCCACTTCCGGATGCTTCAAGGTCGTCGCGACCTTCGCTGCCACCACGACCAGAACCCTCCAACGACTCCTGGTCGTCCAGATAGAGGTCGTCTGGGAAGGAATTGTACGTCGAACTTCCACCCGCTGTTCGCTCCTTCTCGTTCTGACCTTTCTGAAAAGGTAGGAACGGATGCGATAAAAAATGTTCAACTTCCACTGGATCACGAAAAGAATCTCGAGAAAATCTAATATCAATTTTCATTTAAATGCGTCTCTGTAAGTATAAAATATAGTAAATCATTTGCATTTCGTAAATAAAATGAAGAGAAACACAAGACGATTGTTCTACAACGAATACATATGGATAACATCATTTCGTTTCACTCTTCTGAACATCTTTTTTGCTTTGACGAGACTTTTTTGCTCGGTCGTGCTCCAAAATAGAATCCATTCCGGTGAATACGATCGTGTGTTTTGCTATAGAATTACCGCACGCAACATGTTGCTGTCGCGTGAATATTGTTTTATTTATTTTTTGGTGGTACCTTAACGTGTTTGTCGTGTCTAAAAAGAAAAAGCAGCTATAAAGAACGCGCCTTTTTCTGTAGCCCGTATTTCAACTACGTGATACATGGTTAAACGGTATATTAAACCAGAATTAATTATCATTACGATTATTCCACTAACTATACGTATATATTTTTAATTTCAATATTAAATTAGAATAAAGTAATAGCATGGAATTGCAGCAAAATTGCAGAAATTGCTGCAAAAATAGTTTTAAAATAGAATATCCGGAGACGGAATAATTAATAACAATAGACGTGCAGAACACGTCGAGGAAACTTCATCAAGCTACGATTTCCGGTTACTCAACGCTAACGGAATGCAAGAGTGGTGTGCAATAAAGTCCAGAATAATAAATCGTGCGGTAATCACGATTGTCCAGTGATTGATCCGCAATATCTCCTCCATTTGTTTGTTTCAATGAAATATCTTTGATATCTTCTCATCAACTGAGAAGAGGTAGATTTCTCTCTCTTTCCATTTGGTAAAAGAACATGAACTATGTTTAACTCATTAACCAATGTTGCGACAACGATTCATTTTCAATTTGTTTCTCAGTCGATCCAATCCAACGATGCAGATTCACTGAGAAATATTATGTTCGCCTCACAAAATTAGCAAAGAGAAGAATACTTTATACCTATTAAACAAAGATCTGTGGTAATTTATTTTGTGCTCGCTAGGAATGGGCGGCAAATTTCGAAACGGTAACGCAATGGAGGTAAGATCTTTCGTTTCCTTCACACTTGCTATTAACAGATTTAAGTTTCCATTAATCTTGACGATTGGATAGATATCTATTTTTGTCTGAAACATTGAAAGGTACAAATCAATCGTTACTGGAAAGCTTTCCTCCAAATTGGTCACTCGTCGAAATGGTCAACTAAGTAATGGTATCTCACGAAAACAATGACCTGAACAGAGTCAAACAATCCATTGAAAGAGAGGTAGAAGTGTGCACACAGTGCACAACGTTTATATACACGTTGTACAATCAAATAGGAACGAGCAGTCGGTCAATCTCTCGAAAAGCCGAAATTTCAACGTTACTAGAGGAAACTAATCGCAATGGTACAGAACTGCCATCTAGTGCGGTCCAATTTACATAGAGCAGCTGCCACAATAGTAAAACGATTATGTGGATAAGTTAGAATATGCATTCGATCACAAAGTAGATTGATCATGCGGAGTTATCAATCGTTCGCCTTTGAAATTTTGTTTCGTCGTAGAAGAACTTTGTACAAAGAATACATATAATAATAACAATGATTGATACTTTAATTTCTGCGCAGTGTTTTTATGTTTCCGATAATTGAATGTAGTTGCATAAATCGATAACAGATGGCAGAACCGTGAGTGGGATAGTAATTACGCGATGCAGTATTAATAAGGATACCAATTACCGTAACTTCTCGAGATTAATTTCGAGGGTTTCCATTTTCGTGAATAAATCCAATTTTTTGAACGTAACTCTTTTGCCAGGTCCTTTAATTAATAACAGCCGACAACTTGGATCTTTTGCCACGATCATTGCAAATTGGCCACGTAATATCGATTAGAAAGAAAGGGAAGATTCAATTTGAAAGCAATAAGTTTTGCTTAAAAATATTATAACGCTTATACTGAAAACACTGAGTCATCGAGTAATTTCCAGTCCACCGAGCTTAGATCACTATAGACGTGTATATAACACGTTCACGACAAACGTTGCCAGAACGTTAACAATGATGCAAATTGCCTGAAAAAAGTGCAGATTAATTGTGACGTTATCGTGACGTTGGTTTTTAATGAGTCAGAGTGTAACAAGATTTTAACGCTAAATTACACAAGAGAAGATATTAACCGGGAAATTCAAAGCATCATATTGTAACACGTACCAATTCGATATCCTCTAGTTGTCACGATCGAAACGAATGCAAACGTTCCAGTTTCGCAATAGAAGAATCCACGACGAATTCTAACGTAACCTGGGACCGCAAGCACGGTCGCGCGTCTACCTGTAGTTACTTAACAAAATATCAAACAGATCAGTGGAAAATGTTCGCGTAAAGTAACTCGAGTCACCATACCACCAGGTACCGGCACTTAGGGTTGCACTAGGTTGCGAGATCAACGTCCGCGAGCGATGCACCGGGTGCACGCGATCGTGCGTACGGATACATCGTCGAGCGTGTCTCTCGCAGCTGATCGATAACACGAAATTCGTCCTCGTCCCGGGCCAGCTAACTCACCTACGTCCAAACGACTACAGCGCGGCCCGATCCATCTGACTCTTCTTGGGGACACGACTTTTCAAGCTCGTTTAGACCGTGATATTTCACGCAGTCTGGCTGTACGCACGGATCCGCTTTCTCCTTGCGACTTTTTTCTGTCGCCGTTCGCGGAAGAAACGCAAGAATTGCGCGGGCGCGCGATGTTATCGACCTCTTTTGCGCATTCTGTCGCATTACGCGAATTTTTTTCCATTTATATCACCCATCGCCTACGTTATCCTCGCGGTTTAAATTAAAAAAAAAAGAGGAACAATGCTGCCTACGTTCGCATGTAAATGGCCAAAGGCTAAGGTCAAGGCTCTCGAGATCTACTTGTCCCGCCTTTTTCACTCGATTTCCGCGCGGCAAACGTAATTGAACGCTTTCAAATGAGAACCAGCCTTATTCGAGACGAATAGGGAGTGACAGGGCTACTTACGGGTCCGTTTGACGATGCTGGTAATGAGTGTCCTGGAACACTACACCGGAAATCGAAGAGCTTTTGCCAGATAAGACGCGATACGCTTTTCAGGGAAGTAGTGACTGCACTGACGTAGTACAGGGTCGAGCCTGTAGACGGCACTGTTCCAGGCAACTCTATATAGCTCCTTCGCAGATATAAAACGGGAGGATCTGGCCAGGACCGTAGCACTAGATATTCCGATTTCATTCTGTTACTAATAATTCGGTGGTGCGTATCTATATATCATAGACTGAGTACACATGCGACTTACTTTACAGAATATTCTTCATGTGGCAAATGTTGAGAAAAAATATTCCAACGTTTTAAATTGTTAACACTTATTCGCCTTCCTTGAAGTTGAGACAAGAATCCTTCAAGCTGATACATAATAGGATTAATTCAAGATTTACGATTAAGTCGCGCGGTAAGACGGTTCGATATTGGAAGGTTCACCTTGTCGACCAGAGCACGCAATTGCACATGTAGCTATCTAGCAAGTACATGCGTCGTCTTCCCATAGCTAACTCTGCGCGTTTGAACAGGACAAAATCCTTTCATATTGGACTCGTATCCGTGGATCTTAATTCGTGTGTCATTCTTCTCGATCCGTTCGTAGACATACGTTCCACGTTTACAGACGCCGGTTACGCTGTCGCAGCTGTTTTGTTTTACACAGTTTACGTAGAGAAGAAGAAAACGGCGGATGTTTTGAAGATGGCAAGACGATGAATTTCCGGCGGGGCTGATAGCGTAGGTACTACAAAATAAATCTAACATCCCATTTCTCTGCAGTTCTTGCCACGCTAGAAAAGTAAACCGAATGAAATCCAATCGGAATGCACAAAAAACATAACCTGTATTGCCAGCCTGACAGAGTGGACGTGAAATAAATCTTTTTGCCAGTGCAGAGAAGGAAATACGTGGATCGCCAGAATTGCTCGCCGATTGTCGTCGAATGAAAACACGAATTACCTCCATTATTTTCCAATAATCGTTACCACGGGGACAAAACATTCGCGCTCGACGAGTATGAAAGCCGCGGGCAAACACTAATCGCGGCTACTTTTTTCAAATCGTAAAGCACGGAACGTAACCAGATGGCAGAGTAGAAGCGTCGATTATGCGCGAACGGCTCGAAACGTCGATAACCGTGAAATTTTCGCAACGAGAGGGTTAATCGAACCGTTCGATCGCCGATGGAGTTGATTTACTTCAGAAAAGGGGACAGTTCGTATATATTCTTCTGCTTTACGAACGGCGTGTTTTTTCAGGTGAACTTCCAGGACGAAATTTCACCCGATTAGATTTCGTTCAGCTCTCCGTACACGGAAGATCGGTTCCCCTCGGTGAAAAGAACACTGTAAAGGGTATGGAGAAAAAGACAAAAGCGAACGGAATATGAACGAGATGGGTATACAACAGAAGATGGGTAATTGAGAGAACAAATGCGTATGCACTGAAAGAGGAAAGAGAAATACCAGTTCTATGCGCGTTTGAATTTTGTTTCATGCTCGAAAGATCGGACTCGTCGAACTGTACTACTAGAAAATTTTGCAGTAAGTTATGGTTACCTTTGTTATTCCTCGTGTGCACTGTACTACTTCCAACTACTTCTATTTGGTACGTCTGAAACGACGCATCGACCCTCTATTTAGTTTTACGGATTAATTACATCCAAAAAATAATGAAACCACTTTTGGCCGCAGGTTCGTGCATTGGTTCTCAATTTTCATATCTCCCAGAGGCGTGGATTCGTGGAACGACAAAATATTCGAACCCGTTATTCTTCCTCGATATTTCCCCATGTATAATGGATTTCGAGCCCTTCCTAGCGGCGAAAGAGATCGATTTACCTTCCCTTCGAGTCGATTTTTAGAGTCGGCGCGCGCGCACCCAGCTGTACGCCCGTCGTAAAATTCGTTTAATCGACGTAATCGAATATTAAAATCTCGTTTCTATGATGCTCAAACAGAAATTCGAAATCCCTGTGCGGTGGGGATCAGAATACACCCACAGTATCCCCTGCTTGTCGTAAGAGGCGACTAAAAGGGGGCAGAAAGGGTTAACGAACACGTAGAGAAGAGAAACGAATTTTAGTTGAGAAGAAGAACAATGTAAGTAAGGATGCGTAGAAAAGAAAAAAGGATAGTAACGTTTTCCGTTGGGCAAAATAAGAGCGTAGCGCTTTTCACAAACGCCATCTACTGGCTACAAAAGACTAATTTGTAAGACCAGTAGAGAATAATAAACCGAGAATCGAGAAATTCCAATATCTTTCTCATTAAATAGGAAGCGAACTAATATCCACTTCGATGCGTAGACCAATCAGAATTTATGACGACTGGCGTGACCTTTTTATCGACCGAGACGTGATCGCATTCGTCATCCTGCGTCGACGATTATTCGAAGTTTCGTGGCTGTCATGATCACGCTTAACGGTGGATGACTCTGCTTGAGGGGTTGGATTTGTTATTTTCTTTCTTTTTTTTTTGTCGATGATCATTCTACCAATTCGAACATAATTTTCTATCGAATAAATCGATCGAAACTAACCGCATTAGATTATCGTTTCGCGTTCTGGCATGTCGGTAAAGCAAGGTGTCAAATGCACAACGCGCCTGGTTGCGCCACCACCATAACCTCACCATTGATTGTAACCAGGAATAAAGACGCCGTCGCACCCATTTCATGGAATTAGCTTGTTCAGCGTGAAATATAATTTCACGTCGGTTATTATCGAGTCGCTTTGAACTGGCTCCGCAAAGCTTAACCAGGCAGCGAGTTTGTAACTTATTAAAATTGCTTTCACGTGCGCGGATACCAAGTGGGCTAATAAAGGATTCGTTGTTATGGTAAATAATCGACTTGTGACAGTGACGAGGCCAACGGCAACAATGGTGCGAACGACATTAATGGAATTTCTGTCATTTTCGATGAAACGTTTATACGTTCACCAGTTGACGATAATCGTACTGGCTAAGTCCATCGCTTTTTAACGTTGCACGATTAAAAGAAAAATCCTTACTTTACCAGATCTTCTTGGACCTTCTTGGAGGCTGAACATTCGATGGTATCGAAGGAAGCCGCAGAGATGATTTGAGTTGATGAAAGGAGGTTAAGAGGAAAAAGGATGGTGCTGCTGTGGGGTGAGGAGTTAGCGACAGAGATGGATGATGGACGAAGATCGATATAGAGGTTGTAGTAGTTACGTAGCGATACCACTTTTACATTTCAAGCAAAGATAATTTGAGGCCATCGTTGATGAAACATTGTCCAGGGTATCTGAAGAGATGCGGGACAATATATTTTAGTAATTTCGAACGTGACGCGAGATTCAAGAACCATTGGGACGCGCGACGCTCGAGACGAAGATCGAGGCGCCTGGTAGCTGTAACGGAAATCGAGTCAAGATCGAGGCGCGCGTACAAGGGCGGAGGTGGATCGTAGAAAAGTTAAGATGAAGGTTTCCAGCGGAAGGGAGGAAAAGAAACGAAAAAATTGCCGGAGACATTGTGCAACTGTGAAAAATGTATTCATAAGGGAAAGAAAAAGGTAACGGAAGAAGATGGCGGGCAAGCAGGCGAAGTGGATGAAGAAGTCGAGGGAAACCGAAATCCCCGAGGAGAGAGGAAAATCGAGGAAGATCAGCTGGCTGCGAACACTCCGCGAAACTAAGAAGTTTAAAAAGGAAGAAACTACGGAGACAGGAAGCGACTGCTGCACGGAAAAATCCAGCTGGCACCCTGGAGATTAAGAAGATGGGCTGAAAAGTCGAAATATTAGGTGTAACGGGTGGCGAGACGAAGCAGAGGAAGAACAGAGTCTGATGGATGTTTTTAGTAGGTTTTTTACTATGAAAATTGATCATATAAAAAAGTTTAAAAATGTGAAAACACGTGTTCTTCTAAATGAACGGAGGATGAATCGATGGTCGAAGACACAACAAGGACACCCCTTTAATCAATCATGATGCTTTCACAAAATGCCACCTTTAACCTCCTCCTTGGGGTCATCGCGATCGAATCTTCTCGCTTCCTCGACTAAAATACTCATTCTCCTCGACTTTATGCTTGTAGATATTCGCCACCCCTGAAAAAAATAACGGAACAATTCCGCCAGCGTCGTAAACCCGGCTGGCATTGTGTTCAGCACAAAGCGAAAGAGGTGTAGCGGTCGTTGACGAGGAGGAGGACGAACACCAGGAATGCGTTCAAGAACAAAGGGAAGAGTCAGGAAGAGGAAGAGAGGAGTTCGGTAGAGAGCAAGGAGCAGTCCAAAAGCCCGGGGAGACCAGAAAACCGACTCCAAAGCACGAAGAGTCGGGGCACGTTCGTGAAAAGGGGGACTGGGGCAGGCAGAGACGGAAAGGAAGGTGTATAATCGTTGTCAGGAAAAGGAAAACGGGGAAGGGGCGCGGGGGTGGGAAAGGGGAATGCAAACAAACCGCGTGAAACGCATCAGACTACGTTCTAGGCTCGCAATCGCGTTCCATTTCGCTAACGAGCTCCTGGGGATGCGTCGAAACGCATAAAGCATGGACAGCGGCACCACGTGTCTGAGCAATTATCGCGATAATTATACCGCGGTTGCACAATGCAACAGACCCGGCTGGTTGCGCCGGTTTGTTGGAGAAGAGGGGGGAAAAAAAGCCAACACAGTAGTTTTAAGCTGAAATGTTTTAATCTTCCGTAATGGACGGATGGTCGGGGCTGGTATGGTAATTCGTTGGGAAAACGTTTGCTGAGATAAGGAACGAATGCTGGTCTTGATTTGATAGCGACTCGGAGGAATGCAGAGGAGAGTTCTCCATGGGAAATTAAGTTAAGGGTTTCTGTTGATGAATCAGGGTAGGAATCATCTCTCGAGGCACTAGGCGCTGTGAATTTATATAGAATCGGAGATAATTTGTTGGGGCAAGGAACTTTCGTTTTCTCAACATTTTTTAGACGCTAGAAACTTATAAAAGATCTGAATGGGTGACGAGTTTGATTTTTAATGGCCTATTAGAGACTGCAGCAGGTTTAGCAGAATATTAAATTTCTGACTCAATTATACTGCCATTTTTGGCATTATAAGTTTTAAGTCTCTTAAAATTGTCGTATACATTACATCCGGGGAACAGAATTTTCCAAGGAGGCTTCAGTGCCGCCATTATAGACATAATAGTCTCCCGTCAGGCCTCTTAAGATCATTCGAGACCTTCAACAATTAAATCCATAAGATGCTTCCGGATGCTACTTTCCAAAACAATGCTTTCACAATATACCATTATATTTGTATATTGATATCTGATCTTTTGTGTATTTTTACTCCACTATATTAGCAGAACTGCAGTTTACAAGTCTTGGAACATTTCGACTTCCCTTTGGTTCAAACTATGAGATTACGAGAGATTGTCAGGCGTAAACCTTGCTGTTCAACCTGTTCTCCAGCTTAAGTCAAAGGGTTTTCTACGGTTTCTAAAACAGATACGGCTTACAACTGGAAGCACTGAACGCTATCGACAATTCTAGTTAGAGAGTTTCATTTGATATTCACTACTTAACTCTTTGTCAATTATTATGTCCATCGAAGGTTCTGTACGTGTCTGGAGTGCGAGATTTTTCTACCAGTATAGGGGCTGATATTAGCCCGCTAAACATTAAGGAGAATTACGCTAATGAATATCTAACCCAAAGCCTGGAAGTTAAAGGGAATTACGCTAATGAGCCTGGAGGGGGAAAGAGGGAAGAAGAGCCTGTGAATCTTGTTGCATTATCCGCAAGATATTGGAAAGGGGAACAGAGACTTAATTCGAGGGCAAGAGGAGGGACCGAAATACACTCAGAGATAAGAAGATTCAGTTCGTATTCTACTAGCTCAGTTTCTGAAATCATTTATCAATTTATCACACTTTACCTACCAGATCTTCTTTATGCCTTCAACGACTCTATCAGCGAGGATTGTTTTTAATTAGCGCAACACTGAATTAAGTACGAATACAACACTCGACGCAGTCAAATTGAAACATCGAACGCTCGCTATCCAACCCCGTGGAACCGCCATTCTCTCAGCGTGCCAAGAGCAGCGGGGTTCAAAAGTCGCAGAAAAAGTTATCGAATTAATTCCACCCCCGCGTCAAAGCAGCACACCACCGCGGGAAAGGAAATCCAGACCCTGAAAAAAAAGAGTGGAGAGACTGAAAGAGGAGTCAAGAGAGGGAGAGAGGCAAAAAAGAGGATCGAGCCGCGAAGAAGGTTCACCCTGGCCAATTCAGAGGCAGCTTCTGCATGCTAAGCGACGAATTAGGCAAATATTTCCCCGTAGCGTGGCTCGCGGCCACGCGTAAAAAAGAATCCATTCGCCGTACTCGACGTGGATCGACGACCCTCTCACTTGAAACCACCGCTGGGCGCGCACCCCTCCGAGCACCCATCCGCCCTTCGAATCCTCCTTCCCGACGACGCAAATCACGTTACTCGTGCGGTTACTCAACCTCACGCTACTCGAGTTAATTTTTATTGTGCAACAGAAATTGGTCGCCTCTTCAGGGTAGGTATAGTCAGCTACAAAATTCTGCGTACACACTCACAGTTCTAAATACCCGAGAGCGACAAAAATTACGAACGTTTCGTAAATTTTAATTCGTCTGTCGGTTAAAATACGATGTACAAATAGCGAGAAAGCGAAATGTCATCGCGTTACATTTTTAGAGACAACTTTATTCGTCGACTTTCGTGACCGACTGTAAGCCTCGTGACTTTCTCGGTATAATGGATAGGAATACATCCGTGAGTGTCGTAATTCTTGTTTTTCCATTAACGAGAGTTACGCAGTCACGGTATCTTGTTTGATTTTGTTGATGGAGGGGTGGATAGTTGGCTCAGGGATGAGCAGGAGGTGTAAATCTTCAGCTTCGTGACGCGACACGGAAGTGCACGGTGGATATCATAAATTGCACGGTTTCCTAGATACCAGAACGGGGGTAATGGGAATCTTTTGATGAAAATTCAATCCCCTTCGCGCTGCTGGGAATGCAATAATAATGTGGAACGGAGCTTTGCTTGCGAAAGGATGGAGGAGTTTGTTTTGGCAATATTTGTTCTGGGAATGAAGTGGAAAGAATTTTTAAATGTCCGACGGAAGTTGGCAGGAATTTATAGCGATATTTTTCGCTACCTTCGTTCCACCGATATCCCTAGTAACAGAATACCTATTGCTTAGTTCTCTTTATCCCCAGACATTCGGAAAGGAATGCTCTTCAATTTTCTTGTCTCCCCCCAATATTATTCTGTATTTTCCTTATTTCATCGACGTTGGCCAACAGAATGTTCTCTCCCCACGAACAAAACTGGGCGATACATTATTTTCGCCATTAGATATTCTATTTTGCAAGAATTTTAACGATGTGATGGTATAAATAATAATAGCAACGAACGCGTGGTTTTTGAAAAATATACGCGACGCGATTTTCGATTAAAATGATGCATAGTCGTGGTATTTGATTAAAATGTTCCAATTAAAATAACAGCGGGAATGTTTTAATAATTTCGTACGTGGATATCTCTGTTACCGCCTTTCTGGGAGACGGAGGTCTTTCGTGGTTCATTATTCATCGTAATTTATCGCGAAAATGCGGCGATGAAATATTCAGTGGCAAGCAAAAATCAAGTCGATTGTTTTTTCTCTTCCGGCAAGCCGCTAATGAATTATTAATCGTCCACCGACACGTGTGTTTTCAATTAATTTTAATCCACTGGACGAAGACGAACAAATAACGGTTAATTTATGGAGGAATTAAAACGATTTCCTGGCGAATTGTTATTTAACTCGCCGATCGATTCATGGAATCGACTATCCGGTAGAATTTATTTAATTTGTTCGATTTATCCTGGAACAACGTGCAATGCAACGTGTAATACATAAATGAAGAGGGAGCGCGATAATATGGTACAATGTATTCAAAATTAAAATTAACAATTAACAGTCCCCATACATTATACGGTCGTCGTTCTAAATTGAACGACTACTAATTGAAATTGAAATAGTATATTTTTATATTTACAGAGTTGCTAGTTTCAACCGTCTTCTCACATTGGCAGTCACTATTGGTGGACACCATCCTGTGTTAGCGACAGTGTGCTAAAAGATCAATACTTCCGATCGGAAACTTCGTAATTGTTCCTCCAAAAAAAAAAAACGACTGATCGAAGCGAGGAACCCGTAATTTCAACGAGCCTCGATATTTGCCTTACTAACAAACGCGGCTGGTCGTCGATTCGCGCAGTTTGAAGAGCTAGGAGGCTTCCGGGAGGATCCTTCGGGAGTGCCCTAAACGAGCGTCGCAGGACGAGGGGTTTGGAATGAATACGAGAAGGGCCGCCGCGAGAAAAGGCTAGCGTCGCGAGTGAAGTGCCCTGACAAATTGGCAGACGTGAATAAAGAAGGAAAAAGTAGGAACGAGAAGAGGAGGAAAAAAGTGGAGAAAGAATGGTAGGTGGTCCTCGTGCTTAAGGGATATTCCCTTCCTTACCGACGTGGCTAATCAATTCCGAGTGGCCTGGTAGTTCGAGTACGTACGACGTTCGTCAACGACCCGTGCACGTATTTAATCCGTAAAAATCGTCGGTGAGCAGATGATGGAGGTGGGTATGCGAGTTTCAAGGGAGAAGGGGAGAAGTGGCGGGTATAAAAGAAGGAAGGAACTTTGGTACGTCGTCTACAGACGAGAGAAGAAAGTTTGCTCGGAGTTTAATGAGATTCGTGGACAATTTAATTGAAAGTAATACGGGCGAAGCAAATAGAGGGAGAGAGAGATAGAGAGTGGAGACCGTTCGTCCTTTTCTCATTCGCCGGATGACGGAAGAAATGAGTTGGAAGGTGGAGCCTGGGGAAGATATTCGTGTCCTTCGCTAATTAAAAGTACATAATAACTGAAATCATGGGGACAAAGCAGATTCTGTTTTAGCTAGGAGACGTTCTTCTGGATCTTATACCTTTCTTCTCTTGTATTGCGTTTTTTGTTTGACGGAGAAGCCGAAGGAATTAATGGGGAGGAAGAGACGATATCAATCCTCTGTTATTTCTTTTTTCCTGCAAGAACTTATCTAAATAATACTTCTCCAACGTGAAATTTTTAATTAATGCGAGGAAAAGTTAATAATTAGAGCGGAAACTAATAATTACAGAACCGAGGATAAGATATCGTGCATATTTCACTTTTCAAACTGCATTATATCCAATATAATGCTGTTAATTACAACGAGGATTACTATGACCAAATTTAAGTCCCTGTAACCTCGCTAAGTCAATACCTACGTTACCGACCAACAGTTGGGTCGACGTTCCAATTCTTACCTACGTCAAGCGTCCCTCTAATTTTCTCTATTTCAGCTCAATTTGAAATTACCGTCGAAGGAACTTCCGAATCCTGACTGTGCCTCTAAAAAGTATCGTCTAGAGTGAAACAGCGAATTAGAGTAGATTGCAAGAGGAGCACCTCTTTAAAAATCAATAGACACGACAGTATCTCGCGCGTCGTGGCAGTTTCCGAATTCTGAGGAGGCATCCGAAGCGGTTGTGGGTGGAAGTCGTTGCACCGGATGACACTTGGCCTTAATAAGCCCCGGAGCGTCTCGAATTCGAGTCAAGCCGCGTCAACTCTTTTCCACTACCACTCTTCCTCTCTCTCTCTCTCTCTGTCTCTCTCTCACTCTCTCTACGACATTTTTTTTATCGTACGTACCAGGTGTTTGCCAATAAAAGCTTCGCCCGACTTCGACGAGCGCATTGTTCCGAGTTCGGCCTTGATACGAGGGGGTGGTGGTCGGCGGCCTAGGTCGACCAGAAAAAGAGCGAACGTGACGGAAACGCGACGGAGACGCCTTTTCGCGTCGAACCGAGGTGCTCGACTCGTTATCGGCTGCGAACCGCGAGGTTGTAATTTACCTAAAACTAATTATGCTCGACGAGCCTGCGGGCTGGAGGATACGTGACGATACCTCGGACGATTAACGACGAAGGGTTGGAACCGCGCGACTAGGAAAGATTTTTCGGGTACGATAGCCAGATTTGATTAAATTTAAGGAGCCGAGGATTTGGAAGTTTGCAAGCTTCAAAGTTCGCTAAGCTGGGTAATGGACATTTCGGAGTTCTCAAGTGTCGCTGTATAAGAGCCAGCGATGCGAAGGGAATTTTGGAGTTTGATCATTTTTTAAAAAGTTCAACGATCTCTAAGGGCGTGCAAGTTTTCGACACGTGAAATGACCGATGGGAGTTCTGAAGTTCCCCCAAACGTTTCACGATTCCGTCGAACGGGATGTCCTTAATTAGACCGTTCGAAAAATTGCCCCGTTCCGCTCCTGCAGGTGGAGAGAGAACCGGTTCGATTCGCTATCTAATTGTTCATCGACGTTCGCCAAACGATTCGAGGGGTCTCGATGCGGACGAGCATCGAACCGGAGAGGTACGCTCCGGTTGTTAGACGCGTAAACGCGTGTAATACGCGTCTAATACGCGTGGAATACGAATTAAGAGCTCTTTTTCAGGCCGAGCGAACCGTTCGCCTTCGGTTTGCTCGATTGGACGCTCGTTTAACGCTCAATCGGACGTTCTTGCCTTTTGTTTCATCCTGAAAAACCGACGATTCCCACCAATTATTCCGTGCTAGAGGCTTTGGGCATGTATCTGTTTCCCTTCTTTCAACCCCCACCTTTATCTCTTCTGAATTCAACCAGATAACCATTCAGACTAGCTTCTGAACCAAATAGTTCACAGTTGAGACTCTCAACGAGTTGCAACGAGGGACAAGTTCGAATTAAAGAAATGTTTAAAATAATTCTCTCAGTCAGAAGTGTTAATTAATCAAAAGAAAGGGTAAAGACGAAGGGGACTTTTCTGTGTCCAAAGCGAGCCAGCAAACCGCTCTAATATTTTCAAGGGCGCCGCCATGTCCCAGACAAAACAATTCGAACCGATAATTAGCGTCATTAGCGAGGCGTCTGTTCGTTAAACCCACCAGGGTTGCGTGCTCGGCACGAGGCTGAAGGGGGTGGTTCTACGAGAAACGTCGCGTGGAAACGGGGGGTTGAAAGAGAACGCAGGCCCTCGAAAATCTGCACGATAATTCCGCCCATTCCGGATACGGTCCCTCCGACTAAATCCTTTTCCGATCCTCTATACCACTTATCCCTCGTTCCCGAGTCACCAGCGCAAAAAAAAGAGAAAAAAAGAGAAGGAAACGGGGGACGAAATCTCCCTGGCAGAAAAGATCCAAACTCTCGTTCTCAGCCATAGATTCTTCAGCGAAAAATACGGACGTAACGAAAATATGGGCGAAAACGTCGCGTCCAATCGGTGCTCGATACCATTCTCCCCTTGAATTCACGAGCCCTCGCGAGTTGGAACAGTTGGGGTGGCGAGGAGTGGCGTGTCCAAGGGCTGTTTCGGAGGACCAGCTTGGCCACGTTCGAATGGTGTTGAATTCCACGATTTTGCGATGAAATCTTTATTCTCACGAAACGTCTGCTCTCTCTCTCTCTCTCTCTCTTTTTGCCGTTACAATGATTGATGAATTTCTAAAGTCGAAAGCGTTCGAATTTTGCAACGTTCAGAGGGTGGGTTCGTTTATTGAGACGTTCAATGCCAGAGATTATAATCCCACGAATTCCATCGGTCAAGGAAAATCAGAACGCACGTAGAACAGAAAGTTCCATTATCAGGAAAAGGAGGAACTACTAAAAGCAAAGGAGGGAATCTTTCCAGACAGCTTCCACGTTCGCGCAACTTTGAGCCTTTGCGCGTTACCAGCCCTCCTCGACACACATTCTAAAACTCCCCCTCGAAGCAACTTTTACGTTCAAAGAGAGAAGCGTCGAAAGAATATATATTAAAAGAGGGCGGCGGTGGAAGAAAGGGAAGAACAAGAGAAAGTTAGGAGCGTGGCACAATTGCCAGCTACAAAAGGCGTCGGAGACTAATTTATGCGATAGTTCGACATGCCACGCCAATGTTTAGGGGCTGACTGCCGTCTTCTCGTTCCACTTGCACTCCACCCCCTTCGCCAGCCAGTCCCTCTCGCGTTCTCCCATTTCCCTGTTCTCCACGGGGTTCCAAGGGGACGGGAGGGGCTGAGTTGTGAATCAATACAAGGGCCACCCTCCCTCGAGCGACTACTTCCAGCGATGGGCTCAAGACGCTTCGAAATACCCTCTAATGTCACGCGACGCTCTACAGTTTTTTTGGGGGATATTTTCGGGACGCTCTATAGTCTTCTGCGAAAGCTGTAGAATTTTTAAAATTTTATACCAATTCTCTAATACCTTCTAAATAATATTTTAGAAGAATTTTTGAAATTCTATAATAATTGCCTGTATAAATCAATATTATTTCTATATAGAAGGGTTTCGAATATTTTCTGATATTAAACAATAGCTCTAGAATTTCTGTGGACCTCAGAAATTTTATAATTGCAGCTAAAATAAATCAATATTTCTAACGATGGACCCTCTAGAAAGCCTCTAGAAATGAAGCCTCTAGAATCTTTTGCTATTTCCAAAATTCTATAATGCTCGCACGAAGAACTTACGATTCTGTTCCACGATTGCGTGTTACACGAATGCAACTTTATTAATACGATACAGAAAGGAAGAGAGTAAAGAAGAAACGAGGGACTCGCAGTTCCCCATGATTGTTTAACAGAATTGTTATAGAACCAGGAATTATTGGAATTGTTATGACATCGCTGACAGATTGCTGTTTAAAGAGTATTGGTTTTCCGTCGAAGAATGATTAACTTCCCCGGTGCGGTTCAGAGGGATATTTCCTTCAGGATCGATCACTCCCTTAACTTTTCTGTATCGCGTCGGACACTTTGTCCTGGCCAACTTCCAGCGAGCCATCTTTCAACATTACTTCTCGCGTTTCGCCCAACACCTCGTCCCACTCGTTTCTCCCGGCGCATTTTCATCGCAGACTTCGAACAATGCATGGATATTAATTTTCAAGTGACGCGAATTTCGCGACATCGACTTGACGCGACTATCCGAGATATTACCACCTTGAAGTTATCTCAACATGTCGAGACATATATATTTATCGATTTACCGACATCATTGTTGAACCTACGCCTTGGTAGTCTTCTCAGCCTCCGTCTCTTCCTTGACGAAAGACGTACCAGTTATCCGTCGAGCTTTCGAGCCCAGATCGATCCGCCTCGCGATCCCCTTTTCGACGGAAGTCGAGGTCCTCGCGTGTCGGAGATGCTTGATTAATTTATCGTCCTGGCTCGCTCGCCACTTACGCGATTGCGTGCGCGCGATTTGTTACGCTCAGAGGAGAGGGTGCCACCGGACTCGACTGCCATAAATCACTCCACCAACTGCATAAACTGCCGCCAATTAAGCTCGATATAAAAACAACAATTAAATACCATTGTCTCTTCTGTCTGTTGAAACATCTCGTTAGATCCCCTCTCGAACATTCAGAGAGGCGAGTCTCTGGTCTCAGAGCACCTAATCGTGAGAGCACCTGCTTGTGCGAGGGAACGAGCAATTGCAAACGCGAAAAAAGGCGTTTCTTGAGTCTGCGACAGAAGGAGAATCGTCCATCGTCGAAATTCTACCGCGAAGAAGCAGTTACGCCGGGGTAATCCAGCCGGCAACGTTTCCGTCATCTCTGCGGGGGTGGATCAATGGGACCAGACGCGAGGAGGAAGCCAAGAATCCCCCAGCCAAGAAGATGATCCTTTATGCGTGGTCTAGTCGAGCCAAAATCCAGCTACGGTACAGGGAAAGAGCCAGTCGATACTCCAAAAGCTATTCCAGGGGAACGTACCAATGATGTATTTCTACGTATGACTGGCGAACGACCCTTGGAACGGTCTTTATCGTCCATCTTTATTTTCTTACGGGGCAATAAGGGCGACAAAGGGCGTGTTCCATCGTATCGTTTATCGCGCACCGTTCGATTTGTTACCAGGGGCGTTGCAACCATCGACACAAGCGACCAGTTGCAAAGTTATTTTATCGTTACTTGGAAATAAGAGTAATTTTGGAAAAATTGCTGGACGCGTAAAGTTCTCCTGCTCACAATAGTCAAGCGTTATTAACGGTTGGAAATATTTCCTGGATCGTCGACTTTGTTTCTCCTCGAAGATTTAGTCGAGATTCCTCCACGTTCTTCGAAGTGCCAGATATTGCAAAGGAAATCTATGGCCCGACACCTTTTACATTCATCCAGCCGGTTTTTCTTCCTTACACAACTCGCCAGCTTCCGTCTGTATCTCGTTTTCCTTTCATTGTTTGACTCTCGCCATTCAGCCCACGAATCCCCCTTTCATCCGTCAAATCCTCAATTTTTATATTTCCTCCGCCCCCCTTCTTATTGTGCGCCCCGAAAGACATCGCGCCCCCTGGTACCCCCCCTCCTGGTATCTTCTTCTTCTTTTTCTTCCACTTTGCAGCTTATTCTTCCTTTTGTCCGACTCCTTCGCCGCGTAATTCCTAGGTTCACCATTGGAGAACCGTCGCGAAAGTCGAGAAGTCGCGGTACTCACAGGATCGAGTGACCAGGTGTAAAATAATGGGACGTCGATTTACAGCGGAGAATTCGTTAATCTCATTCATTTGGATGAAAACGCGATTTTTTAAACGTTATCTCAACGCAGCATTTCGTTCGCGATTTTTCACCACAGTCGATTAACATAACACTCCTGAACGAGAGGAATGAAATCATCCGGTTTAAAAACTGTTTAGTTTCAATCGTTTTAATTGAACGAGAAGAAGAGATCGCGGAGAGGATTTGACGTTGCTTTTTAACGGATCGAGTGAAATTTCCTAACGATTGCTCCGATTATATTTCACCATAAAATATCTGCTATGCACCGACGTTTCGCGCTTCTTAAACGCGCTCCACACCCGAAATTGTTAATCACCATTCGGTTTCGCCGATGGCGTTATTTCTCGAACGCATTAAACGATATAACGAGATCCGCGCGGCTTTTGTATCGCGGTTTTATAATTAGCCGAGAGGGACGGGAAAAGTACGAATCGCCTCTCGCGAATTGATTTTTCGCGAGCGTCCCAGATCCGATGGATTTTAATTATCGATCCTCCGCGAAATTTCGCCGCCGTTCGAGCTCCGTTACGTTTACACGTTTAATTCCGGATTTTAATGGAAACCGATGATTACGTACGATGATTAAATTAATGTTACAGCCACCGTCCCGCCGTTTAATCTCGTAACGCCGATCGCGGTGAATTTCGACGGCTGCTCGATCTTGATCGCCGCTTCACTTTCATCTGGACACCTTAATTCAGGCAAATTTACCATTTTTATTAGCCGTTCCATCGATTAATCCGCGTTTATTAATTCCCATCCGTTAACGTGCACGTGCTGTTGACTTAATATTCTGGTTATCACGGATCGTTAATCATTATAATTTAATTGGATTCAATCCTTCATTGTAAATCAGGTCGTACGTTAATCTTCTTTGGATCGTTATTGGAACTTGGTTACTGGAACGTCGTCATTCTAACGTGCTAGATGTCTTTTTTTCTCTCTTTTCGAGTGTTTGCAACGACTGATTTGCTTTTTCTTTTTAAGAAAAATTGCCACGACTTTTTAGAAACGAGAAAGTTTCTCGTTGTCTGCAGCAACGCGTAACTCTTGGCGAGTGGTGATTTTTCAAAACGACGAAGATTCGAAAATTACTGAATTTCAGCGAGGCAGGTTCGATCGCGTCGATCTTCCAATTAACCTTCGATGACAGTTCAATATCGCTGATCCCTCGTAGCTTTCGAGACGCGCCTCGTCGAGAGCAAATAATAATCATTTTTTTCTCTGCAATCGAAAAACAAAAAATATCGACTCGCGGAAATTGCTGTTCGATGCTACGATTCAATGGCCCGGGAACGGCTACGATTGAAAAATGATCATCGTCGGGACAGGAACGGGACAATTACGGACGTAATCGGCCGAGTCGGCGGTATTTTTTCGCGATCGCACGCGGAATATCGCGCAATGGCCAATTAACACCACCGAAAACACCGCGTTCATCGACGCGATTCCATTTTCCCGGATACACGCGTCGATCTCGCGCCATTACGGAAGAGGCGCGACGAAAAGGCCCCGGGAGACGTTCGATAGATACATAAACCGAACGATACGCGAAACGAGCTCGCGATTCTTTTCAATTCAATCTACAACCACCCCGTTTAATTCCATCTCTTTTATTTCAATTAATTACGATCCGATCATGACACACGTCCCTTTCTTTAGTACATTCCAAAAGTTTAAGAACTTTTACACTGCCATACAGCTACTATAAATTTACTTTTACTGTCTTCGTAATTATTACTTAATTTCTAGTCGAAGTTTGGTCCAGGATTAGCTGGAAAAAAATAGCGCAAAAGGACGAGGAAGGGAGAAAAGGGACAACTCTGGTAGAGGCGAGGAACGAATTAAACGGAAGCGGGCATAAGGCAATTTTTCCGCTCGCGATTCTTTCCAATTCGATCTACAATTACGATCCGATGACACATATCCTTTTCTTTAGTACATTCCAAAAGTTCTTAATTAATACGGTTACCATAAATTTATTTGTACTCTCTCCGTAATTATTATTTAATTTCTAGTCGAAGTTTGGTCCAGGATTAGCTAGAAAAAAATAAGGTAAAAGGAAGAGGAAGGGTGAAAGGACATCACTGTTAGAGGCGAGGAACGAATTAAACGGAAGCGGGCATAAGGCAATTTTTCCGCTCGCGATTCGATTATCGTTTTTTCCCAGACGGGAATTTGCATCGGCCGCGAGACGAGCCAGATCCATTACGCGGATAAGTGTGATCTATTTTCGGGCGTTTCGCTGACCCGTGGGAAAGGACCACGTTGCACCGTGGCCGTTGCATTCTGTCCGGCTTCAGGAACAGGCGTACGCGTTCCGTCTTCCATTTGCGATAAGAAAAATATATGGCCGGCCCGGCGGATACATCGGCGATTTATTTCGCGAAATAAGCAGAAAAGACCGCCGCTGGGTACACCCTGGACACGCGCGACCGACATTCCGCGACGTCAAACTTAACGACCCTCATATTTTTTACACCCACCCTCCTGTTTTTTACCATTTTAATAATCGCGGCTGCAACAATCGTCCACGTTTTGTATCATCGATCGAACGGATCGCTGAAAATATTGCTCAACAAATGGGAAAACATTGTCGAGGAATCGCTTGATAATCGAGAGCTGTTCAGATGCGAGGAAATTAATGCTCGACGCGAAAGAAGTCCCTCTTGCAGGTTAACATTAATGACGAGCGGGTGGTTAACATCAAACTCCTGTTTTTTCCATTTTAATAATCGCGGCTGCAACAATCATCCACGTTTTGTATCATCGATCGAACGGATCGCTGAAAATATTGCTCAACGAATGGAAAAACATTGTCGAGGAATCGCTTGATAATCGAAAGCTGTTCAGACGCGAGGAAATTAATGCTCGACGCGAAAGAAGTCCCTCTTGCAGGTTAACATTAATGACGAGCGGGTGGTTAACATCAAACTCCTGTTTTTTCCATTTTAATAATCGCGGCTGCAACAATCGTCCACGTTTTGTATCATCGATCGAACGCGAAACGGATTGCTGAAAATATTGCTGACGAATGGAAAAACATTGTCGAGCAATCGCTTGATAATTAAAAGCTGTTCAGACGCGAAGAAATTAATGTTCGACGCGAAAGAAGTCCCTCTTGCAGATTAACATTAATGACGAGGGAATAGTTAAGAGTGGAGGGTTTAACGTAACAGCTGAAAGCGGAGAATAAAATTTGTTTAATTATTAACATGCTACTTGAGATAGTTTATCGATAGAGTCTGGTGCGTTTGCCTCGAGCATACGGTTATAATTGCTTTCATAGGGGGTGTATACTGAAAATTAATACGCGCGGGTTCGTTGACTGAAATTTTAGTAGGAATTTTAGTAAATGAGAGTTTTTCATTGTATTTGGAGAGCAAAGCTTTGAGATGGAATGTCCTTTTTTTTTGCTAGCGATAGCTCGCTGATACGAGTTCACGTAGCGGATAATAAACTTAACGAGCACCTCGAGTGTAACAATGAAATGTAATATTCGAACATTTGGCGAGTGAAGTTAATTATTGTTGCAATGGAGATTCTACTAAAGTGACTGCTCCTTATTTATAGTCGCTGCTACAGCTAAATTTGTACTTCAAATTGCTTTGTGTTAGGTATAATAAGGAAAAGGTCCTCGAAAGTGGCTCTTGATTACGTTAACGAGTCTCAAATAGAGTAGAACTGTAATTACTAATCTAAAGCTGTAGTATCGATGTTCAGTAATTATTTTTAATTACTCCTGGCATTTTTGATCATCACACAGCTTGCATATGGTTCGCGATACGTTTCGAGGGAAACGGAGAGGGATTCCTTCAGATCGAACGGAATATTTCGCGCGCAACAGAGGTTAACTATCGTGTCACTAAAGGTTAGGGGTAAAATGGCGGCTGGTGGGACGTCGAAATGGAACAGAGACCAGAAACACCGAGCTGTAGACGAGGTTACTCGAGAAAGAGCATCGTCGTTGGTATTTCTGACTTCTCTCCTCATCGATTCCGAACGGCTAACCTTTTCCTTTTGTTACGCAACGACACGGTGAAAGTAAGGAACGTCCACCTGACCGTAATTGCGTCCTCCTGCCAGCCTGGTCTGCTGATTTTTCCAGTCAACCGCAGACGTTCAACCGTCGAATAAGCGAGAAACCTCCACGAACAACCCACGACGTTCATTTTCATCGTTTCGTCCCATTGCGTGACATCACGAGACGAACAATTCAGGACAGACGACTCGTTAAATCTGTAATTACATTCGCGGCTCCTTCTCAGACGTTCAATCGAGTTCTGCTCGTTTTTTCGGCTCGATTCGAGGGAAACGCGACTCTCTCAGCGGTGAAAATTTTCGAACACGATCGTTGAACGAGATTCCCCGCGAAAATTATTATTATTCCGGTTTCGTTCGTTCGAGGGAAGTTTGTCGCGCGGGTAAAACGATTCCAGCCGCTGTGGAAGGGGGAAATGGTCGTAGCCAGGAGGAGGGAGAGTTTGAAAAGTGAGCGGAAGGCGCGAAAGGAAGAGGAAAAAATTGAGTTTCCACCGCCGTAGACGGCGAAAAAATTCCCTGCCGTTGGTGGAGCCCCGAGTAGGATTTCACGCGAGAGGCGGTCGGAGAATGGGTCGACGCGGAATTCGAAACAAGTCGAGGATCATCGCGGAGTTCCCGTTTTTTCTTCTTCTTTTTCCTCTGCGTCGCGAGAAAAGAAAGTATAAATTGAAGGAGACGAAGAAGTCGACTGACAACTTTCTTTAACTAGATTCTCCCTCGGATTAATGAAAGTACAATCAGAATTATCGCGCTTATGAGATGATCGCAAGCTCCTCGAGCGTGATTCTCAACATTCGCGTTGTAAGTTTCCTGTTGCAATTAAAATTAAATTCCGCGTCGATGGAACGAGAGTCGCGCAACAATAATAAACGTATTATTTATCTACAAAGCGGAGGAAGAAACGAGGAAACGATTAACCCATTCTGGGCGTTCTTTTCAGAGGAACGAAAGAGCCAAGAGAACAAAAATCGACTCCTCCCTTTGATCTTCGTAAAGAGAGCGTAATCGTGGGATCGAAAATGTTCCTGCTCCCGCGCGCGGCAAAATGGGTCGGGGCGGTGGCCATTTCCTAGTCGAAAGCCCGTAAAATTGGACAAAATGGCCGGCAGACGGTGGCATCGAAACGCAAATCGCGCAGGCTGCTCGCTGCTGGCGACAAAAGAGCTCGCGACGCTCTCGAAACAGTTTAGATAACTGTGCCTGCGAATTATGCCGTTGTTGGGGGCGTGTGTTTGTTAACAGCGTATAATAAGGGGTGGACGCTGGGGGTGTCGAACCGGGAGGAACGTTTACGGCGATTATAATTGTCGAAGCGAGCGTGAAACGCGATAAATGATATGTATTTAGAGAAATTAATTAATTACCAACCACGCGAATCTATCTCAAGACGAATCGATACATCAAAAATCGTTCTTCTGATTATGCTCGAAGAAACGGGTCCAGCTTTAGTGGCAGCGTAATTCGCGTTCAGAGAAATTAATTAATTACCAACCACGCGAATCTATCTGAAGGCGAATCGACACATCAAAAATCGTTCCTCTGATTATGCTCGAAGAAACGAATCTAGCTTTGGTGGCAGCGTAATTCTCGCGCGAGGAATTCAGCGGCTGCGAGCGCGGATATTGCGCTTACGTTCGAGCTAGGCGGAGGTGACGTTTCATAAGACAAGCTCCGTGTCAGCTTCTGCATCACGCTCCCTCCGTACGCTTTACGTGTGCCGGAATTTAGACTCCCGGATAATGATATCACGGCCACCCGCGACCTGTCACAACCCCCTCGAGCGCAACTTCCAGGCTTTAACCCCGCGCTCGACGCCACGGCTGCTTCTTCCGGGGGGTGCAGCGTTCCCGTGTCGTCCCACCATGTTCAAACTTTTCACTGGGTCAACGCCGTGGAACCGAGTGCCACGGGTAAGCTCTTTATCGGCTACTTTTTAAGCCAAACAGACTTTTCCCATCTCGCGCGTCCATTATCGTGTTTACTCCGCGCAATTGTACACCGACGCGTTCGAGCGAAGTTTTTCTTCTTCTTTCTCTTTTTCAACCTCGAGGGTTCGGTCAAGATCCCCGCGAAGCGTGGACCAATCGTCAAACGCTAATTAACGATCAATTGATCCGGAATACTCGAGCAATGCCGTCCACTCGACGATACCAATTAGCCTAACAATCGCAACCCCTTCGACCCTATTAATACCAACGGAACGGTCCGCGTCGCTTTAAATTCGTTGCTCGCGCACGCTCGCGCGCGTGGAATCTTCGAAGCCTGGCCAGAAGTAGCTCTCGAGGACCGTGGCGCGCGCAATCGAGGCGAAGGGTGACCCCCGGTGTTTGAAAGGAATTTTGGGAAGTGGATGGAGCTCAGGGTGGGACGATGCCGCTGTTTTCGACCAGTTTAGAAGGGTCGTGCGAGGTTTCGAAAGGGTTCTGAATGGTAACTCGAAAGACGAGTGGATCGTCAAAGGAGAGGGTCGCGATGTTAAGACTCGATTATTATTGCACACGTACGAGGCGAAGAACCGTCGCTCTGCTCTTCGATTCCTCCTCGAAACCTCGACACGAATCCACCAGATACGATCGCGTCGACGAACATTAATTCATCGAACTAACTCCTCCAATTTAACACGAATTATTCGTCGCTCGATCGTTCCGTTCGATCGATCGAATTAACAAGAGCAACCGCCGTCGACCGCCTCGAAACTCTCGAATCGAGCATCCACCAAAGTTCGACGAACTCGATTCCCTCCTGACGCACCTCGCTCGCGAACAAGACGCCTCCTCGTCGAGCAGCGAATCGCGGTCTAATCTCTCGGAAGCGAACCCAGTCCGAGCGAACGCAACCCTCGCGACGCGCTGGCGGTCTCGGGTCACCCCCTTAAGAGCTGGCTCTATCACTTTGTCAATAAGTCCGTCGCGGCGCGGCACATTATGCCTGGGATCGATATACAGCCTGCTCCGTGGCTGGGCAAACTCACGCGACTCCTACGATTCGTTGTTTTGTTAACCCTGCGCGCTGCCCTCGACGGTGAATTCTCGACGCGGACTCGCAACGCAAATGTTTGCCTGGGGACAATATTTTCGGCTGGAGAGAGGGTGGGTCGAGGTGTTGAAATTTCGACGATTTTGGGCTACAATCGCAGGCCTCCAGCGCATTTTCTCGCGTCGATATCAGGTATAACGTGATTCTTATGATTAGGGAGAAAGAGTTCCTTTATACGTGCGTGGATATGTTTTTTGTTGGAACTTTGGATCGTTGTTAAGAGAATTAAGGAGGAGGAGTGTTGTTCGCGTGAGAATCGATGCGATCGTTGCTTCGTAAAGGGAATTTTTCACGATTGTCCGGGGTCGAACGGTTCGTTTGTCACGTCTGGCGAATCCCAGGGATTCGAAGGAACTTTGGGGGTGGAAAGAGAGAGAAAAAAAGGAATGGTTGACCCGAAAAGTTACGGGCGCGCCGCGATCTAAAATATTCAAGAGATTCGGGAACTACGAAAGTGGAAATGGGTCAATTTCTCTTATCAAAGAGTCCTCCGATCTTTGTGAAAGCAAGAGGGACGCGGTGGCGTCGTTCGATCGCGCAGACAGGGGTGCAGCGGGATCTAATAAAGGAAATAAAAGGAAAGAACCGAGGGGGAAGATCGTTTTCTGTATTTATTATAAAAAGCTGGTGAACTTAAAGCGAGAATGAAATTAACTTATTGGTCGCGTTCGTTACACCTCAGTTCAAGAAATTTTAATCTACTTACCGCCAATCGAATCTCTTTACTGGACAGCCTGTCGCGCGATATCAAACAGTTTTTCAAATCGGTGTTAAACGGAGCCAATTCTTTCATCTTCCATTTGCATTCTATTATAGGACGAAATGATGGAACGTTTCGCTAAAGTAGGGCTCGCGAAGGATCAATCCTTTGGCGAACGAGCTCTTTCATCTCGTAAACGATTAATTCAGGAGCCACTTCCGTTACACGTTCACCATTATCCTTTGAAGTGTCCGCGAGAAAATGTGAGATATCTCATGAATACCATTTACATTTTTTTCCTTCTCCCCTCTCTCTCTTTAAGTAAGTAATTTTCTCTCACCGTTTCATTTTATAACGGGAAGCGAAATTATTCTATTTCGATAGTGTTTCGCGTGGCAATTAAAAATTTGCCGATCTCGCCAGATCTTGACTCTCGCGAATCATCCTGAGTAACATTCAGATGCATTTTGGTTACCATTGTTCAAATAAATCGCAACTGCATAGTTGTAAAACGAATGCGTGTATAGAACCTCACGGAAACTACCCCTTCGGGCCACCCAAGGGTCTAATTTCTTCGAAACCGCGGTACATTCAGCTATCCCTCTTCCCACCTCGCAATCTTACGTGCAACACCCTATAGACAAACCCATAATTCCTCCCTACGTGTACGTACGCTTTACACCAACGAGATTTACGCCCTACTTCCGGTGCGTATCGGTTTTCTCCCGTAGCGTACGGCAAGTCGAAGGTAACCAGGAAGGTGGCATCCCCCTTCGAAGCAAACAATACGACGTTTATTCTACCCCGGGAAAGCGTGGTTGCTTTCGGAAATTTACGAGCGTCGCGTACGCCTGCGAATGGAATCGAATCGCGGAGTAACTCGACGCGATTCTTTACTTTCAATTCGTCGTGTCATCTCTTGCCTCTTCGCTCCTTCCTTTCTCCTTGTTCACCTCTTCGTCACCATCAAGTTGTTCGCCAGAATCCAAGCGTTTTGATGGTTCAACCATTGATCGGTTACGTTCGATGTCCTCCACTTCCGTTCGCCATGAAGAGAGCAAGATGGTACCAGCAATGGATAAAGGAACAACGGACGACTAACGTGGACACTATGGTGAAGGAAGCGCGAAATTGTTTGCTAGATTCAAGCGTTTTGATGGTTCACCAATGATCAGCTACGTTCGAGGTCCTCCACTTCCGTTCGTCACGTAGAGAACAAGATAGAACCAGCAATGGATAATAGAACAACGAGCGATTAACGTGAGTCTCGTAGTGGAGGAAACGCGAGATTGTTCGCCAGATCCAAGCGTTTTTATGGTTCACCAATGATCAGTTACGTTCGAGGTCCTCCACTTCCGTTCTCCACGTACAGAACAAGATGGTACCAGCAATGGATAAAGGAAAAACGGACGATTAACGTGAGTCTCGCGGTGGAGGAAGCGCGGAAATCCTCCTCTCGTTGTTGGGGTAAACTTTTTTAATTTCGAACATCCGCGGAAATTATCCACTAACTTCGCGCGGGTTTACTGCCGACCCGACCCCTTGGACGTGACTCGCGCTGGCATTCAAATCGGCCGGGGGCGAAACTTCATCGGCGCTCTGGTTCCGTTTTAATGGATACGTTCGCCGCTCAAACGGCGAGAAAAATGCTCGACCAGCTGCAAACGCTTCGCGGGTTTAAGAAAACAAGCGTATCGGTTCTATCGACCCGGTTATGGGCCCCACGTCCGGTAAACAGGCAATTTCATTTGCAATTTCTTCCTTCTTCCCCCACCCCTTGGCGAACTCAATGTAATATTCAGCAACGCGATACTCGCAATCATGCAATATTCAGTAACGTGCAAATTGATTGAAAACGTGGAAATTGATGTAAATTTGGCAGTTATTTCAGGTGCCGCGCGAGTTACGTGGAAATTACGCTAGGAACAGAGATACACGTATAACTTCGTTTTTTTTTGTAACAAACATAGTATTTTTACGAATTTTCATTCAGTTTTATTGAACAATTGGCGGCTCATTCGAACTGATAGTCTTCTCTCACGATCTATATCCAGCATCCAATTTCCTAACACAAGATTCATCTTCGTTTCTACGTCGACATATCGAAATAATTCGAACAAACTGTATCAGTCGATACTCGAGCCCTTCAAGTGATAATCGAAGAAACGGTACGGTTTTCAGCGACGCGGTGATTGCTCAAAGAAGTTCCAGCGACTCGACACAATGTACGAGAACAACGCCGCTAATCGAGTCGGAGCAGTGCCAAATGGAGTCCAGGCTTGTTCCCGGTGGAAAATAAAGAATTCCTCGGGGGGAAAGACACCGGGGGACGTAGTCACCCTTTTAACGGCGAAAGGGGATTAACCTTGATCCGAATTTGAACCGCTCCTAAAACTCCTCTGGGCGCCCCTGCGTTGAAGGCTGGGGCTTTTTTTCGAATATCGTTTCCCGCGCGAGCGTTCCCTAAAAGCCCTCTCTCTCTCTCTCTCACTCTGTCTTCGTTCAGGAGGGACGAGGAGGAGGAGGAGGCTCTTTATACTCTGGCGACTCGTTAAAAAAGTAACGCGGAGCGCGAGGTTTTTAGGAGAAAATAAAGTTCGCGTAAAGTGGCGAGCAGGAAGGAAAAAAAAGGTGTAGGAGGGGGAGGATGGAAATCTCCGAGGGAAATCGAAGCCGGCGGGCTCGCATCCTTCGGTGGAAATTAAATTTCCGCGAAATATGCGAAGATTGGAAAATTTTCCCTGCCACGGTACCGGCGACGGGCGTTGTTTGCTGCTTAACTTCTTTCTGATACTCGTTCAATTAATTGTATATCGTTTTATATTAAATTTATCGCGGGATGAGGGTGTGCGATGGAGATTTTAATTACTAAGGAAGATCCGTTTCTCATTATATTTTAAGCTTCCTCCGTGGTATATCTTCTCTTTTAAAAAATCGTCGAAATTTCAACGTACATCCAGTAACTATCAATAATTCTTTACCCTCATGAAGAGCAACCTTCAATGGAACAATCCTGCGATCGAACCACTGATATCTATTGAAATCATCCCCTAAACGCTGCTACCCCCTAACTAAGTCCTCCTTTAACAAGAGGCCACCGAAAAAGAAGTAAGGAAAAGGCTCTGATCCATTTATCCGTTGTTCTGCAACAAGGGTCGACGGAAACCACGGGGACCAGCGGTGCCAGCCAAGATGGCGTCCGCGCCAGGCGATAAATCGTAATTAAACGATCGCTGGTAGAACAGATCGAACGGTCTTCTATTTAATTACACGTCGGTTTTCCGGGCTGCGGTCTCACTGCCCCCTGTCCACCTTCGTAGGTATCGCCGGAACATTTTATTCCGTGCTATTAATCCCCGTTCCGTGGCGGAACAACCGGATTACCAGAGGGAACGGCCCGCTGAAATCGTCGGATCGATCGACCAGCGTTACACACGCCGCGTCTGCCATTGATCCAGAGGAACGGGTTTTGTTTCCTGCGCCGGGGAAACCGGCGAAAAGAGGATTAGTCTCGCTCGTCTCGGCCCTGATAGCGACAGTTGCCCGCTATTTTACCGACAGCCCCTATATACAATCGATGATCGAGTCGTTTGAAAATTATTTCGACGTGCTCTGTGTCCATTCGTTTCTCTGCTCGTTACTTTTCAAATTTTCGTTCTCTTCGAGCTGCGTAAAAATTTCGCGTTCGTATCGATGGGTCCAGGCAAATCTATTCGAAAAACCGGTGAAGAGCGGATTTCCGTAGCGTATCGCGAGGAGGACTCGTGAGAAACTCGCCATAGGAATTCTTTGGAGTTCGCACGAGAGGAACGACGAATTGAAGAGCGCGTTCGATTTCGCACTCGGTAATTCTGAAACGTGGCTCAAAGCGAACGCTGAGAGGGGCCGCCCCTCGAACGCCAAAGGGGTCGGTGTAGCTAATTTCATGTGAAACGTCGAACCGATATCGAGTTGTTCGAACGAAACGCGGAAAGAATCGGCGAGAGAGAGTTTCTTCGAGTTTGAAAAAAATTCTTTCGAGTGATTGGAAAGAGGGTAGGTAGCGCGAGGGTGCGAATTAAGCTCCCCTCCAGCTTTTCAAACAACTTTTTTATTCCCCCGCCGGGTCGCGACAATAGTCATTGATATTTCCCGACTTGCGAGGGAATTTTTAACTCGATTATTAGAGGTCCTCGACGGTTCTCTACTTTCACAACAATTTTTCACTTCCTTGTCCTTGTCATTTTTTAAGTTTCTCTATTCTCTAACATCTAACTTCTTCTATTTTATTTCTATCAGTTCGCCACTGTCTTATCTTGCTAACAAGTGTTTAAAAATTTTTTATAATTCTCCCACATAAATTATTCCTTATTCTAATATTAGAAGGGATGTTTCTACGCAGCGAGGACACTCATAGAAAATCTGGAGTCCTCTCGTCTAAGAAAGATGACGACGCAAAGTCTGCGCGCATTTTTCTTTCATCCCCTAAAGTATAAACATTCGGAGACTCGCCTGAACCGATAAATTCCCTTCACTCTTCATATCCAGGATTCATTTTCGTGTTCACGTTGATACATCGAGACAACCCAACGATAACAATAATAAAACTACACAAATTTTCACGAGGAAAAAAACCACCGCGAGATGGAAACATCGAACGAAGAAGCAGTAGCTCATCCATTACAGGCAATAAGTCGAAGTAACCTAAGAATAATTCGATGATCGATCATCCGTGGAGACTCGCGGTGCAATTTCTTCGAGCAAGGAGAGAGAGCCGACCTGAGCAAAGGGGAAGAGAAACAATGCCGAAAGTACAAAGACAAAAGAAGAGAAAGCGAGAGAAGGCGGGGGGAGGGAACGTGTCCTGGCAGCAAGTTGGCACACGGCCCTTTTGTACCGGCCATTTCCATTCAACTTCCGGAATTAACCGAGCCGCCTCTCTTTACCAGCTGCTTAATTAACACCTTATTGTTATCGGCCAAAGTCCTGTCCCTCTCTCCTGAATCGCGTCCCACAGAGGGCTCGTCGAAGCTGGGCCAGCCATTTTTCTTCGTTCTCTCTCTCTCTCTCTCTCTCTCTCTCTTTCTCTCTCTTCCTCTCCCTCTCTCTCACCTCACCCCAAGGGGATCGAGGCGGTTCGTTTCTTTTGTCCGCGACGTGTCGTCCGCAGAGGCTTCTCCCTTTGAGAGATAAAAGGTAGCGCGTGTTTTCTTCCCTCTTTCAACCCCTGCCGCACCCTCCTTTTCCTCCTTACCCCCGTTTTTTTTTCTCGTCTCATCATCATCGTCAGAGAGGCGCACGCGATGCCAACTTTTCGCCGTTCGCCTATCATCTTCGATCGCCAAGCCTTCGAATTGTTCCGGTTACAATGGACGCGTGTTGCTTGACCGAGTGAAGTCGAGACCGACGCGCATGTGTAGGGAAACTAGGGGGTTGGTAATGTCAGCCTCCACTGTTTCACGGCGGCGTTTGGTGCTCTTGTTTGGTTTTGGTCTTATTGACCTGCGCGGGGTGTCTCGTGAAACGTGATATTGAAACGAGCTGCGTAAAAATTGCTGTCCCTCTTCTGGTCTAAGGGGGTGGACGCTATCGATTACGTGGAGCGTTCGAGGAATTTTTTTGGGGGAACTTCGAGCGGTGTTAGGGTAATTTAGATTATTATCGTTGTTCTTCAGGCTTCTTCGATGGTCGAGACATTTGTAAAATGAATTAAGTTGCGCTGCGTGAAAACTGCCGCTTCAAAATCGCCTTATAATAGAACTAACAATGCGTAATGGAGTTTGCTATTTGATATACAATTGTTATGAATTATGTAGTGAGTTATGTAGCACAGTAGTAATTACTATGCCTCGAGTATTGACTTCCAAGGTGTTATGCATGCAGAAGGAATATGATTTTTCTAGCGAAGAAACGGCAGGAAAAACCAACGGTTACGTCACCCTTAATGGAATCTGAAGTGTGTCGTTGAACAATCTGCTATTTATTTGCGCGACGCTTGTTTTGAGGATTCTGGAATTCGAAACGAACGATGGAAAATCAACAGCGCGATTGATACGAGATGGAAAATTGTTGAAATCATCAGTTCTCCAAATGTTATCTGAACGCTCGCGCAAGTTTCGCCATCAAACTTCGATCTTCGTATTTAGGCTGCGTTCGAACGCACCCTTTCGCCCGCTCGCGCAAGCTGTCAGCCCCTCATCGTTCTCCAATTTTCCCTGTTCGTCGCATCGACGTTTACCAAACGAACTTTCCGACAGCGGCAACGCAAACGAGCGAAATTTCTCCAATCTTACAGTCATTTGAGCCCGCCACCTTCTTTCGTTCCAAACGCCCGTGAATTAATCGGACGTTAAACCATCCGGACGAACCGATCAACGTTTGCGATCGCTGGTCGCACGAGGGGGGGGGCTTCGAACACAAAAGTTGGAATTGCATCGAGAACTTCGCGACAAAGATTGCAATCGATTCGAGCGTTTAAATCGCCGGCTGGAATCTCTACTCAATTAGAGTTGCAACGGAGATCGAACCATTCGCGAAATAAATATCGTCCACCCTTCGATTAACTCCGTGATCGAAATTGCGATCAGCTGGAAAAAGATTCATAACGGATTGATAAAAAATTACCGGGAAACAAATTGCACGCGCACGGTGAATCGATGGGATTTCACTGAAGATCGATTCGAACGTAACAAGCAATTTAATGAAAATTGAATAGAAATCCCGATTTTTGGCAATAAATTTCGCTAAATAAATAGAGGGTATAATAAATCGAGGGTGACTGAATAAAATCTAAATTTGCTTGCGTCGAATATAATAAGCGTTACAGAATTCAATTCTGACACGGAAGTAATGAAAAGTCAACGATATACGTACACCGTGGTATCGATCGATCGATTAGCGAGTCGCGAATAGAAAGAGAAAGAGCGCACGAAAGAGGGTAGCGGGATCGACTGATTCTTCTTCAACTTCACTCGTCGAAAGCGACGTCCGACAATCGGAAAGTTTCCGTTCGCGGGAAAGAATCGAACGCAGTCGAATCGGCGATTCTTATTTGCTCGAGCACTCGACAATTAGAAAGTTTCTCGAGCGCTGGCCAGGGAAAAAATCCGGCTGAAAGGGGAGGAAAGGTGCACGCCAGCCGCTGGAGAACTCGCTAATCTCGTTTCGTATTTCTTTGGCCATCTCGCGACCCCGTTCCATCCGCTTCTCTTCAGATAAACCGAACGAAAGTCTATCGTTGGAGACCCGCACGATCCTCTCCTCTCTCTCGATTTTTCAAACGTGGATGCTTGTCTCTTGCTTTGCAATCTTCAATTTTTAAATATCGTTCCATCTATTACTAACAGAACGCAACAAACGAAGCGGTTGTAGCAACCACTCGAGGCTACCAGCACGAGTATTTTACTTCGCTCAAACAACTTTCTCACGTATGCAACTTCACCTCCTCACCAACGACTACATCCACCCCCGTATCTACCGACATTTATCACATCATTCCTATTCACAAGTTCGCGCCGCGAACGTTATCCAGCTCCCCTCACGAATTACTATAGACCATATTTAACCAGCCTTCCATCCACGGCTGAAACCATCTGAAATACCAACCCCCGCATGGCTCTCTCCGCACACGTACACCCCGCTATTTACACGATCCGTCTAATTTCACACCCCGCGCCGCTGCCAGCGCGCCCCTTTCCCCAAGTTTCGCAACAAATTTCCCTTCGCGACTGGGAACTGTACATATCTGTGTTCCCAGACGGGCTCATCCCCGTCTGGCGGCGTCCGTGTACGCCGTCTGCCGGGGCTTTAATCCCCTTTCGGTGTCCCGTTCCTCAAAGCGGCATCCATATTTACGAACCCAGGCCAAGACTCGAAAAAGAGACAGAGAGGGGGTTGGGCTGGAGCGCGAGGAAGGTGCGGGCGGTCAAATATTTGCGCGCCGCGGCGTTTCAACCCTTTATCGACCTGTTGACACGTCGACATCCGGCCATTTTTATCGACAATATTGTCTCGATATCAAAAGAGAGGCTGTAGCCCCCCTGGTGCCCCTCGTCCATTGCGAACGACGCATAATCCCGCTGCGCTCGCCTTTGAGCGTCTCGAATTTCGCAATAATAGAGGATCAACCAGCGTAACTGCACCCCCAGCAGTGCTCTCTGTTCTCCCTCCCGGTCATCCCTATATTTTTTCGTTTCTCGTTTTGAAAAACACGAGGAGATACCGTGTACACGTGTATTCCGTTTTTTTTGTTTCTCTTTTTTGCTAGGTAGCTCTCGTTTCTCTCGTGGCTCGCGAGAGAAACAGAGGGACGAGCGAGCACAGAGGACTGGATGGGGTATTGGTCCAGACGAATCGGGAAGGGTGGAATGCTGAAGCGCGTAGTTGCGATCGATTTTTTGTTTCGTTTCTCTCTGAGAAGAAGTTTGTGTAATAGTGAAGCTTTTATTTAGACGACACGTGTGGCGTGTTTCTCTGTCAGAGAGTTGAGAATGGGGGTTGAAAAATCACTCGAGTATTTCGAAAATTAATTCTTAAATTCGTACCATTAAGTGTGCGTTATCGTAACAAAATTATTAGCGTACAATGATCAAAGCACTTTGAGTACCTCAATATACAAAAGAACCTTTTGTGGTGTGCTTTTCTATTGAAGGTTTGAGAGTGAGGGTTGAGAGTGAGGGTTGAAAAATCACTCGAGTATTTTGAAAATGAATTCTTAGGTTCGTCCACCAAGTATACGTTATCGTGACAAAATTATTAGCTTACAATTATCAAAGCACTTTGAGCATCTCAATAACCAACAGAACTCATTGTGGCGGTGTTTCTCTATCGGAGGGTTGAGAGTGAGGGTTCAAATACCATTAGAGTATTTTGAAAATGAATTCATAGATTCGTCCACCAAGTGTGCGTTATCGCAACAAAATTATTAGCTTACAATTATCAAAGCACTTCGAGTACCTCAGATCCCTTACTATCCAACAGAACCCTCTGAAACCTGCACAATTCCAACCCCTAATCAAAGAGAAGGAACGCGTCGTGATCGACACCACTGGCACGATTCACGATGAAGAAAAAACGAATCCCTCGAAGACAACGCGGAGTACACGTCCACAAACAGTGGTCGGGGTGGCAGAAGAGGGTTTCGGTTTCCGGGTCCGCGGGCCGGAAGTCTCAGAGGCGGCGCCTCCGCGTCGATCCCGATCGCAGGAATGCCCGTCGTGTACACGTCCCTCTCGTTATCCACGGTGCTCCCTTTTCCAGGCCGCGGCGTTGTCCTTTCATTTTGGTCACGTTCGACGTTTCGCGCGGCGCCGCTGTCTGCATTATTCAAGAGAGAGCGCAGGCCCTACGAGGCCTCGATCCCCTCGAGAGAACGATGCGCCTTCGATCGGGACCGGTTCCTTTTTACCAACGCCGGATGGGTATCGCCTGGTCCGGTTCGCGGTGGCGTCTTTTATGATTAACGGTTGGCGAGCGTTACTCGGGGGTTTCGAGTGATTTTCGTCCACTATGTTGGAATTTCGAGCGTAATCGTTCCCCTCTTCTCTTTCCTTTTAAGCGAGTTTCGTGCGCGAATATATACAGTGAACATTTAATTCGTATAATTTATCTAATTGGAGGTTCGAAGAACTGCGTCTCCCTGGACGCGAGTAATTTCCAAGCAACCTCGACGAGGTAGTCTCGGTTATTAGCGTGAAATTTTTATTAACCTCGCTGGTATTTTAAATAAGACGACGATACGAGCGATCAGTTTCACGTACACTCGAATGTATGGCCAGTAGCGTGTTGCAAACGTGCTCTTAGGGCACCCAATGTGGCGGAGGTAGGTTTCATTAAGTCCACCGCGTGCACTAAAATTTCATTAAAACAACTCGCCTCGAAAACGGTTTAATTGTGCGCAATCCCTGTGTAACACGATATAGGGGGAAACGTATGTGGGATCGTGGAATACGCGAACGGTCTCCTTTTGCTTTTCGGTTACCGCGCTTGACTCTGTTCCAGAGTTGTTCGACCCGTCGAGTTGAACGGCCCTTAAAGCGCACCAGGGACAGGGCACGCGCGAGCACGTGCACCATATGAAACTATCTTGGACCAACATCTGGCGGAGGTCCTCCGATCGCTTAATTAGCTTCCCAAAGGAATCGCTATATTAGGTATTAACGACGCTACGAACGCAATCAACGGTTTTTCGAATTGCCACGCGAGGTACAATCGAGGGAGGCATCTAACTTCGTGGCAATCAATAATTCAATCAGACCTAATAATCACGATCGAAACATTCGATTATCCTTCGTAATTGGAAGTTTAAATATTGAAATTTTTCAGTTCAATTTTGCTGTTTTCTCAGGGTTAATTTCGTTCAGGGATAACGCGATCTAGAACCGCTGGACGTGCACGCGTGTAATACCTACTTCCGGCCAATTCCCCTCTTATCCAAACTCCAACATAAAACCTTTCCGATTTACCACTTTTCGACTACCAAATATTATACTTTCATTATACCAATTCCCTCTCTAACAACTCAAACTGAAAACCTTACGATTTAGAGCCCCACAAATATTATACTTTCGACGGTCCAATTTTTCTCACACACATCCCCTCCGACTCAGAAATTCAGCGCAAACAAGACTCCTCCGGTTCCCTCGATTTTATCCATCCATTTCTCTCTTCCATTCCCTCCTCCCTCCTTCGACCGAACTTTAATCAGACGTTAAATAAAAAAGGAAAGACAAAAAGGAGCCGTCATTCGACTCGTCTTTCCTAGCCTTAAATCTTCCGCGCGGTTAAACGTGGCCGCAGGACCCACTTCCGGCGAGTGTAACGCGATTACAGCACGCGTCGCGAGCCCCGAATAAAATTAGTAGCCACCGTCGGTGAAATGAATTTTCCCAGGTCAGAAAGCCGGGGAACGTCCACCGTTTCCCGTCTACGGCTACCACCGCCATCCCATCCCCCTCGCGCGGTCGCCAGGCCACCAGGGGGATGAAAGAGAATTTCGTCGCTCGTGCGAAATCTCAAAATTGCCAATTTGAATTAGTGGTTTCCAGCGTCGCTTTTGCTCTCCTCGCCGCGTACTCCAATCTTTGATGAGTGTGCCCTCTGTCTGTTGGTTTTCGCCCTTTCCAACCACCTTCGACCCGCCCAGCCCGTCGAACCCACCCCATTCGCTGCTCGCGCTGCCGCCACCGCCACCACGTTTCACCGTCGCCACCCGTTGTGTCGTCGCTTCCCGTGGTGCTTCTGTCCTGGTTCGGACGAATTTGTACACCGGAAGAGAGCTTTCCAAGTGTTTTTTGCTCTTTTTTCCTATTTTTCTCTTTTTTCATTTCGGTTTATGACAGTCGGTGCGTTTTTTTGAAGTTCTTCTATTCTCGATTGGAATCGAGAGTGGTTTGTTAGACTCGAGGGTTTATTCCGCGGTAATGGACGAAAAAATGGTGCAGCGGTTCGAGGACGCTCTTTGGGTAGTGGATTTTCGAATTTTTTGATCGTCGAACTTGGCGCATGTTTGAGACGAGTGGAACTCGAGAAGCTGAACTTTCAAACGTGGAAAATTCAGGTTTCGAATAATATTTTTAGGGGTTCGATTGTTATGTATGGAAGTTCGAAGGTTCGAATTCGAGATTCGCGATGTTTCGAATGCGAACTCATCGCGATGACGAATTTCAGCTGACAAAATTTTACAAATCCAAATCTGAAGCGTCGAAATGCGAAAATGTCCGATTTCAAGTCTCGTATATGGAAATTTTTATCCGCAACGATTCAATCTTTGGATCGAAACTCTTCGATGCACGCGTGGCCTGCTCGATCGTGGGTCTCGGTTTCATAAAAATCGACGAGGAGTCTGAACGGGCGTTCGTTAACCCCGTATATAAAAGCTGCGTGGCGGACTGTGAAAAAAAGAAGCTCGCGTTGGACGTCGAACGAGGGCTATTGTGTCGGCTGGGCGACCCCTGGTTCCTCGTGGCCCGTCGCGATAAACCCCGATCGGGCTGCGTAAGTGCGGCGAAACTGTTCGATCGGCCCTTGTTTTATTCCTTCCGACGTGGCCCAGCCGCGCCTCGACGTTCGATTAAACCGCGGGGTTACTCAATTTACCAGGCGACATCGACAAGGCACAAATGAAAAAAGGGAACAAAAGTCCTGTGCCTTCGGTCAACTTGAATCGATTCGATCCTGCGTCGCTCGAAATTTTCAATTAAAACGTTAGATTGTCAAATGAAGTTATCGTTACCCCGTAGTGTCTTTATTACTGTTTAATTAGAAATTTGATTGGGCAAACTATCTAACTGTTACTGGTTACACGAACTATTCGAAATGAGCGATGGCTCAAGAAGAGTCGAATTTTCGAGGGTGAAAATTTTCATCGCTCAACTTCTCTACGTTGAAGTTGGAATTTTCCAAATTTCGACTACTGAAGCATCGTCAGTCACGAATTTCAAGTATGGAAATTCAACGAAGTTAGATCGCTTCGAATCAGCAAAGTTTCTGTTTTCAGATTTTCTTAAGAACACGATACGCGGAGAGATTTCTGGACTTTTAAGAAGGTAGAGGAATTTTGTAAAAATTTTATAGCGTTTGCAACGACGCGATACACGAAGAGATTTCTCGACTTATGAGAAGGTAGAGGAATTTTGTAAAAATTTTACAGCGTTTGCAACGACGCGAGAGGCGTCGTCGTGTTAACTCTAACTCGAACGTCCATGGGGGTTGGTTCCAGCGGCTCCCATCTCCGTCGAAGGTTAACAAGACGCGATATAAACGGACGGCCTACGGCTGTGTGCCGCGCGTTGCATAATGCACAGGCTTACGCGCGAGTTACTTACTTGTTAAAGGCTTGCTCCCGTTTCGATTCTGGGCTGACGCTGATAATAATGATAAAGAATAACAATAGCGGCGGCGTTATGCGCTTTTAAAACCGCGCGTACCGTGACGAGAGTTTATTTCCGTCGGCGAGAACTTTGCCTTAGTGGAACGTATCGTTTCGTATTCTTGCGAAATTTTTTCTTTAATAACCATCGTATTTAAAATCGTTGGATTATGCCAATAAACAGTGAAAGAAACGTAAAGTCTCTTAATAATTCGATTATTTGGGATCTATCCAATTTAGAGTCCAACAGTATCTTTAGAGAGGACATGTGCAAATGGTTAAGTTGAGTGCAAAGAGTTAATTTCAGCGAGAATTCTGCCTTTGTGGAACGATTAATGGAACGTATCCTTGCAAGATTTTTGAGTGTTTTTTTTTTTAATAATCATCGTATTTAAAATCGTTGGATTATGCCAATAAACAGTGAAAGTAACGTAAAGTCTCTTAATAATTCGATTCTTTCGGATCTATCCACCTCAGAGTCCAACAGTACCCTCAAAGAAGACATTCGAGTGCAAAGAGTTAATTTTCGCGAAAACTATACCTTCTTCGCAATTATGTTATTCTCACTGTCCACTTCACTATTGCCTTCAAAATCTCATCCCAAAGTTTCTATTAAGAATTGTCACACATTTTACAGATAAACCGCGTGCATCAGGGGCCATCGTACTCGAAGTAGGTCGCTTCATTCATAAATAAATTTCTGACCGCGAATCCCTCCGCTGGCTGTCTAACGACGGGTCCTTAAACGGATTAACGGAGGATAGGCGAACGGGGTGATCGACGTCAGGGGCAAGGGTGATCGATCCGGCATATTGCGTCTAATTAAAGTCTAATGCGCGAGGCTTCGGTTCGATTTCCGGTAGTTTGGCGTCACGCGGAATCCCGCTAATTGCGCCACCGAAGCCACGGACTCCCGTCCCTCATCCCCCGTAGGCGCCAGCCCAGCCAGCCTAATATTCCCGTTCGTTAGGTGCCGGAGAGTCGACTGCCGCCGCCAACTTCCGTTCGAAAATTCCTTTTGAGAACTACGCCGCCTGGAATTGGATTCTCCTTAATAATTCCGTTTAGGTATTCCCGTATCTGTTTCGCGACTCGCGTGCCCCTTTTTTACCCTATTGCTGGGCAAAATACTTGGTGGGACCTGAATTTCGTTGGATGATGAGATAATTCTTAATTTCATCGCGTGAGAATGTAGAGAATTGTAGATCTCTCGATAGTTTTGAAGAATATTTTGTAAACGTGAATTGCGATGTGATTGTTTATAGTTTTCTGACGATTTCTGATCTTAAGCGATAATAAATGATTTGAGGAATGGAGAGAGTTGGATTGTGATTGTGGACTTTTTTACCCCCCTGCTGGCCAAAATACTTAGTAGAATCCAAATTACTTCTAACGAGGTAATTCTTGATTTCATCGCGCGAGAATGTATTGCGGATCTCTCGATAGTTTCGAAGAATATTTTGTAAACGTGAACTGCGATGTGATCGTTCATATTTCTCTGACGATCTTAAACAATGATAAACGATGCATATAGAAACAGAAAGAGTTAAACCGTGATCGCGGGCAAGAATGGTACCGGAAGTGTGGCGGCAGAACGGTTCGCCGCGTGGAATCAAGGGAGTCCGCGGACGAGAATAAAGAATCGTGACACATTTCTCGAGAACAGGCGGAAATATCCGGGTACGATCCCGTTGGACGGGCAGGGTGGTAAGAAAGAAAGGGGTTGAAGGGGCCAATAGGAGGACGGCTGGTAATACTGGCCGTCGAGGAAATCCTCAGGGACCGCGTTAGGATAAAGCCGGCTTAGTTATGCTTAACCTTCGGGAGTTGCGACTACCTTTGCCAAGCTGTAAGCTACGCCACCCTCTCTCGCTCCCTCTCGCGCACCCTCCACGGAGCAGGGTCCAGCTATTGAGAATTCAGCGGGAACTTCCGCTAGGCCACTGGCTGACCGCTGAAGTTGAAATATGGCCGACGAGAATCGCAAGGATACGTTTCACGGGAATTGTAATTCGCTGGGCCGTAATAAAACGGGGGACGGATGGTATTTTTAAATGAAAACCGTCCCAGATACGAAAATTCAATTTCTCTAAAGCCTGGAAAGTACAGCCGCTATAAACGTCCTATGTAAAACCGATACGTTTGCATACCAGCGTCTTTCGAAACTCGGTTTTAAAATCATATCTACGTTCGTACGAAAGAGAACGAGTCGAGTCTATTTTTTTTTTTTTAAATTTGTTCGAACGAATTATATGCAGGCAACGCTGAAAGTAAAAATTCCACTAAGAGGGATGAATTTTTTAAACGAGCAAACGTTAGAGCAAGATAAATCCTGTGGAAATACAACGATCAGAAAGGGGGATTCTTTGTGTAAGACGTATTTTTGAGTTCTTTGACACCGATCTATATATACATAATCCTCTAAGCCAGTGATCCGATGCTTCGAACACGATGCATGCACTGTTCAGTGTAAAGAGGGCTGAACTTCATTTGAATAAAGCGACTTTTCGATGAGTAACGAGTAAGACGCTTAGGAGGGGATAATACTTTTCTACCTGGACGTTTCTTCTAAGAACGCGTTTTCTAACTTAACTTCCGTCGAAGAACTCGTCAAGACTAACAGGCGATCGTACCAATCCCGTTTCTTCCTGTATACAAACGATCTTCCTATGACACGATAGATAGGTTCCTACAAAACGAGACTCAGAGCTAGTCAGAAAGGAGGATTATATTCTGAAAAGTCATTGAAAATATTTTTTTTTAAATTCTATACCAGAAACTTAATTTTGATTTAAAATATAAAAGTACCTCTGAGATGGTAAGAGTACTGTGCAATAAATTATAATTTATTTACATATTCTCGTGCAATGTCACTGTAGTTTATTGCTTCTCGTTATTATTTAATGGTAATTTAATTTTTAAATGCGTGAAGCAAAAGTGATGTTATCTAGTGTTGTAGAAGGGCAATCTGTGTTTAAAGAGAAGAATCAGAACCTCTTCTTCGCGTTCCATATTCGATGAGACTCGAAGCCCGCTCTGTCGTTTTCGGAAACAGATTTCTGTTATCATTAGCCGCGTTTTTAAAGCAGCTACGTTATTTTAAAGACGGTGGAAATAGTGGTGAAGAGCGCTCCCCTCGTTTCTCTTGGCAACTCTTGGCGTTCATATTGCGATACGTGGGTAAACATGCCAATAACTTCATGAATGCGCATGGAATCAGAAAGTAGGCGCTCGAACCAGTCGTTTGAAAGCAAACGCATAAAGATTGCTTGTATTCATCGTGTTTGGAGTAGCCTTGAAGCGGATCGAAATGAAACGCAATTTTCTACCGATTACTCTGCGTTGCTGCTGGTGAGTCTGGTATGCTTGTCTTGAAACCAGGAATTCTTCTTACATCCACGTATGCGACTTCTAAAGTCATTTAAAGATCGCACAGTAGATTCTTCGAAAATACCAAAGTACAAAAAACTGTTTATCAAGAGCTCACCGTATCGAAATCTAATTAAAAACAAAAACGCAAACTCGTCTAATAATACTTTAACTATGCAATCTCGAATGCGCTCGAGCGACGAAAAAGGTCGAAAACCCCAGGTAAACAATATCAAACATTAATGTCTATCTAATTACCCACAAGCATAGCTTCAAAAAGAAAGAAGGAAACGTTCGAACAGCTCATAATTACCACTCGATATTTCAATCTCAATATTCCAATCCGTGGCGTTTCACAGAGACCAAGTAACCAACGGAACATCACGAGAAAGACACAGCTCGAACCCAATTACACCCCCTGGCAAATAGAATTTTCCTCGACGAAGAAAGTCGCGCGTCCTCTTGTCGGTTGGGTCGATGGCAAGCATGACAGAAAGAGAAAGAGAGAGGGAGGGAGAGAGAGAGAGAGAGAGAGGAGCCCGAAAAGTCGCCGCTAAGTCGACTCTGAAGGAGTTGCCCCGATGTAAGAGGGCACTAACCCGTATTTGCTAACGCGCGAATACATCCCCTCGAACAGAACATCTCCTTCTCTCTCTCTCTCTCTCTCTCTCCCTCTCTCTGTATTCTATATGAGCTGCTCGCTTCCTGTTCGCTTCTGGCTTGCACCCTGCGAAAATTCAAAGCCCAATTCCTCCGCGATCCATATTCGGCTTAAACGCATTAACGAGCCTGCAGCAAGAACGGAGGGTAAATATGGGGTGCCTCGAGACGTTGCCCTTCTTCGACATCGCTACCGTTATAAGCTTTCTTTACGCGAGAGGAGGCGAGTAAACCAATCTTCGAGACTGAATTTAGCTCGCGTTAAATACTCTCGTTCCATTTCTTACGATTATATTTGACGCGGCCTCTTCGTCGCAACCAAAACTCACCCCCTTTTGAACGATCTATGCGAACCTTTCGTAAAGATTCTCTGCAGTATTAAACGCGTTTAATTTATTAATTATTATCAACTTGCTTTCTTTACGCGAGAGGAGGCGAGTAAACCAATCTTTGAGACTGAATTTAGCTCGCGTTAAATACTCTCGTTCCATTTCTTACGATTATATTTGACGCGTCCTCTTCGTCGCAACCAAAACTCACCCCCTTTTGTACAATCTATGTGAACCTTTCGTAAAGATTCTCTGCAGTATTCAACCCGTTTAATTTATTAATTATTATCAACTTGTAACTGAATGGTGTTTTGTTATGTTTTTTGGTTTGAGACGATTGCGAAATCAGGGGTTGGAGAGTAAAGTGTCTTCAGGAGTGCTCGAGGAGAACTCGAGGGACACGGTTTAACGCGTTGCTGGGACAGTATCCCGACGTTCACGTTATTATTATACAACTATCGATTTCCGTGCTGCCTACTATTTTTGTCTCTTCGCAGCCCTCACCCCGCTGCCCCTCGGTTCTTTAATCTTCGTTAACCCTATAGGAAAGCCACGGAAGTTTCTCCTATCGTTGTTGCTTTCCCTGCTGGAAATATTCTGAAAATTGCGCAAAAACTAGGAACATGGCAATTTGTGCTAGCAGAGTTATCTCATGTTTTTCAACAGACTTTGAGGATTCATGGTTTCATTGTAGCTGTGTACAATTTCATCAGAGGTTGCGAGACGCGTTGACATCGCAAAAAGACTGGAATATCTGCTTTATAAATATTATTAACCTTTTGCGCTCGAATAGTGACTCGCACTCGCCACGATGTTTCGCGTGGCAACTCGAGCGGCTGTATTTATGCTGAATTTCGTTATCTCCAGTTGATAGAAGCGAAGTATTGGTTCGAGAATAGGTTTGTTTTCGGTTGGAAAGTGACATTGTGACGTAAAATTCATCTAAGACCGTAGTCTCGAATACGATGTGTCTAGCTTCAGTACAGTTTCGACGATCGTAGCGAGCACACGTATTCGCCAAGTTTTCCACTACTCGTTTCTAAAAGTTTTAACGCGAGTTTGATTTCGAATTGTGTGTATGTTCGTGTGATGCATCGGGTACGAGGAACAGAAAAATTCGAGTAATAGACATCAGTGAATCCTGAAGTAGCAGCGATGACTCGCAAGATTCTGGCAATTCAGAATACCTTGGTAAGTGTTTACGTCAAATATCACGCCAAACGCAACTATAGAACTAGAACTTCGATAATAATGTTTTTCAAAATATCAAAATTCATTTACGCGTGAAATCGTCTCGAGTTGCAGCGTCATTCAACCGAAAAAGTCGTCGAGCGCAGAGGGTTAATTCTCAAAGATGTTGAAAAGGACGATCAGAAGACGAACAAGCATAAAATCAAGAGCTAAGAAAAATTGGAGAGTGACAATCAGCATCGAACGTCGCAAGCAGGGGTTGGTATTTCATTAATCCTTGGCCAGGCTGGCGAGTTAATGAACGGTCGGCTGAAAAGCGACGCGCAGTTACTAACGCGCGTAATTAAGTGCAAGATACGAGGAAAGAGGGCAACGGACACGGAGAAAGAGGCGACAAATTACAAACTTGGGAAATACGATTCGAGAATGAAGCAGGAACGCGGGTACGCAAGAAACCGAGGGTGCAGGGCAGACAGAGAGGGAGAGATGGAGTGGAAGTGGGGGTTGAAAGGGTTGCTCGGTCGCTCGCGAGACTAACAAAGCGTTTGTTCCCGCATCCCAGCCTTGATACCCAAATTAAATCATTCTAGAGAGACCAGGCCTGTTCCCGCTTTATGCAAATCAACGACACGCTGCAGCGCGTTAATGTACCGCGATATTTCATTACCCTGGACGCGAGAGCGCGCGCACGCGTGCATAGCCGCGTGGGGGCGGGTGAATTTTTGCAAATTACCCTCTGGAAAAATAGCTCAGCCCCTTCCTGGAGGCGTTTACGAAGAATAGAGCCGGGAAAAATGTAAGTTCCCTGCTTTTCCTTTACAATATACCACGCGTACCGTTGTTTCGCTGCAAGTTATTAGGACCGATTCCACGGGTCAAGGATAATCAAATTACGAGCCTTGGCTTCTGAGAAAAGTAATCTAGAAAATTAACCTCGCTGAGCTGCTACGATCTTGTAGACTTTTATCGGTAATTTTTCTCCTTATGAATTTAAGTCTCAAGTCGAAGCTCCATTTTTTCTTCCGTAGTTATATGAAATTGCAATTTTTTTTTTCTTTATGCAGAACGATTCAGAAAAATTTCTGCAGGCTGTGGTTCGTGGTTCTAAAGGGGTTTGAAAGTGGCGAGAGGGTGGAAAATAATTGGAACGAGGGTATCGAAAGGAAAGAAGGGGTGAGATGCGTCCGCTGGAGTTAATTTCAATGTTGCATCCTGAACGGCGATACACTTCAGTCAATATTGTACTTGGACTTTCTGCGGGGTAGCTCGCTCGGCCTTTAAGCCCGTAAGAAAATCTACCCAGGGGGAAAGCCGCTTAAGAGTTTGAAAGAGCGAGCTGCTGCGTTTACCGGCCAGAAATTTATCGACTCTTCTTATTTTCGGGCCGGTAATCGCTCGTGTACCTTTTCGATCGTGGTCGCGTCGAGGATTCGTATCCGTGGCCCGGGTCCCTCCTCGATTATCGAGCTCTGGGTTCGTTTTCGGGGCTTACCTGAAACAGAATCGAACAGGTTCTGATTCGATGTCGATGTGCAATCGATAACTACTTTTTAAGTATTTCTACAACGTTGAAGCAAAATTTGCTTCAGGTCAAATTATCACCCTTGACGAGCTTTATTAAATCTTATATAATACTTATTCTATAATTTTATTTACGCGTTTTTTAAGCGTTACAAACGAAGATTAAATTATTGAGGCAAAATTAGGGTAAAATAGAAGGGGATGAATATGCGAGTATCAATTTGAAAAGAAAAAAAAGGGAAAAAGTTTACGAGTGTTTCAGAAATACAGAGCTCAATTCTTTTTACTTTCGAGCACCGTGTAGACGAATTGGACCCGTGCGATCAAAATTAATGTAATATAGAACGTAATTAAGTATACGAGCTGTGTTCTTCGAGCACTAATTTAAGAAGAAAAAAGGGACAAAAATTACAAGCGTCTCAGAAATACAGAGCCTAATTTCTTTTACTTTCGAGCACCATGTTGACGAATTGAACCCTTGCGATCGTAATTAAGGTAATATAGAACGTAATTAAATATGCGAGCTGTATTCTTCGAGCACTAATTTAAAAAGGAAAAAAATGGGAAGAAAGTAACGAGTGTCTCAGGAATACAGAGCCCAATTCCTTTTAGTTTCGAGCACCGTGTAGACGAATTGGAGCCTTGCGATCGAAATCTGGCCGCGATTCACTCGCCCGTCCCTTCTCCAAATTTATCGTTTAATTGGCTTTACCGGACAAGCGGCTTCGATAAGGAGCGGACAAAGGCGGGCGCCTCGTCGGGATTGCCGTCACGTTTCTTCGTACACTCGAGCAAGCCGCGGACGGGGGCCCAGGGGGGTGCTGCTGGTGGCTCGATTGCGAATCGACTAATAGGGCTAATCACGGCGGCGATGTAATCGATGCTAATAACGCGTGCTGGCCGTGTTCGAGCTTACCGAGGTGGATCGATAAACGAACGTGGTGGCCCCGCGGGCCTTGCGCCCCTGCTGTTTTTACCCGCCAAAGAATTCGAGGACGAAGCGAGGTGGGATTCTCACCAGCCGTTTTCTGACTACCGATTGAATTCTTATTTCGACGCGAATAGGGGCTCTAATTGAACTTCGCGGGGGTGGAAACTGCAGGTCTCTTTGATTATTCTATTTCCGTTTCGATTTCTACTTGGTTCGATGCTGGTAGAATTTTTTCTAATTTTATTTCAATCGTATTTAGTCAGAATTATGCTTGCGGCATGACCAACACTGGCTACATTTCGTTCCAATATTTTTTTTGTTTCGCCATTTAAATAACTCAACGAAGGCAAACAGAGGTGTGCACATACATCGTAGAATATATTTAACCGAAATTAAATACATTTTTGGTAGCCGGGATATATGTAATTTGGCGATAAAATTCTGCGCGATTCTGTTAAAAAATAGAGGAGTCGAAATACACAGTGGGTCTGAATGGAAGGAAGCCAGCCAGCCGGCAAAAGGGCGAACAATAATTCGTTAACGTTCCATTCCTCCCTCCTCGTACACTTCTGCTCTCTATCTCTCGCACACACATACACGTACACGTATACACTCGCTGGTTACACGAATTTTGCATAATGACATTTTCGACGTGACCGATTTCGCGCTTCTTCGCGCCACGAGAGAGATAGAGAGAGAGAGAGAGAGAATCCGCCTCGTCTGGCAGCCGGTGTCGCCTTTAATCTCGGCCAGCAATTTCGACTAACGAGGCGTGTCACGGGTGCCACGGGACCCCGCGACTCTCTTTATTTTCCACGGGAATATCTGCTAGACGAGATGAGCCGGACCGAATTTGCTTTAACGAGCTCGCGCCGCGCGTAACGCGCGACGACGCCCGCCGCTTCCGGAGAACGCTGCCTCTCAGAGGCCTTCCAACCCCTAACTCTCTACTTTCCCAGCGACTTATCGTTCGAGCGAAGAATATTCTCCATTTTCTACTGAAATTTCAATTATCTTTTACAATTCCTCGCGGAACAGCGATTCTCTATACAACCGTTTATTCTTCAACCCCTTCAATAAAAATTTCTTGAACTTATTAGGAACGAAAGACTCTGTTCTTCACTGTAATCGAGCCTAGCGTTTCCTCAAAGCACCCCAATTGCTCGCCAGTATGATCTAACTCGATCAGTGCGATAAAACGCGAAACGTAGGGACTTATCGTCCCAGTGAAGAATATTCTCCATTTTCTACTGAGATTTCAATTATCTTTTGCAATTCCTCACGAAACAGCGATCCTCTGTTGCAATTTATCATTTTTCAACCTCTTAAACAGAAACTTCTCGAAACACTCTGCTGTTCACTGTAATCGATCCTAGCGTTTCCTCAAAGCACCCCAATTGCTCGCCAGTATGATCTAACTGCGCGATAAGCCGCGGAACGTACGACAGACACCCGTATCGACAAGAGCAGCCCCCAGTAACCGACAAGAGGGGATGATCGTTGTATCGATGGCACTTTTCATTTCCCCAATTTCCTGCCGCGGAACGTGCCGCGCGTCACGGCCACGTCGCCAGCAGGCTTGCCCCTGACGCGGTGGATTTAGGGGTTGCAAGCGGTCCTCGAGCCTCGCCCGCGGGTCAGATAGCTTATCGGCCGCGCCAGGAAATGGAAAAACGTCCTCGAGAGCCCTTGCTCCGCGGCTGTGCACACCTACGCGCCTGTGCATGCGCGAGAGAGGACCCCCCTTGCAAAGGACTTGGAGAGCCCAGCAGAGCGCAGGCACGTCGACGTCGACGTTGTCGTCGTCGTCGTCGTCTTCGTCGTTTCGAGTGGCGACCCCGTTCGTTTGGAATTTAATTAGTTCCACGGATGGGAACGCATTGTCCTAGCTTGGGATCCCGGGGGTCTCTTTGCATTTTCATGCCGAACGCAGCGCAGACTCTGGGGGTAGGGGGTGGATTCGAAAGGGTTTCCAGCAGTGGGATCCCTGTTTTCGAGGGCCTTCGAGAGGCGGTCCGGGAAGATTGGACGGTTGGAAGGTGACGTTTCCAGTCTGGGTATTAATGGCTCGAGTTCTCGCGATCCTGGGCTGAGATTTGTGATTTAGCTCGAGGGTAGGCGCAACCCTCTTTCGTATCTGTTTCGATGATTTATTAAATTCGAACGACTCTATTTTGATACGATATATTGCGCGATATATTATAAAAGGGTTGATTGTATTTGTATCCTCTACTTTATACGATAACTACTGAAATTGATAGTTTTGTTTGAATTACAAACAGTTTAAAGAACTACTGTTTCTAGGGGTGGTTCGTGGATATTGGAGAGTCGAAAAGTTACGTGTTGATGCTACGTACGTGTTAATGGTTGTGGTGAGTTATTGGCCCCTGTTCGAGTAAGTAAAAAGTTAAAAACCAGTTTGGTTACACGGATTTGTTTTAGGGGTGGTTCGAGTCTACGTAGTAGTTGGTTGGGATGAATTGTGGCTACTGTTAGAATAAACGAATAGCAACCAACTTCCCTCTTCTTTGATCGTACGAATTTCACAGGGGTGAGCAATCACATTTCTACCCTATCAGCCATACAAAAGCGTAACATTTCGAATTCGAAAGTAGTGTATTAAAATATACCCGAGTTTAGTAGTTTCTAGCTAGAACTCGCACAGCTTTACCCTCAGAGGCTGTCCAGCGAAACGCTATAGCGTCCGACGAGCTTCCATTACCAATTGATAACCAATATCACGGGGAATTCGGTAACACCGATGCTCGTGTTTCGATGCCACCGAATAAACGCTGTCACGTATATTTCACGATAATTGACGTTAATTGACGGCTAACTATTTCGATAGCAACATTTCACGTGTTCGTATTCGTTAATTATCAATATCGCTTCAGGATCGCTGTTTGCCATGAATCTAATCGCGCGAGTACACTGCACAGTGCCTCAGTATCGTTACCTTAACGCGATTAATCGTTAATAAATCATCGATGCACACGCGTCGTTGATCCTTCGATGGAATCAACTTTTTAAAACACACCTGGAAACAAACGCGAATCGATGTTGAAAGATTGTCTGTAGAAAAACTTTGGATAAATATGAACACTTGCAAGGGGTTGATATCGCGCTACCCTCTGTTATTGGATACCATGCCTCGCCACGGTATTCCGTTGCAATACCGTGCTGGCACTATGTAGGTCAGTGTTTCGTAGCTTTCTATGCGGGCTTTACACAGTGAAATTCATGGTGGAAAAAGGGGTGGCTCGAGGAGAAAGGGGAAAAAGCAGAGGAAAAAAAAAAAATGGTTGATCGAAGCCATCTATTTTTTCCCCCGTCCCCAGCGAGAAAAGTTATCGAGCCTGTCGCCGGGATATGATTCATAAACGGGATCCAGAGGAACGTTTGACCCGGCCCGAAACGGTTCGATAAATTCTTCATCCCACCCTGGCGTGTCTCGTCCTTGCTGCTTCGACAGGTCGTCCCATTTCCAGCAGAACAAACAATTATTTCCTCTGTCTGATCCCATTTGGAAAACGACGCTCGACGAACGTGTCTTCCTTGCGTTTATCTGCTACCCGACGTGTACACTGCTCGTTGACGAGCAATCTTTCTCTCATGGCCTCAAACTATATCCAAAGATTCGTTAATCGCATCAAAAAATATCTGTGCGATTTAACCAAATTTTCTTTGCACTCGCAAACGCTTTCTTCTTTACTTTAAAGAAAGTCTAATTTAGTTTAACAAATTAGACTGAAGTTTCTAATTTACTTTAATAAATTAGATTAAAAAGTCTGTTTCCAGACAAGGTATCGTAAGATTTAAGATCATCCCTTGTTAAAGATTCCTCAAGGTTACTGAACGGTACGAGTCATAAATAATTATATGGGATCTATCTGATGTTTGAAGAGAAAACTCGTGGAGGTTTGACAAAAAGCTTGATAAATCACGGGAGAATTGAGTTTAGAACGTTTCTGGATATCTTACGAAACTGTGGAGGAATCCGTAAACAAAGGATCACCGCGAGTCGAGCGGGCAGAGAACCGCCCCGAGGTCTCAGCTGGTGCCACCCCGACGACAGTAGCATCGACAGGCTGATATCGAATTCCACGTGGCACGCGATCCTTTTATTATTCCGTGAAAGCGAAAAACTTGCCCCGTATAACGTCGCCGCGCCCCTTTTCACCGCCCTCTCTAACCCTTCTCCACCCTTTTACCCGCCATCCACCGTTGATGTCGCGCGCGGCAACGATCCTCTGGCTTTTTCAAGGCTCTCTTCCAACCCCTCCGCCTCGTCCTCTCTTTCTGTACGTTTCCTTTGTGACCTGGGCCGGTTTTTAATTAATCCATCCGCGCCGCTTATAAACGATCGATGCCCGTCCCCGTTTCACGATCGACGCTTCCGTTCGCCTCTAATCGACGGATCTCTCACCCCTTCTCGCTCGACGGCTAAAACGGGGACCAGGTTTCTGGAGCGGATCGTTGCTCGACGCCCTCGGTCGTGCTCGCGTCCGTTCCTCGAGGATCCTGAGATTCCTTTGGATTCTTCGTCCACCCTTTTCTCGTCGATTCCTTTCAGCTGGCTCGCCCTTCGTTGCTCGTTATTTCGATTTAGGTTTCTCTTTCTTTTGGGTTGGATATTTTTGGTTTCGTTCGCTGGGGCGAGTATCTGCTTTGTTTTATATTTATGATCGTAGGTAAAGGGGTAGTTTCTTCGACTTGTTCGTTTGAATTCTCTTTCGATTCTTTTCTCTAGGTTTATTGTACTGTTTACTTGTTTGTTATCTTCGCGAGTGTCTTATTTGTTTTATATTTATGGTTGTAGGTAAAGGGGTAAGTTCCTTCTCGTTTTGTTCGTTTGAATTCGAATTCTCTTTCGATTCTTTTCTCTAGGTTTATTGTATTGTTTACTTATCTGTTATCTTCTCGAGTATCTTATTTGTTTTATATTTATGGTTGTAAGTAAAGGGGTAGTTTCTTCGATTGGTGTTTTTTTTTCTTCAGCTTCATTCACTTGAACTCTCTCTCGATTCTATTTTTTATAGATTTACGATGTTGTTTATGCTTTCGTTTAATTCGAGATGAAACGATAAAACCAGCCGCCTGTACAGGAGAAATTCGTAGAGCCCGCGAGAGCGTAATTACCGAGGAGGATCGATAAACGAAAACGGAGTCAAGTGAAGTCGAGTTGAACCGCTAATTGCAAGTTACATCCATTGTTTGGCCGTATCAGAAATTCATAGGCAAATTGGTTAACGTGGCCAGCTATCAGCGGACTCCGCGAACCTTCGACTCCGCCGAGTCGAAATCGTGATCAATGCTACGCTCGCCGCTTCGAAACCCAATTACCGATTCGACATCCGCGATAATGATAACAACCGACGTGGTTCTCGTTCCTATTCCCTTGAATCTTCATCCATTAATAGCAAAAAATAAACAAAATAACCGTAGATTGAAAATATACGAAACTTTAATTCATATCACTTTCTAAGAAGAAAACTACCCTCTATCGTCCGACTCCAGAAACCATCCTATATAAATTATCGAAAACGATCGAGGCTATCCAAAAACTCTTCATCGTCCATGTCTGACTACCAAAACCATCGTAGCATCTCCCATTCTCTCTCCAGCTGGACTCTCGTTCTCCAGCCGACTCCTCGGCTCTCCTGGTTTCGCTTATTCAGTCTGGTCTGCGAGGAGAACTAATGGCTCGTCATCCATTAATAGAAAAAAGTTAACAAAACTGACCATAGACTGAAAATATACGAAACTTTAATTTGCACCACTTTTTAAGAAGAAAACTACCCTCCATCATCAGTTTCCAGAAACCACCCTATACGATCATCATATCAAAAACGATCGAAGCTATCAAAAAACTCTTCATCATCCATGTATGTTACCAAAATCATCTCAGCATCTCCCGTTCTCTCTCCAACTGGTTCTCCATCCGACTCCTCTGCTCTTCTCGTTTCGCTTATTCCTGGCCAGCGAGAAGGACTTGCTGTGGCTTCTTCTTCGTCTTTCGATTGGTTCGTTAGCGTCGCTCAGTGCAGCGCGTCCACCTTCGTCAAGGCAGGAGGGAGAGTGGAACGGAGCAGAGAGAAAGAGAGTGGGGTGAAACGCGAGTCGAAGAGTCTTGTTCCGCGTCCTTGACTCCTAGAGCCCTCCGCTCTTCTTGCGCGAAGAAACGACGAGAAATAGCGGGGCGCGGCACGACGGGGTGGTAACGGTGAAAAGGGACGACGAGGTGGTCAGAGGGGGGGAAAGAGATGAAACAAGCGTTCCCTTTTGCTGGTCCCACTGGTAGCCCCGACTTCGCGGGACGATACTCGCTCTAATAAGTTCCAATTAAGAGGCAGCCGCACTTCGTCCTGCTTTTTCTGCCCCCGCTCGTTCGTTTCGCAGATATCGCGTGACGGTAACTGCGGTCCTTTTGGAAACGACTCGCGCGACTCTTTGTCAGAGCACCGCGTTTCTTGTGGCGAACAGGTTCGCGAGTGGTCGTAGCAACCTTCGCGAGACGGGTGGTTTTGGTATCCACGCGCGAGTAACTGTTTATGAGGTAACTCTCTTCGACTTAGAAGTATCGAAAATTAAAGATCGTTGGATCGTGAGAGTAGAGGGACTTCTCGATCGATCGAATAAAGTATCGCATAGATCACGATTAAAGAGAAATGTCTCATCAACGATGCATCTGAGCGAGCTTAGTCACCGTCCATTAGATCATCGCAGAAACTATCAGCGCTCTAATCGACTAAATCCATCATTTCCACGATGTATCATAACGAATCCAATGAAACCCTATTAAACTGCCATTTATCCCAATCAGCGGTGCTCAATTTCACTGTGGAACCTGGAAACCCTGCCGCCACTTAAGCATTTTTTTCTCTACTGCCTCGCCGTTACCGACTTGGTAACAATTTCTAGAATTGCTGCTCGAGACGATAGAGAGAGAGAAAGAGAGAGAGAGAGAGCAATTTAAAATGATATCGAGAAGGTTGAAAACGGGTGGAATAAACGTCGATGGAGGTCGATTCGGTGGTTGCCCGAGAATAAATCGAAGCTGACGACCGCGTTGTCGCGGCGGCGTAGCTGGAGGCCTGCTCGTAGGTCGTCTGGCGCCTGTCTCTCATCCATTATACATGAAAACACTCGACTAGTGGCCTGGCCAGGGTTTTTCGTCGAGATTCCAGCCCCGTCTCGCGGCCCCTGCACGGCTCAAATAATGATAATCCGCGTATACAGCAAACAGGGCGACGGTGTTCTTTTTCCAGTCGAGGGGATCCGTCTTCGAACCGATTCCACGGGAGTTATTCCGCTTACTTTTTCGAGCTTGGAGCTCCTCGCATTCGGTTACCTTCTCGAGAGCTGCGACGCGGCTCTGAACGTCTCCAGGACCGATATTCCTGCTGTTTTTCGTGTTCCTTTGGTTTTGGCGATCTCGAGGGACTTTTAGCATTTTGGAGCTACCGATTTTGATTTTGTCGGTTAAATTATGGAGTTTTGAGTTTGATTTTATGGTTTCTTAGGTTTAAAGAGATATGGATTTTGGTTTGGAAGATTATACAAGGTTTTTCGTGTTGTCTGTGAAATTTCTGTTGCTCCAACAGCGTCGCGTTTAGATTGACGAAGTTTCCTCGGACTACTTCTTGCCTCGCCTCTCGATGTCACTAGGTTTCTCCAGGTTTCACTAGGTTTCTCTTGGCCAGTCGTTGAAACTTTTCACCAATCTTATTTACACGAAGCTCGACTCAATTTGTCGATGCAAACGCTGACGATCTTCACTTCGTTCTCTTATTTTTTCCCACCAACTCGAGGCTCACAAAATTGCCCAAATCTGGCTACAACTTTCTCATCGCTCTCTCGCTTCTTCGAAATCTTTCTTTTGCAGTCGAGAATTATTTAGCAAAAATCTACGTGCAAGTCTCTCGTACGATTTCGAATTTTCGACGAGCACGTTGTACTCGTTCGAAATTCAATTAAACTTCCGGGTGCTGGCCTTGAACACGAAGGATCCGCAATTATCGGAGTTACACTTCGAAACTCGATAAGCGGATCGGAAGAGCCGCGACTATAACGTAACGTATCGCGCAAGTTTCGTCGAGTGAATTTCAAAACAGATCCCCAAGAACTTGGCCACCGTGCGCCATCATCGTCCAGCATTCGCGTCCCACGAATTCCTTAATAAACGCTATTGGAACGTTCCAGCCAGCTCCACAATTTCGATCGCTTCGATATTCCAATTATTCCCATTACCAATCGCGTTTTAACGTTCCAATATTCTTCCAACGATAACTGCCACTCGTTCGCGATCGAATCGCGCAAATTTGATCGGCAAATAAAATCGTTGATAATTACAAATTCAATCTTAATCTCGTTTTAACAAATCGTAGAGGGAATTCGTGATGCCCTCGTATTTTATGATATTTATTTTCAGTTGGGGAACGTTTAATGCTATTTCCGCTGGCGAATGGCGATTCTTAATCCTGTTTCGACTACTCGAAACCGTGGACGATCAATGGGGCACGACGGGACCGACGGTCTCTCGAAGCGTCTTCCTTCGCGAGTTGGCATTTCGCGGTCTTCGTGTTTTCTATACACGTCCCTCTAAGACGCGACGTGATCCGATTAGGCGCGTTTCTGTCACGTTTCGATCGCACAATATGCAGTACTTTCGTAACACTTTCGCGGCCTGTGTCCGTTGCACATCCTCGCGTCGTTTCCAGTTCGAGTAACGGCTACGAATATATTCCCTGGCATGATTCCTTCATCGGTTTAGTTCCGTGGAAAATGTCTGCACGCTCTTCGATGTTAAGAATTTCTGAGAAACGTGGCTTTGACTGTCGCGAGCGAGGGACGTGCTGGTGAAGCTCGCAAAAAAACGTAACAAATGCCATCCAGTTGAAAGTATGACACGCGGTGGACATAAGATGCAGCAAAAATAAAAAAAATAAATAAAAACCACGAGGAGGCAGGTAAAGTAATTAAAAAAATATCGACAGTATCTGTAGTGAAGTAGAAAGGAAACGAAATACTAAAAGTTAGCGAGGCTCGCAAGAAAACGTGTAACGAATGCGATCCAGCTGAAGGTAAGCCACGTAGAGGAAATAAGATGCAGGAAAAATAAAAGAAAAATAGAAACCACGAGGATGCAGGAAAATTAATTAAAAAAACATTGACAGTATCCGTAACGAAGTAAAAAGGAAACGAAATATTAAAAGCTAGCAAAGTTCGCAAGGAAACATGCAACAAATGCAATCCAATTGAAGATGAGGCACGTGGTAAAAATGAGATGCAGCAAAAATAAAAAATATTAGAAAGTATGAGGATGCAGGCAAAGTAATTTAAAAAATATTGACAGTATCCGTAACGAAGTGAGAAGGAAACGAGATATTAAAAGGATATAAAAGATTGGGTAACCATGGAATATTAAGCTGGCTGGGGGCTCGAAATCGGTCGCAGTGCTGCGGCTGACGGTCGGAAAAGCCCGATCCGACGCGGCTGTGTCCATCGTTCTCCATCCGAGGATCGGGATTATTCAGACACGAATCCCGTCGCGAAACTGGGGGAGGGGAGGAGGGGCAGGCTTATTCGCCATTAATTCAAATGCAGCTCGTGGCGAGCGCTTCCGCGACGACAGCCCCGCGATTATTATTGTGCAACCGGCGTAATTTGCATCTGAAAAAGCGGTACGTGCCTCCCGGTTCCCAGTTCCTTCGCCGTGGCTGGTGTTTCCGCGCGAGATACGAATCTGGGGGGGCGTGCGAGCCACCGCGAGATAAGGCTACCGAGATTTCGTTTTAGATTTAGAGCCGGCTACGCGTTATTAACCGCCGTAATAACCGGAATTACGTTTCCACGCCAGAAAAGAGTAATTACCGCCGATCCCACGTGTTCGCCTTTATATTTAACTAATCCAGCCGCATTCTTCGCGAAGCGAGTGTACTTAACTCACCACTCGTGTGTCGTCATTCTACATTTTATCGTTACATACGTAGTTGCAAATTTGGGTAATTAAGTATCGTAGCATAGCAGTAGGAACTCGATAATTGCACGAGACGAGATAAAAAGTGCGTCTACTGCAACTCACGTCTCCACCCTCCTCTTGCACCCTCTTCTCGATCGCTTCATTCGTTACTACGCGAGATATACAAAGCGACGATTCGATAATTACACGCAAATGGGCGTCATATAATCGCCATTTTACATTTTACTATTATATAATATATATATATCTACAAATTTAGGTATTTAAATATCGTAGTATACCAGTAGGAGCTTGATAACTGCTCGAGATGCGATAAAAAGTGCGTCTATCGCAACTCACGTCTTCTTCCTCCTCTTGCACCCTCTTCTCGATCGCTTTACTCATTTCTGCACGAGATATACAAAGCGACGATTCGATAATTACACGCAAATGGGTGTGTGTCGTCATATAATCGCATTTTACATTTTACTACTATATATATATCTGCAAATTTAGGTATTTAAATATCATAGTACACCAGTAGGAGCTCGATAATTGCTCGAGACAAGATAAAAAGTGCGTCCATCGCAACCCACGTCTTCTTCCTCCTCTTGCACCCTCTTCTCGCTTCACTCATTTCCATTACTCTTCATTCATCTCTACGCGAGGTATACAAAGCAACGATTCGACAATTACACGCGAACGAGTCTAAAGACGCGCGTTTGTCTATGTTCGCTCAACGAGCACGGTGACCATCGAATAAATAGCAAAGAGGGGTTTCGTTTCGCGGAAGCTGCCGGCCGGAAGCGGCCTCCGAAGTCGATCGTCGAGCGGTCCCTCTCACTCTCTCCCTCCTCGCTCGAGGGAAGACACGTTCTTCCATACGGCTCGCAGATGCAATCTGCGATTCCGGCTACTTTGATCGGCAATTGGGAAATTGCAGGAATTAGGCCTGGTGTGACGTTAGCCGAGCGGAGAGTATTACCGTGATTGGACACTTAGAGGCGGCTCGAGCGAAGGTCACTCTCGTGCCCGCGGCCTTTCGTCCCTTGAAACGGCGGAAAATCGTACGACTATGATCGCTTAATGCGTTCTAAAGCGGCGGTGACACCGAGTGCCAGTCTCGCAACGCTCCTTCTTCGAATTATGCCTCGTTCGAGCGACGCTCAGACGGAGAGCGACGCGTACGTCCACGGAGAACGCGACCTCGACTCGATTTGGAGACCACGATCCAGAATCAGACGTATCTTCGCGCTTTTTAACTCCTCGACAGATTTTCCATGCACTCATCTGTTGCTTCATCGTGATATAATTAAGTGTCTATCGATCAACGTCTTTAAAAAGTCTTGGAGACATTAGACTTGAAGAATAGGCGAGTTCTTCTTTGGCTAAATTAAGGTCGATTATCATCGTTAAAAAGTCTTGAAAACATTAGACTTAAGAATACACGAGTTCTTCTTCTAAATTAAGAGAGTCGCATGAAAATACTAGAAAGAGAGTGCAACGGTCTGAGGCACCATCACTTACAGTTTCCCAAAAGTGCACAATTACCTATGCATTACAATATATACAACTTCTGATCTGTCCCTAACATCTTCGCATCTAAGGCAGGGCCTGATGAGTCCACTAGCAGGCCCAAGACGAAACGTTCTTCCCTCTACTTTTCTTCCTTCTCTCCTCCTTCATACACAGCAAAATCGAAGCAATGCGTTTCAAGAGATATAAAAGAACGCGAAATAAGAAGAATTACAGAAACCACCTCTTTTTCGATACTGAGGGTGAGTTTCTTGAACCGCGTCCAACCGTGTCCTCAACAACAGTCGAAGAACTAAAAAACTCGAACACGAGCCGCGTCGCAAAGAAAGAGTCTTGGTAGCACAATAAATCCGTCGATTTTCATGCGAGAAAGGTGGATTCCATTCCATCCAGCTAGTGAATTCGAATTAAACGTGGGTCCACCCGGAAGTGGAGGGCACGCGGAGGACAAACGAGGACGGTGGCTGACATTAGGCGAAAGTAGGCGCGGGAAGAAGCTTCTGAGACCTCGAACAGAAAGTAGAAACGGGGGCGAAAGGAGCTGGAGAAAGGGGTTGCGGAGGAAAAGCCGTGTCACGGCTGAGCGACGTCGAAATCGATGACGACGGGGTATAAAAAGCGAACGGGCCGTCTTGAAGGGGCAGACGAAGATGAAGGAGTAGAAGAAAGGGAGAATCGAAGCTGGTGGAGCGACGGCGGGTCCTTTCCGGTTTTCTGCTCGCTGCCAAATTGAGAATCGATGTTTCGCGCTCGATTCGGCGGGCTGGAAGCCTCTGTTAGGCTTAAAACGCGGCAGCCACGTGTTGGTACACGGGTGGCCATAGACGCGAGGGGTGGAATCAGGGCGGAAGATCGCGCTTAGCGTTATGCCAGTCGTGTCTCGATTAGTCTTGACGTTCTACGTCGAATATACTTGAGGATGGTGAGTGGAATTGGGGTTCGAGCGTTTCAGGGGTTGCTAGATGGATCATGTTCAGAATATTCTCGAAGATGAGATAAATGCAGATTTTGGTGTGCGTGTTAATTTTTGATGCGTAAGAGCAGTAAAGCGTAACATTTTTGAAGCGTAAATATGAATTATTGAATGATATAATCGTTTGGATGAGTAGAGACGTTGTTGCATTGGCACGAAACAAAAACTTGCGGATGGTGAATGGAATTCAAGCGTTTTGGGGGTTGCTAGATGGACGATGTTGAGAATATTCTTAAAGATGAGATAAATGCAGATTTTGGCATATTAATTTTTGAAGCTGTGTAAATATGAATTATTGAACGATACGATCGTTTGGATTAGTGGAAATGTTGCTGCATCGTCGAGAGAAGATTCGAGCGATCGGTTCAGAGTGTTACCAGCAGAGAACGCTCCGAGGTTCATAATTAAATCGCGTTTTCAGGACAATAACGACTGGCACGTGGTGTGGAGAGGAAAAAAGAGGTGAGCGCCGGGAACGACGTCCTTTAACCGGTGCTGAGGCTATTTCCGGTATGCACGCGAGCCGTCACACGAAACGGCTAGACAAAAACCGGCGGCCGTAAAAGCATCGAATTTATTCGCTCGCTGCGAGCGAATGCTCGTTATTGTATTATTATGGCCCGTTTTTTCCATGGTGGCGGTTTTAATGGTGGAACTAAATCGCGCACGGTAGAGTGTTTTTAATCTTTCATACGGTGACCTGTTTCCTCTTAGCTTCGTTTTCTGCGCTCTTTTTTTTTTAATTATTTACCGCCTACAAATGAAGGTCATTGTTTGGTCGATTTATTCCTTTCTTCTACTCTGTTTATTTATTATTATTATTATCGTTTCTTAATTTAAGTATCTGGTCACTGTATTCATCAGTCATTATACACAGAGTTAATTTAAGAATTTTATAAAAAGAATTATCATAATTCTCCTCTGTTTCACTCTATCTATTTCAATTATTCCATTTTATCCGCGGTTAAGTAAAGACAGCAGTCAATTTCCCTTTTCAACTCTCCTTTCACCCCTTTCGAGTTAAATGATCGAAATAACGAGACATTAGAACGAACGTCTTTCGCCCAGTTCCACCCTCTCTTCTTAATCCCTCGAAGCTGTCCGTTCTTCGTTACCCACCCCCATTAAATAATACTTTCCGCTTCGAAATCGCATCGCAACATTCACCCCCGCGATTCTTCCGCCCCATCGAACGTTCTCCGTTCTTATCAACGACTGTTTGCCCTTCTGACTCGTCTCTATTAGCCATCTCACTCAACGTCGCGAATTAACCGCGTCGATCGCGAACATTTTAAATCCACCCTCTGCAACTTAAAGGGTGCCGCGTTGTCGATAGCACGCGTGGCGTTGCGTCCATGAAATCCTGAATAATTAGTACACCCAGGAACGCCCTCGAAGAGCCACGCGAGCGTCTCGAGGTTTTAATTAGGAAGGTGGGTCGACCAGATGGTTGCCCACGCGAAAGACACCCCCTTTCAACTCGGCCAATCTCGAGTTTTGCCTGAATAATTATGTGTTTGCCGCTCTTTGATCGTCTTCAGACCGCGGGATACCTCGTTTCGATCGTTGTTCGTTGCACCTGTAAATTTTGGAAATTCCCCAAGTATGCGAATGTGTAATTTATTCTTTGAGTCGATTTTTTTTGGTAAAAATATAGGAAATATAGGAATTTCTTGATAATTGCGCTGGAGAGGACAGAGAACGAATGATAAACGTAATAATCGATCAGAGACACCTATTATTAACGTAAAAGCAAGATTCAGACCGAGATCCATACTTCTATTTCCATTCCATCATTACGTCTCTTCGCTACGCAATCACGTAACGACGTGCAATAGTAACTCGATAGCAGTACACCAGGTAACATAAACCAAGAGTTAAGAGCACGAATCCTACCTCTCTTTCCACTCTCACTTTTCATTCTATTTACTCGTGCTAACCGAGCCACATTAACAGACAGCGGTAACAACGAACGAGCCTCGTACTGGTTACCAACGTAACAGCGTTTATCAGGTTACCACCCTCTGGGGTGACCCAGAACCGCGCCAGCCATGATAACTGATTACCAACGCGACTAAACAAGGTTTCGATGATAAAAAATGTTGCGATACGAGAGCAAGAAGATCACTTTCCATCTCAGCAGCCTTAAAACCACCCTAGAACCGCGTCAGCGATGATGACTGATTACCAACGCGACTAATCAAGGTTTCGAAGACGAAAAATATTGCGATACGAGAGCAAGAAGATCACTTTCCATCTCAGCAGCCTCAAAACCACCCTAGAACCGCGTCAGCGATGATAACCGATTACAAACGCGACTAAACAAGGTTTCGAAGACGAAAAATGTTGCGATACGAGAGCAAGAAGATCACTTTCCATCTCAGCAGCCTTGAAACCACCCTAGAACCGCGTCACGGTGACAAAAGCGAGCATTCAGACGGGATTTGATCGCGGGACGCGTATCGCGAGCAGCTCGAAGAGTCGAGGGTGCCACCCACCCCCAAACGGAACAATTAAACGCGCGACGCGAAATTTATCGCGGCATCAATAACCTTCTACTCCTGACAAATCATACCTCGACGGTTGGAGGTGCCTCGCAAACGGGATGGCGCGAGGATACGCTGGTGGGGTTGTGAATTTATTGGAAAGTTCGCGGTGACGCGAGATTTCAATTCCCCGCCGTCGATACGATCGAACGGCGGTGAATCGAGGGGCTTTTGTTCGATCGGTTACACGGCCGACAATCGATGAACGCTGCCCGCCGTTACATCACTGTCCAATTTGATCGCCTGCCCCTCGCTCCCAATGGAGCCCGTGCATTATTCCCGACCACCCTCTCTCGAGTCCGCCCTCCTCTTCATAATTATCCGGCCGTTCCCCGTTTTCCCCTAGAAATGTGCTCTAGCAGTGTCTCTCGCTGAGCAAATTTTAGAGCTCGCGATTTCAAAGTTCGATCGTGCAACGCGATACAATCGAAATAATCTTCTATTTCTACCTTTGTTACAGGAAAATCGTGTTTCCTTCGAGTAGACTGTATCCCTGTTGTTCCCTAAGCGGAAGTAGTTTTTTTAATTTTTATTCTGACAATGATAGCTCCACGCAGGGGTGGTTTTTTTTTTCTATGGCCAAGTGGATACCTCTGAATTTCCCTCTTGAATTTTTAAGCGATGCAATTTGCTTTTATGTCTCCATTTCGAGGCCAGCACGGTTTCGAAGCCGTTCTCCGAGCTGCGCTTCCCTCCCTCGCGCGAACGATTCAATTCTGCGCGGGTAATTTTTAAGGGATGCGATCCTTCATTTTCTATCTCTTCTCGAGTTTTGAACGCGCAGCGCGGTTCAGTTGTGGAAAAATTGTTTTAAAGAAAACGTTGATTAATCGGCTGGGGCGAAGTTAGTCGTGGGAATCCGGTTTGGCGAAGTTGGCCATGGAAATCTGGTTGGCAAAGTTGGCCATGGAAATCTGGTTTTTGGTACGTCGCTGTCCTCAGAGAAAATTATCGCTGCGGCTACATTTTCGGACTTTACTTTCGTCACCCTAAGGGGGACTTAAATTCCCACTAAATACCCGCATTCATTGTCCCAGTTCCCTGTTTACTCCCACCTCGCGACGCCCATCTCGTGAATCCTCCGCCCTGTCCACCGTCGCACCCCCAAGTACCCTGCGACGCTGGAAAATTAACCAACGGAACGACGCAACTCCGTAATTCACCAAAGCAACATTCAACCGAAAAAAAACATAAAAATACAACAACGAAAAAAAAAAAGAAAAAAAGAAAGAAATTGTAGCATGTTTCGAAAACAAACTAATGAATTTGATACATTTCAAGTATGGACGAAAAAGTTAGACGAACGAGAAAAATTGCGACGATCGCGGCAACTGAAGTCTCAGCGATAAAAAAAAAACGACATAAAACGAAAGGAGAAATGAAAAAAGAATGGAGGACGATTCTGTGCGAGGCGCGAACGGCAGAAAGGGTGAAAACAACGGGCCATTACCAAGAAAACGAGTGGTTGGTCGATATTCGTCGGAACGACGCGTTCGCTCGTTATATTCCGCTGGTCGTTTAACGATCCCCGGGTCGTCGACGCGTTTCAGATGCGAATCGATCAGACGCGGTCGGTCGTCGACCGTTTCTCCTCGTCCAAGTCCGATCCGCGAGGAAACTTTTTCCCGGATGACGAGCGCGGGGCCGTCGTTCGTTGAATAATGAATCGACGTGTCAGCTGACGGGGAAAACGAGCGTATGGGAAACCGTGGGGAGACACGAGTGACGCAGAGCTCGAATTTCGATGGAGAATCGCTGGCGTTATCAGCCGTCGCGAACTTGCACCCGTTTATCATCCAAGAGTCAAAGGTGATCCTGGATACTTTGATCGTGACACACTGTAACGCTCCACTTTGCTTCTTCTACTTGTTTTCGTCCCAATTACGAAGCCTTGGAGTTTTAATAAATATTCTGGAAAATTAGTTCTTCAAGGAAATTTACCATTTTTTTTTTTTTACTCTCATGCATCCACTTATTACTGAGAATTTAATCTGTTCTAGAAATTACAGGAAAATTTACTTAAGCGAAGAGGAATATTTTTAATAATAAATGAAAGATATTCTTTATCGATATAATTAGTATCGTTTTTGGTGTGTATATTTGTGGAGCACGATTCTCAAGGAAATTTACCATTTTTTTTTTTACTCTCATGCATCCCACTTATTACTGAGAATTTAATCTGGAATATTTTTAATAACAAATGAAAGATATTTTTTATCGATATCGTTAGTATCGTTTTTGGTGGTACTTTTTTTGTCTACCAGTGATTGTATTTGTTTTGGATTATTTATGGAGAACGAGGGGGTTAATGCAGGGTTAACTCGTACTGATTTCTTCCAGGCTAGATTTATTGGATCCTTCTACGAGTATTGTGATTTTTATATTCCTTTATGATCTTTCTATTCCCGTGTTTTCCTCTCTTTTATCGTCCTTTTTAAATCACCTCTTTTGTGTTTCCCCGGGTATTGGAAGTTCACAGAAAAGGCTGCCGCCGCGCAGAGAGGGATGGTCTCTGCCTACGGTTTTAAATATGGATTTTTAGTGGAAGGATACCTCGATGTTCGCTCGCGTATATTTATTCCTTGTCTATTTTTTTGCCCCGCTTTTGTTTCGCATTCCCTTTCTCTCGATCGCTGCACACACAACTGTCGTCGCACGTATTTTTCGCACCATTCTTAAATTCGCTTCTCGTCCGACTCGAGCGAAAACCGCGGCGAACGCGAGTACATCGAACGAAATTTTCCCTCCTCGCGTTATTTAATTCGTAGAAAATTCGAGCACGAGAAACTGGCCCGTCCGTTTTAATTACAGGGCTGCTGAACAAAGGCTATCAATTTGGTAGCTGTTTGTCAGCGATAAGGTTATCAGCGTAACGCCGAAACCGGTACATTCGGTCATACATTGATTAGAACAGACGCGTAATAACCATCACCCCGTTATCTGCACGTGTTTGCATAAAAGAATCGACCTTAAGCGCCGCGTATCAGCTCGCTACGTGGCTTATTAAAATAACGATTATCGAAACGTTACTTATGTTTCTTTTCCAAGAAATCTTAAATTCCCCTTCGATTCTTGGGTCGTGACGATTGCAAAATACCGACGAACTTTCCTCGTGAACGTTTCACGTCGATTTCTCGATTTTAGAAAATTTATACTCCCCACTCGTTGCGTTGTAAATTAAATTCATCTTCTAATCGCAACTGGGACCGCCATAATCGCCGACGAATCGAAAATTTTCGCGAAATTCGCGCTCGCGAATTCTCCCTTCGAATTTCATTCGATTTGAATAATCTAAAATTGCTGCGAGGCCGCTCGTTTCGTTTTTGTTGGAAAAAGGCCGGCAAATTGCCGGCAGATTAAATACAGAAAGGTTTCGAGGGGGTGGCGCGGGGGTGGGCGCATTTAGAAAGGAAGTTCAGTTACGGCGGTTACGAACGGTTCGAGTTCGAGCTCGTAACGAAGTTTCGAAGTTCAAGGGTCAACTCGATTTGCCGTGGCTGCAACGAGAACCAAGTAAGTAGGTCCTCTTAAGCGCGGCTATAAATCGCGCGACGGGGCTGTCTTTTGTCCAACACGTGGACTAAGGCCGCGCGCGGGCAAAAAACTTATTTCCCGCTGGAAGCTTCTCGTTTTTCCGCCTCTCTGATCGATCGACGCTATTGTGAACGCTGTCAGGGGGGTGGAAGTTGCTAACTTTTCGACAACTTCGCGATTCTGATACTCTAAGACGTTCATGGCGCAGCTTTCTTTAAAGTACTGACTTTGTTGGATATTTTATTCCTCAATTTTTTACCATTTTACCAACGATCGAATCGTTGTAGTAAATTTGTGGTCAGTTTCGTCGTAGAAGTTGAGAGATATCAGAGAAATTAAAGATTCGAGTAGGCGATGAAAGTTTCAGGGGTGGATTTTCAAAAGATTCTTGCCAAATGTCTCATTTAAAAGAACGTATCGATAAAATCGGTGCCATTATTCGTCCATCATGATTCTGAACGGATACCAAACTTAATAGAAATTGAGAAATGTCAGGGAGATCAAAGATCTAAGTAGGGGATGAAAGTTACAGGGGTGGTTTTTAAAAGATTGCCAAATGTCTCATTTAAAAGAAGTTTCAGGTTGAAAATGAACGTACCAATAAAACCAGTGCCATTATTCGTCCATCGTGAGTGTGAACGGATACCAAACTTGGCATCAGCACCCCTGATCAAACAATGCTACAACACCTCAACCCTCTTTTGAAACTTACAATCAACCAATTCTTCATTCGAGCAATTCGCCTCCTAAAAAGGCCTAAAAAGGCGAATCGATCATCGCGTCGTCTCAGAAAAAGTGTCTAAATCAGCTTCTCAGCTGTTGCAGACGACTCCACGCGCGTGAACCGCGCTTTCATCCCTCGAAGATTCTTTACCCCTGCTCGAGCACAGTCGTAAATCTGAGAACATCGACGGTTGCTTCGCGATATCGTTTCGCGTTCTCGTTATTCCGTTCTAACGACGCCTCGACTTACAATCGGATCGTGGACGATTTTCCTACCCCGCCTCGACAAAACGGAATCGATAATTCTTGCTGGAGAAACAATTCCGCTTCGACGCGCGATGCTACCGTTCTCGCGTCCAACCTTTTCGAAACTGTCGGTCGTTCGGTTGTTGAATGCCAGCGATTTTTCAACGACGCCAAGTTCGAAAGGCTTCGTCGCCATTGCAGCGTCCGTTCGAACCGCGCGAGGGATGATTTTTCGAGAGAGGGTAGGAAACGCGAGTTCTCTGTTTTTGGAGCGTGGAGAGGTGAAACGTGCTTTTGTGGAGAGGTTCAGCTTGAAGTAAATTAAGAGGCGAAGCTGATTGTTTTTTTAGAAACATTACTATGTGTAACTGCGAGAAATGGAGCTATCTAATTCATTTGCTGACTTTGTTTAAGGAAGTGGTCGCTGTTTGTGGTCAATTTTTTCTTCAGTACGACTCATGTACTTGTTCATTCTTCTACTTCAATTTTTCTGCTGATTCTGCGCTTTTGTTATATTTTTTTTTTTTTAGTGAAACAGCTTTCGATTATTTCCTGATAATTTCGTTCCGTACAATCAGATATTGCTTTATCCGGTTCCTTTGACTTCCTGGTTCGCTATCCGGTCCCTTTTTCTAATCCCCGCTGTCCTTTATACCTTTTTACCAACTACAATGCTATCTTGCCGCCCTCCTTTTCACATCCTCTTATCTTCTTTCGCTCCTGTTTCTGTCTTTCACCCTTCACCCTCCATCCCATCCTCTACTCCTCTTAAACTTTCCTAATGGATTACTGATCGCAGCTGGATAACAGAAATTCGCCAACGAATTCGTGGATATTCTCCCCCGGTTAATCGGACAGTATAATGCCTTCTTCTCGAACCCCATCGCCCGCCATCCCTTTTCGCGAGACCCTTTATGAACTCTCCTCTTCTTTAAACCATCCTCTTTTCTCGCGATTCATCGATTTCTTCCAGTTACCTTGTTCTCTTCGACTTTCTAATATTTTCTCGTGCCGCTATTATTGTTGCTTTTATTAACTTTTTGCATTTCTTCCATCTTCACGTATCAAATTAATCATCGCTAATTCCAGTGTGAAAAATCGTAAATTTCCTCGCGAAGACATCAATCCTCGCGCACCCTCAAAAATTTTACAATCACAATCCTCGCACAACCTCAAAAATCTCGCAATCAATTAATCCAAAAGAATACTCCATTAAAACAAAATCAATCTCCAAACTTGCGCCCTTACAGAGTCCCAGAAACTTCTTTCAACAATTTTACAATCACAATCCTCGCGTCGTAAATTTCCTGGCGTACCCTCAAAAATCTTGCGATCAATTAATCCAAAAGAATACTCCGTTAAAACAAAATCAATCTCCATCCTCGCGCTGTTGAAGAGTCCCAAAAACGATTATCGACCGATCAAAGAAACATCGCCATTCCTCGCAGAGAATTCGGGGGATGATCAGCGGCGATACCGGAAGCGGAGGGGAAACGGCGCGGGAAAAAAAACGTGGATCGAGCGAACAAAGAGCCGCTGCGAACCCGTTCTCCACGGGCGGTTTACAATGTGGGACAGCGGCAGTTCCAGCAGCTCCCCGCGGGATCGCTCGATCGTTCGATCCGAAACGGTGAACGCCGAGGTTGGCCGTCGTCTGGAAACCGGTCCTGGCGGGACGCGGCCTTATAGGTCGATCGGAAGCCCAGGAACGTCCCAGGAACCTTTCGTGGAAAAACCGTCCGGTTTTATGGATAATCGTTCCTCTCGCTCGCGGTGGTCCACGATCGATCGGCTCCTTCTGGCTCCCCTCGATAATACACGCGAGCGGAACGCTTCTACCATTTTTATCTGGTACCAGCTCGAGCTCGAGTGTCCCGTGTGCGATAGCTTTGCATACGTTTCGAGCTGCAATTTTCTTGAAACCTTCCCACCAACGGTTTTATCGTTCCTTACATTGGTCCCGTATGTGGAGAGGCTGTCTGGACAGGATGAAGCATCGCGAGGTTCAATTAGAGCGGTGGTGATCGTGGGACGCGATACACTTATCGAGGACGTTCGAGATAGCCTTGCTGGAAGGCAATCTAGTTCTGGTGAATTCATTGGTTAGGAAGTTATCGTGAATGTAAAACCCTCTTTGCTATTATCTGGTGAAACGTTCATTTGTAAAGTGGTCCTGGGTTTGGTGTATGTAAGTACAAGTGGATCGAGTCTTTTGCTTTTTTCGAACAACTCTCTAGGTTGTGAATGTCGATCGAACTCGGACAGCTCAGAGAGAGATGAGACACGATGACGAAGAAGACGCATCGAAGCATCGAGAGTATAAGCGTACCGTTATGCTGTTCGAAAAGGCAAGAAAACGTTAGTCTTACTACCAAGCGTGCACTAGAATGCCCACGCGCCTCTCTATTCTGGTACACGTGCCTCTGCGCCCATAACCACGCGCCCACAAGTTCAACGCACCGTGTCAGATCGTCTACAACCGCGTGTGTCTGACAAATTTTGGGAGCAAACAATTTTGTACCTCGAAACGTTCATCCTTCGCACTTGGTTCCTACGCTGGACGCGTACCAATCGAAAGTAGCGATATTTCAGCGATAGTTTCTATTGCCAACATCTTCCAGTGATAGAAAATTTCCATTGCAACGAAAAAACTTGAGGAAGACACGCGTTTCTCAAAAGCTTCTCAAAAGAATACCTTTGAGACATCTGAGAGATGTGCTAGACTTGCGATGTCCATTCAGAGGGGACATTCGAGTTGCAAAAGTTAAAATAACCATCAACGGTCCAATAGGTTTGTAAGTAAAATTATTGGCGAGCAAACTCTGAAAAATTTCGAAGCTTCTGGATCTTCGAATGTTGCAGAAAGCTTCTGAAAGCAATTCTATGACCATTGCAACGAACGCGCACAAAAGAATAAACTTGAGACGCCTGAGAGCTATGCTAGCCTTGCGATGTCCATTCAGAGGGGACATTCGAGTTGCAACCACCAACGACCTAATAAGTTTGTAAGTAAAATTACTAACGAGCGAACTCTGAGAAATTTCGAAGCGTCTCACATTATCGAATATCGCAGAAACCTTCTGAAAGCAATTCTACGACCGTTGCAACGCACAAAAGAATAAATTTGAGACGTCTGAGAGATATGCTTAGACTTTGCTATGTCCATTCAGAGGGGACATTCGAGTTGCAAATCGAGTCAAATAACCACCAACGATCTAATAGGTTTGCAAGTAAAATTATTGGCGAGCAAACTCTGCGAAATTTCGAAGCGTCTCGAGAATCGTCGAATGTTGCAGACACGTTTTGGAGCGACTCTACGATCGCATAGTTGCAACGGACGCGCAACCATTTCAGCGTCTCGCGATAGTCGGATGAGACTCGAGCTCTGTACGTGACTTTACGGCTGTTTATCGTAATGGACACGGACGCGGAGGGTGGCCATCGCGGAAAATGATTAATCGGACGCGGTCGTTTAACTGCGACGAAAGTTCTCGGTCACGTCTGACGGTCCACGGTCGACCTCGATCGCGGAAATGAGGCACAGTTTCTTCTTGCCCGTTGGGAACGCGGCTTTAATCATCCGAGCCACTTCTTACGATACAAATACGAAGAAACTCGTTCCTCTCTCTACACCTTTAGCAAATAATCTCAATTCTTTTTTTTTATTAACTTCCGTCCTTTTCGCTCGATCGAATTTACATTTAAAGTAACCTTCGAACGAAGGGTTGAATGGTCGACTCTCTTCGACAAAAAATTACTTAGTTTAACGAGCTCCGCTGATGGATACAGAGAAAGGAGAATTCAAATTTCGCGCGATCGCTCGCGCCATTTGTTCCTTCCACCCCATGACCCGACGAGAAACGATTTTCTCTGCCCTCACGGTTCGTTCCTCTCCCGTAGAGAGGAAAAAAATAGAAGAATCGAGGAGACGGCGGGAGAGAGAGAGAGAGAAAAAAAATATCGCCAAGCTTTTAAGACCACTTCCGGGGCAACTGCGACGATAATCCAATAACCCGACGTATCCGCGATCAGAGAAGCCCGCAGCTGCCGAGCAAATACGTTTATCGGTTTTAAAGGGAAGCTAAGAGTCTCGTCCGACGGACGAATCAACAGGGAAACAGGTTGGAACGAGGTGTGGGCGAAGGAAACGGACTGGAGAACCCACCCCCGTAACCGGAACGGGAATTAATAATCGTTCGATCCTGCAGTCGCCTATTTTCATTTTATTTTCGTTTCTGGCTTTAATTTTCGGCAGGAGATGACGCGAAAATGAAAAATCGCGAGCCTTTCTCTGAAACTGCAATAATCTATAAATAAATTTCCTTCTGTAGTGTGAGGATTTTTATTTACTATAAAATCCTCACGAGAAGATAAAATCGAAAGTCGACCAGGTATACAAGCACCGCAAAGCAATTCTAATTTTTTTGAAAATGAAAAATCGAAGCCTTTGCTCACAGCTGTAATAATATATATAGATAAATTCCCTTCAATAGCGTCATGATTTTTATTTATTATAAAATCCTCGCGAGAAGATAAAATCGAAAATCGACCAAGTATACAAGCATGGCGGAACAATTCAAACATAATCAATTCCCATTTTTTTTTTCACATGGATCCTCTTAAATCTTCGCATACTCGAGTTAAAAACGAGCGCAACCTCGTTCGTAATACTCAGGACACAGGGAACGGTAGATATCGAATTATACGAGAGAAATCGCTGTTGTATATGGCGACGTGCTTTCTTTCCAGTCGCACGCATTCGAGGCCACCACCCCCAATGGATAGTCGCTGGACCAAGCCACGGTAAATTCCGGCAAGCATCGCGCCATTTAGCCTGGCTGGCTCCCGGGGGGGTAGAGACCGTGCCGGAAGTCGCCGGGAAAAATGCATCGTGTGCACGTCGGGGATGGGTGAGCGCACGTACGTCCCGAATTATTACTGACCCGTAGAGTGGCTCCCTTTATAGGACGCGCTCACGTTCGACCCGTTTTCTTCGCCAGCGATACACGTGCGCGCGAGGCTGTCCCGATCAGACAGCCTCGCCACCCCCTGAATATCTTCGCCGTTGCGCGACTATCGTTGATCGATTTTCTGCGAGCGAACGTCTATCGATCTAATGCAAAAGCATCCCTTAATTCTTGAACGATCTTGAAGTGGTTGATCGATTTTTCGTGAGTGAACGTCTATGGATCCAGAGCAAAAACATCCCTTAATTCTCGAACGATTTCGAAGTCGTTGATCAATCTTTCGCGAGTAAACGTCGCTCGATCCAGAGCAAAAACATCCCTTAATTCTCGACCGATCTTTTGCGAGTGAACGTCTATCGATCCAATGTAAAAGCATCCCTCAATTCTTGAACGATCTTGAAGTCGTTGATCGATTTTCCGTGAGTGAACGTCTATGGATCCAATGCAAAAGCATCCCTTAATTCTTGAACGATCTTGAAGTGGTTGATCGATTTTCCGTGAGTGAACGTCTATGGATCCAGAGCAAAAACATCCCTTAATTCTCGATCGATCTTTTGCGAGTAAACGTCTATCGATCCAGAGCGAAAACATCCCTTAACTCTCGAACGATTTCGAAGTCGTTGATCGATCTTTCACGAGTAAACGTCGCTTGATCCAAAGCAAAAATATCCCTTAATTCTCGAGTGATCTCAGAGTCGTTGATCGATCTTCCACGAGTAAACATCACTCGATCCAGAACAAAACCATCCCTTAATTCTCAAACGATTTTCCCTCCCGTTCCTGGAATACACTGGACGATTAAATATTTTAATGAATAGAGCAAGACTCGAGAAGAACGAAAGGGAGCGTAAAGGGTTAATCCATAATTGGAGAACCTCCTGAGCGGTCTCCACATGGGGGTGGAATCCAATTTCTACGCTCGCGCTTATCAGAGGGTGGGTGGTAGCGATATATACACGGCGATACAGAGAACGGGGGTGAACAAAGGGTGGACGGCTGGCGCAATATTTCACGGCGTTTCGGATGATCTATATTAACGTGGATTCAGTCGCGAATGGGAACGTCGCGTCGCTGTTTGCCCCGTCGTCCGAGCGGATTCGGTCCAGCTAGCTTAGCAAACGCCGACTCTTTTTACCCCCTCGCGGAGGGAATTTTTGCGGGCCATTGAACGCTCGATTCGTCGACGCGCCGTTTCGAAAAGTCGTTCACCGGGTTTAACTCTGTCGAAACGCCGGACAATGGCAGGGGTTGCGCGATGCGGACTTCCTCGACGACTCCACTGGTCCCTCTGGGGCGATCGCGTGGAGCGACCAGCGAACTTACGATCGATTCTTCCGTTGCGATTGATTAACTGTGATGCGTTCGATGCATATCCGTTGGAACTTCGCGAGAAATTTTATTTTCCTTCGACAAATGTTCGAAAAATTGTAAAAGGAATGTACTGTTCGCGAGCAAACGCGATGTTAACGAATTGAAGTCACGAATGCTTCTTTTTCGTTCGTGACTGATTACAGCTTGGCTAAAGGTCGTCTGATATCGCGTTATATACGATATTAATAATATCTACGCGGACTGAGCGAGTAAAAGTTTGTTGGTGGTGCATTTTTTGGAACATCGACGGGTTGGATAAAAAGCTAGGTGTTGTTCGCGGGTTTACAAACATTCGCGCAGCGTGATGCCATGCATTGCGTCACGAGAGAACTATGCAGCGTCGTTTCTTGACGAGTCGATGCATAAATAGAGAATATAGTCACCAACGATTATGGTAATATGCGCACACTTGCGTCTGCTTGTACGCGTTGCATACGGAAACTTTTCTTGCGAGAGTTCTGTGTTGCTGAATTATTTGTAAAAATTCAGTGCAACCATTTGTGAAGCAATAGTCTAAAGAAATAGTCTAATTACACGCTATTTAAAATTCAACAACGACTTCTAAAAAATTTGCGAGAAATTAAAAGAAAATTCGTTATAGATTAATTACCATCGACAGCGACAATGACTCAACGTCTGCGAATAATCGAGAAATGGCGCGCATCGAACTCGCATGACTCCTCCATCAGAAAGACAACGAACCCAATTCGTTACGAACTTCTCTGAAACGAAATTACGGAATATAGTACATCCGGCTATCAATTTCCGGGAAGCCAAGAATACCGCGTGGTTTACACAGCGGGTAGTCGAAATCGTGTGCGCGTTTTCGCTTCGAAACGGTTGCTCCAGTCTCGCGAGATGAAATCCCGCGGAAAAAGTTGGCTGGAAGCAGCCGGAAGCGACGATTTCGTTTCAATTTCGAGCGCGAACGCCGCGTCCCGCGAGCGCGCAGCGAATAAAAAAGCAAAGAGGGTGGCGGCTCGGGGGTTGAAACGCAGCGGTAGCCCCCGTTTCGATGGAAATTAATTTCGATCGATCGATGCGGATGTAATTAAATAACGAGCGTTCAGAGAAACGAGTCTGCAGCTCGACGAAGGAAGCGAGCGGGGGTGGCTCGAGGAGGGGGTGGTTTTGAACTTTTTCACGGAGACGTCACGAGAGCGGCGATGAAAAGCGTGCAAACAAGTTCGAGGCAAGTGCAAGCGTCGTTAATCGAGTTTCGTCGGGGAATTATCGTCCCGCCTCTATTTTCCTTATTTGCGTTCTCCCGTCGACGGAAGACAAGCGGGAGGACGCGTCTAACGTTGGAAAATTAACGTAAATAGAATTACACCGTCCGCCCTCGCCCCCTGCCGCTCTTTTACTAATTCCTCCTGTTTATCCGCGTGCTCGTTAGTCCCGTTCCTTTGATCAGCCACGCGGATCGAAAGTTTATCAATCTGCTCGCGAAACGAGCCGCGAGACCACTTTTCTTTTTGATATACGCTTTCTACAGCGACGCGGAAGCAAATCTATGCGGATGGTATTCTGATTATTTGATACTGCGACTGTTTGGTAATTAGTGGTTACAAAATACTGGACCATTCGATTGGTCCGTTATTGACGGTGGTTCGATGGTACCATTCGATGGAAGATACTGAAAAGAGTTCGCTGATTTCAATTTTTAACATCGTTACGTCTCGTCATTTTTATTCCTGGATTAATATCATTTTCAAACATCGTCAAGCTGGAGAACGTTCCTCCGTTTACTTAATTCGATCGCGCGTTAAGTATCCGTAACGATTTTCATTTATTAAAGCGCGAAGTTCCATTTAGCCGCGCTAGGAAATGGTCGAATCAATTTCACGCGAATTACCGGGCGAACAAAACCTGTACAAATAAAAGCAGAGGCAGGGAGTGGAAGAAAAAACAGAAATCAGGATTAAATATTCTTTTTGTGTAGAAAAAAATATTAGCAAATATCGTGGCAGTTTATCACGCGCTGGATCGTGCAGTGGATTAAACTGGATTAAACGCGGTACCAGTTGATACTGGATTTAGCATGGCTGCCGCGTGAACGCGCGGTCGCAGACGAAAGGGGGACCACGTCGCCTTTTAAAAATCGAAACGTCGAGCGCGATTTCCAATTTTCTCAGCGGGTCGCGGCGTCGACTGGTTCCCCTTTATTTAACTCATTGCTATTCTAATATCGAAATGCCTGGATCCCGTTCGAGCCGCGCAACGGCGAAACGCAATCACCTGCATACGTGGCGTCGAATGCCATCCGACCGAGGATCGCAGATATCCCGGCGCAGGGACACCGCACAATGCGCCGTTTCCGCCTTGGTCTACCTGGGACCCCGTTTATGCGTTGCGTCGCGCGATGGAACGTGTCAACGGGAAATTTATGCCAACGGCTAATCCTTTCGCGTCTCTGCGTCCACTGTCTTCGAGTAATTCGTTCTTCGCGATTTCTTCTCGCGTTTTGCGAGAAGGTTTGTTTAGAAATTTTATACGCACAGAGTACTTTCTTCATTTTGGATCTCTAAACGTGAAATTTTTAAAATAGTTGGTGGGTTCTCCAGGAAATTTATGCCAACGGCTAATCCTTTCGCGTCTCTGCGTCCACTGTCTTCGAGTAATTCGTTCTTCGCGATTTCTTCTCGCGTTTTGCGAGAAGGTTTGTTTAGAAATTTTATACGCACAGAGTACTTTCTTCATTTTGGATCTCTAAACGTGAAACTTGTAAAATAGTTGGTGGGTTCTCCAGGAAATTTATGCCAACGGCTAATCCTTTCGCGTCTCTGCGTCCACTGTCTTCGAGTAATTCGTTCTTCGAGATTTTTTCTTGCGTTTTGCGAGGTTTATTCTGTAATTTTGTATATACGGAGTTATTTCTTCATTTTGGATCTCCAAACGTGGAATTTGTAAAATAGTTGGTGGGTTCTCCAAGTGTGCAACGAGAGCAATGAGATGACTTGAAAAAGCTCGAGAAATCGAAGGGGAAACGATATCTACTTTGTTTAAACGAAGTTTCCGATGCGAGTTCGCTCGATGATTAATTGAGTAATCGTAAAAGTAACGAGGAACGTTAATCTTTGTCGAACGACGGAGTTTAAAATTCTATAATTAACGATAGCCGATCGATAGGGAGTCCCGCTGGAGGCTAGCGCTACGTAAATTCTATTAAAACTATCGCCGCGTAATTAATAAGGATAACAGAGCAATTATAATAAAATATTTCATCTGGAAACGTGATTCCGTGTCACAATTAACGGGGAAACGATTATACAGCCTGATAATAATTAATATATCGTGTTTAATTATCCCAGCCGTGCCCCCCATACAAACCAACTTACTTATCGTCTGGAAGTTAATCGCGCGACACTAGCGCCAGCAGGCCACAAATCGATATGGGACTTCTAAATATACCGCGAACGGCACCGCGAAAAGAATAACCGGATAAGACGTATCGTCGATCCGCTCAATAAACCGCGTCCGCGATCCGGTTAATTTAATTAACGATCGTCGATCAATCGAGTCGTCGAATTAATCGCGCGTCAACCTCGTTTTCGCTACTAAATCATACGTCTCGCTCATCCGCAACCTAATTCCATCGACGTACGCCCCAACGCAACAATCTCTCCACTTTTATCCCATCGAAACACAAATTTCACGCCAGTCGTCGATAAACTTCGCTGGCGACAAGTTTTTAACTAATTAAAAACTCTCGAATCGATGGCAATTTTTTTCTCCACCCGTTTTTCCTTTTTTTTTTAATGAACGTTGATTGAATTTTCAACAAACTCGAAAAAAGACGAGAAGAGGGATGAAAAAAAAAATGGGAACTAAATAAAATCAATCAACGATGGGCGAAACGAACGACAATTTTCCAGTCGAAAGGCTGACTCGCAACAGCGACGCGTTTCGCGGCGACTGGAATTTAAACAAAATCCCTAACAAACCGGTAACCAGCCAGATATTCGGATAAAAAACCGTTTCATCGGAATATTCCGCGGTGAATAAACATTCGAACGGATTAAGCGACTGTTTTCGAGCGAAGCTTTTGCGTCGACCTGCTCCCAGCCGTGGAACGGTTTTCCCTACGAAAAATCCTGCTTTTCCGCTCGAAATAGACCGTCGTAGAGTGGCTAGTTTTTCGCGTTGCACACATGTTTATACTCGATCCTCTCGTTCTTCTACGACGATGGAGGGCGGTGGATAAACGGGCGCAGGTGGCTGGTTTCCTGTTCGATAAATAACCGAACAAACGATCAAGCCCACAACAAATTGCGATTATTTCTGTGAAACGGAAAAACTTGTTTCTCGTTCGAGATTTGCATCTCGTTTTTTTGAAGAATTAAAGATTTGTCTGTGGACTTCCGTTTGATGCGGAGGATCGAGATTAATTGTGGCCACCATTGAGACGAAGATGGAGAACAGGGACGAAGGGTGTTTTCTGCGCAATGTAAAAATTTGCTTCTCCTTCGAAATTTACACCACGTTTTTTCAAAAAATTAAAGATCTTCCTGTGGACTTTCGTTCGATACGAAGGATCGAGATTAACCCTTAGCGCTCGAACGTCGACTTTCACTCGCCACGATGTTTCGCATGGCAACTCAAGCGGCTGTATTTACGCTGAATTTCGTTATCTCCAGTTGATAGATGCGAAGTATTGGTTCGTAAATAGGTCCCTTAGGCTGTTTATGTCCTCAGTTGGAAAGTGACATTGTGACGTAAAATTCCTGTACGACTGTAGTCCTGAATACGATGTCTCTGGCGTTAGTACAGTTTCCACGGTCGTGGCGAGCACACGTATCGCGAAATTTTCAAGTTTTATGGCGAGTTTAATTTTGAATCGATCATGATTAAATTCGTGGTAGAGCAAGTGTAAACAGTAATTACGTATCGAGTGTGAGAAATAGAAAAATTAGTGTAATAGACAGTGAATCCGGAAATAGCAGCGATGACCCACAAGATCCTGGCAATTCAGAATACCTTGGTAAGCGTTTATGTCAAATATCACACCAAACGCAACTACAGAACTTGAACTTCGATAATTATCTTTTTCAAAATGCAAACACAGATAATATATCAATGTATAACACTTTCATATGTTAATTTTTATATAAATTCATTAATGCTCGAAATTGTCTCGAGTTGCAGCATCACCCAACCAAAAAAATCGTCGAGTGCAAAGGGTTAATCGTGACCACCATTGAGACGAAGATGGAGAACAGGTACGAAGGTTGTTGAAGAACGAAATGCAAAGTGAAATGGGAGAAAACGATGGAACGCGGTCTCGAAACGGAAGAGAAAATCCGATAACGATAGAGGGCGGCGGTGGGGTGGGCAAATCGCAGTCAAAAAGCGGTCTTTAATTACGCTCAAGTTCAACGTTTCGCTGTAATTAAATGAGTGCCGCGATAAATGAACGAGCTGCCGTTCTGCTCGCGTTAGTCGACGGAGGCCTTTTATGAATGGAAAGTAATCCCGCCGATTCATAACTCGCCCTTGCGCGTTACATTGAAATCGTTTCGATCGGTGGTCGTGGTGGGAACAGGAAGAAACTGTTCGATGTTTAGTCGCTTGTTGCCTTTTTCAGGCACGATCAACCCCTTCTCCAACAGATTGCATAGACGATTTAACAAATTTCAACCCCTCCAAGTGAGACTGAAATTAAAGATGCAAGAGAAAATCTGCTGCGTCGCATCGCGTGTACACTAAAGTTTGGTAAATTGTTTTGATTATTAAAGAACGCGATCGAATGCGAATTTAATTCGACTTGACTGCTCAGAAAGCGAATCGTATTACTCGTGCTAGTTAAAAGGAATCGTCAGATGTTTAGTGGCTCGCTGTCTTTTGCACGATCAACCCCTTCTCTAACAAACTGCGCGGACGATTTAACAAATTTCAACCCCTCCAAGTGAGACTGAAATTAAAGATGCAAGAGAAAATCTGCTTCGTCGCATCGCGTGCACACTAAACTTAAAGTGTTTTAATTATTAAACAACTATTGCGTTCGAACGCGAATTTAATTCTAGTTGACTGCTCAGAAAGCGACTCGTATTATCGTATAATATAATGTCCCATTACTCGTGTTAGTTAAAATAGAAAAATGTGTTCCAGTGAGATAATTGATCGACGACCAACGACCACCGCGTTTCTAATTCAAGAGCGGAGAACGAGCGACCACTCAAAGGGGTTGCATCGCGTGCATAACAAATTTTGGAAAATTGTTTTAATTATTAAACAACGCGATCGAACTCGAATTTAATTCGACTTGACTACTCAGAAAGCTACTCGTATTACTCGTGCTAGGTAAGATTAAAAAATGTGTTCCAGTGAGATAATTGATCGACGACAAACGGCCACCGCGTTTCTAATTCAAGAGCGGAGAACGAGCGACCACTCAAAGGGGTTGCATCGCGTGCACAACAAATTTTGGCAAATTGTTTTAATTATTATACAACGCGATCGAACGCGAATTTAATTCGACTTGACTACTCAGAAGCCTCTCGTATTACTCGTGCTAGTCAAGATTAAAAAATGTGTTCCAGTGAGATAATTGATCGACGACAAACGGCCACCGCGTTTCTAATTCAAGAGCGGAGAACGAGCGACCACCACTCAGAGGGGTTGCATCGCTGAACGAAAACCCCAACGGCTCCTGGCGAGACCGCGAGAACCCCATTCCGTGGCCACGAGCGCTGGCTCTAACTGGAATCGCGCGAGACATTCCCCGCGAAATATCGCCGGGGTCAATTAAAGATCGTCCACGGGGATTCCAGAGGAATTCCTCGCGACGATATCGATCGACCGTTATAAACGGGACGCGATTCGTTCTGGCGCCTCCTTCGATGCCCTCGCGATGGTGCACCCTCTCCTATCGCTCGCGTCGGTATTATTAACCTTCGAACCAGTGGGACCGTCGATTTGTTACTGGTAGAGAATTCGAGAGGTGCGATCGCGTCCACTGATCTGTATGCGAACTTAGTGGAATTGGTGGATAAAAAAAAAAGGATGGAAATTAATTAGTTTCTTCTTGATGACACTTTCTAACGCTACAGTGTCAATCACGCGTCGCAATCACGCGTGCTTTGAGTAAAACGATGTCTAGTTACCCTTTACACCCCTTTCTTGATAATCATAATTTTTAACCAATTTAAAGTTGTAAAGTCAGAGGCGAAAATTAGTTTCCTCTTGCTGACACCTCCTAACGTTACAGAGCCAATCACGCATCAGTGCTTGGCGCAAAATAATGTCTCGTTACTCTTTATACCCCTTTCTTGATAATTACAATTTTTAACTATCGACTATAGACGCAACATGAGCGTCAGTGCTTGGTGCACAATGATGTCTCGTTACTCTTTACACCCCTTCCTTAATAATTACAATTTTTAACTATTGCAAAAATTGTAAAGTCAGAAACGAAACTGTTTAATCATGAATGCTCGAACAGAAAGTATTCAAAAGTTGGTCTGGTCTAGAATCTTCAAAAAAAATTGCACAGATGCAAGATGAAATTATGAAGATCGTTACAGTTGATCCTAAATTTGACCAGTAGAATTGAAAATATTTTCTCTGGCTAGTAGAGGGAAAGAAAATTCCGTTCCCTTTCTAGCTGGGCTGTTTATTAATTGATAATATCTCGCGGCGAGATCGGGGGTGGAATCTGGGTCAGGCCTATCCCGCGGGACGTTATGACGGTCTCCATTTCCGCCGACAACGGGCCGATTTCCGTTTGCAATATCGATCGACGTGCCACTTTTAGGGCGCCGATGAAACTTTCCAACTTTGGACAGCTCGAGTCTCGAGGACGTGTCTGGAAATTGGAGCTCTGGCTGGCTTCGACGCCGCGTTTAAAGGGTTACCGTTTGTGCGAGCTTCAAGCCTATTTATACCTGTTCCCAGAGTCGAGATATTCGCGTTTCCATCGCGTACGAGGCTTTGAACGAAAAGAAAAAGTGGTGGTCTTCAATGGAAGAAACCGCTTGGCCAATTAGTAGTTGAATTATGGCTGATTCCACTCGAATTTCGAGGTTCGTGTGACGAATTAACGCATTGTTGAATGTACAGAGGGAAACTGGGTCAAAGTTAACCCCTTGTCGAACCTCTCGACTAATTTTTCCACAGTATCGTTCGATATCGTGTTATAAATGATTAGCTTAAAAAGCTTCCAAAAGTTTCTCTTATTGCTACTAAAATTTATACTTCTTTTTGGATCCTCGATAAATTGTGTTGCACGAAACTGATTATTTATTTGTTTAGTTAGAGTGTAATTATGGTGAAAAAATAGGTTTTTTTTTTAAAGAAAATGTTATTTTTCTCTTCCTGAATTATACAGAGAGATTTTTTTCCGTTCTCGCGGTTAATCGGATGAAAAATGAACATTAATCCGCGGTATGAAATCCGACCCAGGGAACTAATTAAATTCGACATCCCTTACTATTTTTTATATGGCGCCGCGCGTCATTCGCATCTCCGTTAATTAATTGACAATATCTCGTGGATTAACGATCGCAACTGCGACGGAATAATTCGATACTCGAAATAACTCGATACACGCCCCCAGTCGTAACGTATTTTCGCGATCCTCTATCGACGATCGTCGATCCCCCGTCGCTCTTTAAATAAACGATACCAAGATAAAATTCGTTACGCACATTTCGCCGAACTGAATGTTTAAACGTGTCCAAAAACATGTTTTTCTAGCCTGTTCCATTCTCTTGGGTGTATCCCTTACGTCGACGGCGAAGAAACCGATTTCTACTGTATTTTAATCACGTACTGTAACTGTATTTTAATTAATCCCTCGAATTTGTACAAATTCAGATTTTCCTCTAATTTCGACGTTCGAGAGTATTATTTTGTAATAAAATATTAGTCTCTTTTGTACGATTGCAAGTGCGACGATCCTCGCAATCCAATTACGAAATTTCATCCCCTAATTCTCACAAATCGAAAAATGCTAGCTGATAAAATTCTCGTTTCGATTACCCAATGCTAATATCCGAATATTAATTAATAAATTGACGAAGTGAAGGAGAGAGTTGCGAAAATATCGAGTACGCGTTACCAGAAGACGAGACGATCGTCGAAGCATCCCTTAATTGTCATCAGCGCAAGTTTCCGCGCGGTTCTCTGAAACTGATAACACTGTTTCGCAACGGTAGATCGCAGTAACCCACATGTTACACGGGAACTTAATCTTGCGTAACCGTCGAGGCTGGATGCGAGCGTGTCGAAATCTTCGCTAAACGCGTTAAAGTGTTTGAAGAGCGGTGTGTCTGTCCAGCTGGTTACGCGTTCGCCATCTCGCGTCATCTTTGGGGGCGTATTTAAAAACCGTCGACGATGGCCATCTCGAAATATTCCACTGGTTATGTGATCAGACGGCGTGCGTAAAAACCAGAACGCGTATTTATTTTCGCAGACTAACTATAACTGTTACTAATCGCGACTTTTCATTCATATCTCAAACAGAGTATCAGAGTTTTGTCATTCAACGGTGATTCGCACATTGGTCTGTGTAAATCAGCGAAAAATGTGGATTTCATAAGTGCAATGGAAGTATTATCAGTGTTTTGAGGTTTGTTAGTTCGAATGGAAGATTCGTTGCGTTTGAGCAGTAAAAATCCGAGCAGCCTCTTCCGTTTAATCGACGAGAATCTCCTCGGACATCATCGAGTTCTCTTCCTCAATTGTTCCGCTCGTTCTTCCGTGGCAGAGCCGCAGAAAATGCCGGTAGAAACCATCCGTGCGATTTCCACGGTCAAACGAAGACAGACAGGAAGGATCGAGCTCGCCAATTCCTGCGCTTCCGGTTTCAGGGGGCAAAGAACGCCGTGCCCGGTCTCTGCTCGGCCAGCAGCGAGAGTAAAGCCAGATTTCCACGTACAAAATTCATGAACTGGATAGTACCAGCTATTTCAATATTACTAGCACAATTTCCCAGTTTTTCGTCGCTTTTCGATTAATATATAAAATTGAACGTAACCTGAATAAAAAAGCACTTTATATCTTATTAATAACTACTTTTAAATAACGAATATTATTCATACTTTTCTATCAAGTATAAAACAAGCTTTAATAACTGTTTCTTCAACAAATTTGCTATTATTAATAATGGAAAGCTTCAACGAAGCAATCCCCCTCCAACAAATATTGTTCATACTTTTCTATCAATTATAAAACAAACTCTAACTACTATTTCTTCAACAACTTTACTATTATTAACAATTGAAGGCTTCAACGAAGCAATCCCCTCCAACAAATATTGTTCATACTATTCTATCAATTATAAAAAAGCTCTAATAACTACTTCTTCAACAACTTTACTATTATTACCAACAGAAAGCTATGTCTTCAACAACTCTGCTATTATTAATAAAGAAAAGCTTCAAAGAAGCAATCCTTTAAGCCAAATTTCTTGTAACCCATTCTTCAACTCAAAAAGCGTTCCTAATTTTTTACAGATGGAAACGTGGCTTTATTTTCAGCAGTGGTGACCAATCGAATCGAGGCGTTTAGAAAGCGCGAGAGCAAATCCGACGATAAACTTGGCGCTGGTGGAAAACGAGCCTAAACGCGGACCGCCTCCGGAGATCGAACGCCAACGGGGGGTTGTAACGCGGCGAACACTTCCGCCCACCCTTCTCGTCGATAGAAAACGTTCCAGCCGAGGGAAACGTTTACGATCCGGCAGGCAAACTGCTGTCGACCACTTGGGTACAACGATTTTACGACCCGGCCAGAGGAGCGCGTATATACGCGGCGGGGAAATAAAAACGTGAAAGAGGGGCGGCGTGAGAGGGTGGAACGAACAACGAGCGGTGGTGGAGGAACGCTGACTGGGTACAAACCCGTCTTGTTCGTTCGTTTAGTTGCCCCGGTTTATCGCGCGAGATGCCGTCTTCTGGAATTCTTTAGGAGCCTCTGCTCGAGTTGACGTGCGATTCTGCGTTTCCAGAGTCGCTCGCGCGCGAGCGAGCATGAAAATGCTCAGAAAAAGTCCGTATAGACGCACTGGCCGCAAGTTTCAATCTCGATGCACGATCGAATATTGAAAGCTCTGTTTCTTCTGCGACGACGATCGATTGAGAACGTTTCGTGCGTTTGTACGATTAACGAGGGTGAAAAGAGTCTTCTATGTGGAACTTTTGCAGAGAATTCTTGAGAGATGTAGAAAAATAGAGGAGAAGCGTGAGAAAGTACTGATTATAGCAGGTACGTTTAGAAATCGTTAGAATTCAGTCGATGAACAGATTCGTCGTAAACGAACCCAACTCATTTCGTCCAATTACTCAGTAAAACAATCTCGATACACGATCGAATATTGAAAGCTCTCTTTTTGAGACGACGATCGATTGCGAACGTTCTGTGCGTTTGTACGATTAACGAGAGTGAAAAGAGTCTTCTATGTGGAACTCTTGCAGAGAATTCTTGAGAGATGTAGAAAAATAGAGGAGAAGGGTGAGAAAGTATATTGAATATAGCAGGTATGTTTAGAAATCGTTAGAATTCAGTCGATGAACAGGTTCGTCGTAAACGAACCCAACCGATTTCGTCCAATTACTCTGTAAAAGTGTTACGAACGCCAAGGTGCATAGGGTGGTCGTAAAAGGCCACCCCATGTGCGATCGTGGAATTAAAATTCACCGTTTTCCTTTAAACACGCGTTCTTGTCGTTGGGGATCGGTATAAAAGGGCTGGGATCTACCGGTTGCCCAGGGCGAGTTAATTCCATGAAACGTCCCGTGGAAAGAACGGGAATCGGGGCGAACAGTAAACCTGGCAGCCTGGTCCTCGACTGACTGGTTTCACGACCCTTTACGTCGGAGAGAAATCGGGTCGGGGTACCAATTTTGGAAGTCGAACGGATTTTATAGTCCAGAGTGGCATAAAGTGTATTAAAATTAGAGTCGTGAAACCGATTGAACGGAATCTGAAAGCTATGCTACTTTTTAACAGACTCAACCCTTTTGGTGGTAACATTAGGAGGGGTGAAAATGGTGGAGAACGACTGAATACAGAAACTACAATAAAAAAGAAAAGAAAAATCTATCTTAAGATTATGAATTTTTGTCTTAGTTTGTTAAAGAAAATTTGTATCCACTAAAGGGTTGAAGTTGAAAGAGGAACCTGTAAGCTATGCTACTTTTTAATAGACTCAACCCTTTTGGTGGTAACACTAAGAGGGGTGAAAATGCAAATCGCGTGGAGAAAACGATTCAATGTAGAAACTAATAAAAAAAAAAGAAAAATCTATCTTAAACTTATAAATTTTTGTCTTAGTTTGTTAAAGAAATTTCTATCCCCTAAAGGGTTGAAGTTGAAGAGGAAATTTTAAATACAAGGAACATTAAGTCTCCCACAATAAATTTAGGAAAAAGCTGGCAATAACTGATGAAAGAGGAAACTATCGAGCGATTTCCCGAGATGCTAAAGATCTGGTGAACCAAGTTCTAATTTTCGATGGTATAACTTCCGAGATCGTCCCTCGATAAGCTCGATCGTGTCCAGACGTATATAGGAAGACGCTTTATTTCCGCGACAATGTTCGTCGACGGGGACAAGGCATTTCCGGAGACATCGCGGTCCGGTTACGAGGAAAATTTCGCTGGAAACCAGTCGCAGGGATTCGATTAAGGGTAGTTCCGAGTTCGAGGAGGGGGTGCAGGTGAAATACGAGCGAGCGATTCTCCAAACGTCGGACGGAACGAAAATAATTTATGATGTTGGTGAAACGGTTTGCATTTTGACCCGCTTCGACCATATTCGATTAGTTAAGGGGGTTGGGTCTGGATCGTTCTCGATCCAAGGACGTGGCATGGCTGCGCGATTGGAAGACAAGTTCGTGATGAACCTTTTTGTGGGGGAAGTTGATGGATTCGCACTTGGAATCGAATATATTTCTTGGTCCCTTGGTGGAACTTGTACTCACGTTCCATTCGACAAGTTTGGCTAGGAATCGTTTGTAAAATATACCTGGAACAGAAAGCAAAGATAACATTTAATTAGTAAACGAAGGCATATAATGAGAAAGACGGTTCTTCTAAATAGTTTAGATATTAAAAAATAGAATATTTTTATTTTATTTAGTTGTTAAAAATTTGAGTAGAAGACTATTTGAATTGGTGAAGTTATTAATTTTAGAGATCGATCTTCATACACTGCGCCATATTTAGACTACCATCAGATTCAAGTAACTTTATATAAACAGTTTCGACGTCGAACAATTGATCAAACTATTTCAACTCGAACTCTGGCGTATCTCAAGAATTCTCAATTTATTAGTCCATATAAGTGATCTCAATATACATCATTATCGAAATTTCTATTTTGCGTCGTGGATAGTATGCAGATGTATCGGATTCCTCCGCTAATTAACCTTACGGCGAGATCAACTTCGTTACAATTAGTTGCTCTAACTACGCTATAATTTTGTGCAGCCAATTCTACGCAAATGCGCATAATTAAATATCGAACAAAAAAAATTAACTGACAACTAACTGCAATTCCGTGTCGCTGAGATTTTTCATTTAATTATCGGAAATCCTCGCACTTAATGAGAATAAAATCGAGCAAAAAACTAGTTTCGATAAAAAACCGCCCATAACGATCCATCACAGTCGTAATAGCGATTCATCAGCTTATTAATTAATTTCGCAGACCGGTCGAGGTTAGCCCCAAAATCTCAACCCTCGCGAAACGCGCACACCTCGCTGGTATCAGGCGCAGTCCTCGATCACTCGAAATTCCCACGAGCCAGCAACTTTGTCATCAAGAATCGCCTCGATGGAAGGCTAATCCAGCCGCGAAGCAGAGATTAAACATCGACCAGCTCATGGAAATTAAATCCCAAGCCGCGCGACACAATAGCCGACCAACCCCCGTTGCTTCCTGTTCGTGTAACTAACAAAAAACAAGAATCTGCTTGGAGGAAAAAATGGCAAAAAAAAGAACGAGATCGAAAAACCATCGTTCCAAAAAAAAAAGGGGGAAGAAAAAAGAGAAAAGAAGGAAACGATAGGTAATAGAGACGCGAACGATTTGGGGGTGCGCGCGGGATAAATGAATCGATCCGCTCGATCGAGGAGGAAATCTCGAGGGCGCGTCGGAAAACGAAAGTACCCGCGGCAGCTGTTCCCGCGGCCATTTCCATACCAATTTCTATTCTATTTCCGTTGACGTGGCAATGGCGTTCAATTATAGACTGCAATATCGAGAGGCACGTTTCCCCAATAACTGCTCCACGGCCTTCGTCGATATCCCAGGCCCGCCATTGCCATCTTCGAGCGTTCGTGCGTCTCGCCTGCTTCCGGTTCACGGTTACGCCGTCTATTTCGTAATTATTGCGGGACCATCCAGCGTATCGCGTAACGAAAGGGTGCTTAGATACTTTGCGACACTTTTTTCTATCCTTCCACTAATTTTAGCGAGCAGATTAATTTTTGTAAAGGAACGAAAGAGGCTCGATTGATCAGTGGATGTTTGATCCTGTCGCATCCTCAAAATTTAATTCCAAGAAAAATTATGTATCCACGCACGCGATAAATAGTGGAGAAACTCATAGGATATATTTAAGTCGGGAAAGACTAAGAGCTCGTAGAGAGATTAAGGATTATTCAAAGGATCATGGATAACTTGGGTCCTTATTGTACTTAGATAATGATGATTTGCAAAAAAAATGTTTTTCGCGCAGATGTAACGTCGATTAAATTCCAAGCGCAGCACTTGCGATACATTAAAATTTTACAGTGCATTCAGAAGAGTTTCTACTCGTTCGAAGGTCGACGCGAGCGATGAACGACACCGTTGTTACTGGACCCTGAAACGGCGGTCTGTTAGCTTTGCTTCAGTCATTAAATATCGCGGAAAAGAGTCGAGCGGAACGAGGTTGAGTCTGTTCGTGCCAGAAACTGGACGACTGTAATAAAATCGCCGCGCTATTAAGCGATAATCACGGACCAAGATTCCATTCATTAAGTCCAGCATGTGACTCCTGCGACTCGTACAGATCTTTCTGGTTTCCATCGAGAATCATAAAACAGTCGTATCATTGATTAAAAAAGCACAATAATCCTTGCAATCAAATCTCAGCTACCTTAGAAACGAATTAGACTGCTAATAAATATTGGCGTGCAACGTGAACGATGGAATATCTTTAATAATTGCACGTTTGATCAGGCGAAACTTGGACCAATGCACTTAGATGCTCGCAGAGGGGACCGGAAGTGGTCGAGGGTGCAATCGAATCGAAGAAAACCGTCTAAAACTTCCATCGAGCGGCTTGTCGCGCACTCGTTACGCCGTAGCGAAGTGCGTGCCATCCAGTCGGGGTGGTTTCCGCTTGACAGCAGTGCCACCGTCAAAGGACAAAGGGTGAAAGAGTCAAGGAACAATGCCTCCGCTGCCCCCGTTTCCCATCCACGCGCCAGATACACCGGAATTAATTATATCTGCGCGGCGACAAAGGGCGAATAGGGTTGAAAGAGGTAGAAACTCGAAAGGGGGGTAACGCTGGCCACGGGGCTGGAAGGAGGGGTTGGAGAAAAAAGGAGGAAAATTGCCAACGGAAGCGGCGAAGGGACGGGAACAGCTGGCGACACGCTGCGAATTTATGAGCCTCTGCACGTTATGACGTTAAGATGATTAAATTGATTACTTCTATGTCTTCTGTTGGCGGCGTGCGACGTTATTAGCCGTTCAACCCTTTCGTGGCTGACTTAAACGATATTACGATATCCTATTTAATATTTTAAGATGGACGAATGAAATGAAAAGGCTGTAGCTGTTGTTGCAGTGCTTCTTTTTCTTAATCGAGGTATTTGTAGATGTCGCGCGACAGTCTGTTTAAGATCTTAACACGGAATGGTAGCACTGCATCCTCAGTGGCAAGAATTCCGGTTGTAAATTGTATCACGTGCACATTGTTACCTTCTTAGGTAACGGCTAGCTTGTACCACCTTCTGCCAGCTTTCAAGTAGATTTGATAGTGCATTTAGCTTAATTGGTATTGCAAGTTGCAGCGGGGACACTTCCGCGCTGCACTTGCTAAACAAGCCTAACCTGTTACTTAAGTTAATGAATTAGCACGCGTTCTGGATGAAACTCGATCGAGCTACTCGTTCTCTTACACATTCCACCTATCACGGTTTCATTCTTCTAATTTTCGCGATCGTTCGATCTGTCACCCCTCATTTTCACCCTTCGTACGCAAAATTTCTAGAAAATACAAGGAACTATACATTAATCGAGTCATTTTTCAAGTATCGTTATATAAATATTAGTTATCGCTATAATTATCTTACTGCTATAATTGATTATATCAATATATTACGTTACTCGTTAAATACCACTGTATCAATAATATTATCGCTGAGCTTGTCAAGTATCCTTTCTGATTTCTTCCGTGAACGATAAAAGACACTTCAGCGCGGTGGCGAATTAATAGAACAGCTCGCAAGAAAAACTATACGAAACGGGGTGAAAGGACCAGAAAACCAGAGCGTCGAGGCGAAGGAATTAAAATACGAAACTGCTGGCGAATAAATTGGGGTGGAACACCAATTACAAAGACACGCGACAGAGACGAATTCGAAAATGCGAGGTAACAGGAAAAGGCTGTGTGGAAAAATACGTGGGCTGAGATACGAAAACGGGGGTTGCGAAGGGTGGCCACATGGTGGACGAAGAAAAATTAACAACATGGCGTGGTCGCGGGCAGAATGGAATCGTTGGGAAATATTACGTTGGAAACAGAATAAACGGTACGCGAAACGCTGTTGGCGTGAGAAAGCGGACGGGGGCGAGAAAGGGACGGTTTAAATAATTAAACGAGGGGGGTGACGCGGCGATGATAGCGGCGCGGATCAGCTGGCTAAAAGGGGGATGAAAGAGCTGGAGGTTGCACGAAAAATTAAAAACGTTGAGGGGATTAAATAATTAAAAAAGAATCCCGATGAAACAGAGAAGATAAAATTAAAAGATAAGAGAATTACAAAATTCTGATAAATTGAATTAAAACGTGGCGGGAATATTACAAAGAGAGATAAAAAGGGGTAATCGCAAAAACGTTCAGGATGGAATTAAAATTAGACATTAGTACACCTAAGAAATAACACCGCTGCGAACAATCGAGAGGAACAAAAGAGAACCTGGAACCAGCAATTCCCTTAAACCGCTTACGCGTGTACAGCCAATCCAGAGAGTGGCTCTCTTGAAACAAAATCCCCGCATAAACAATTATTACAAGCCATGGGCATAAAATGGGCCGAGCAAAAATCAAGAGCCAGCGGCGGTCGAGGAGAGGAAAGAAACAGCGAAGGAAGAAAAAAAGGAGAGAGACGGAGCGGATCGAAAGAGAAGAGGAGAACCGCGCGAAGAAACAATGGGGTACGAAGTGAGAGAAGCGGGGCACAAAAGGGAGGAAGCAATTAAACGGAGAGAATCGAGCAAAGGGGATGAACGAAGACAGAGAAGGTAGTGCAAAGGTGTGTGTGTGCGTCTGTGTGTGTGCACGTGGACACAAAAAGCGCGTGGGTCGCGGCTCGAAACGAAGTCAGAGAGAAAGAAACCGGGAGGGGTGAATCGCGGTGCAAGACAGACAGGAAACGAGGGAAGCGGCGGCGTAGCATGCGAGAGACAGTCTCGTTAGTCTCTCGTCAAAACAAATCGCGCCGGCTTAAAGTCCTCCTGCGGACCTTTAAAAAGCTCGGAATCCTTCTGGAAGGAACACGGAGGACGAGTTTCGTGGAGATAAAATTCTGCTGAACAGATTTCCTGGACTGCGAACCTTCCTCCCACCCCTTTCTGTTTGCTTTCTCCTTCCAGGGAAAGGGGTGCACGTAAGGAGCTACAGTAAAGAGTAACAAATACATCACTTGCACGTCACAGGTGTCGTGCAATGGATTCTAGGGAAAATTTGTGGGTTCGTAGGTTTTTCATTTTATTTACAGCAAACCAACGGTTAGGGGATGAAAACTATACAGTTAAATATCTTGGAACCTGTTGTAGATAGAGAAATAGTTTAAGGATAAAAATTGTGCATTCTTTAGTGACGAATTTATCCATGTAATTAGTTCTTGGAAAAATTTGTTCGTTTAAATAATATACTAAGTAACTTGTGGAAGGGGCAATGTTTTTTCAATCAATTTCTTCTATCGACGAATAACTTTGTACTCACACTCCTCCTGGGGGTAAGATCGTTTACGAATCGTGTGAAACTTACCTGCAACAGAAAGAGAGAAGACATTCGATTAGAATAATTGCATAGATTGAATTAAAAGTAGAGAGTATGGTGAATTGGCTGTGAATAAAGTTGGCTTAAGGGTTGTTTTCTTGTGGTTATCGCGGTGGTAAGATACAGGGTTGTGCGAGGAGAACAAACTAATATCAGCAGAAGATTTCTCGCTGGTAAAATGGGTGCTTTGCAATGGAATTTCGCTAAAAACCAGGCAAAGGACAAGACACGAGACGAGGCGCTCATCCGCCTGGAATTCTGATGAAGAAACAAAGAGCGGGGGCGGTCGTGTTTAGAGATGAAAGAAACCGGGGTGCGTTGTACATTTTCCAGTGAACGCTCCGCATAAAAAGAATACTCTCCAGCTACAATGTTCCAAAGCGCAAAGCACGCTTAAAATAATTATAACATTTTTATTCATAATTGCAGAAAAGAGAAGTGTTTCGACTTCCAATCTGTCTAAAAGCGAAATATTCGTTGAACGCATCCGCTCGCAGGTGGGGAGGGGAATTTTCAAACTTTTTCCAGGAATCATCCCCGTTAACCGGAAGCGAACGATACGCAAAACGAATAAACGACGCTCGTTATTTTCTCATACGAGCAACCCGGTTGTCTACGCGTTTCCGTTTTTATTTTCATTACCTCCTCTTTCTTCTGCCTCGTCCTTTTTTTAATCTCTATTTATTTATTCATTTTCCTCTCGTTTGTGAGCGAGCCGCTCGGCATTCTTGTCGCAAAAGTTTCGAACGTTTCGAAAGTTATTATTGGAAATCCTGGAAGGCTCGCGACCGGGTACAAAAGAGTTCTCGCGTACTTCGAAACGAGCCTCATTCGTTGGCTAACAGGATTCTCTTCTGCTAGGTTGAATGGCGGATATAAAACTATTTTCAGCGCATAATTTTCCAACGGGCTCGGGGATCCTGCCCGTAACCGTATAAAATACTCGTTTCCTTCCATTTTTTCTTCCTTTTCTTTTATCATCCTTTTTTTCCGTGGGCTTTTCTCCAAGTTTCGGCCATCTTTTCCTCGTTAGTTCAAAATATTCGCGAGGAAAGGGACCTCCGTCTGATCCTTGGCTGTTTCTCTTTTCTTCAATGCTTTGTAAAAACTTAATCATTTGGCGATGGATAAACGAAAAAAATTAATTGATACAAAAAGATACATTTTCTAAATAACTTCCTCCTTTTCTTCTTACAGAATCTCAAATCAGACGAACTCTCTTTGTACAAAATAATCTCGTGTTTCCTTTAAACACAGAATTTATATATTCCATTAATCCTCGCAAAAAATCCGCTCTAATTACAAATAAAAAAAAGAAAAAGATATAGCAACAATTTCTTCTAAATAACTTCCTCCTTTCCTTCTTAGAGAATTTCAGATCAGAGAAATTCTCTTTATACAAAATAATTTAAACACGGAATTTATATATTCCATTGATCCTCGCCAAAAATCCCCCAAAAATAAAGAAACGACTTCTTCAAAGTCCAGTCCACAAGAACAGAAACAACCAGAGATCAGGAAGTAAATGTCGAGGCGAAACGAAATCCAAGGGCTCCAATTATAAAAATGATATTTTCAAAAATAAAAGGAGATATGTTCTTTCATTTTTTATTCGCCTTCCTGGACGGATTGGCGTGTTTCGTTTAGCGCACCCCGCGCTGCCTTCCAGCCCCAGTTTCGAACCAGCTGACGGTGCAAATGCTCGAATAAATAAGCGGTCGTTGTCATACTCGCGCTGGACGAATTCCGCCGGGATAAATCCCTGGTCCCGGTGATCCCGGGCATTACGTGGGACCGCAAACGTTCCTGGTCACCGGGATTACCGGTTTAATCCTTAATTTCAGTCGGCCACGCGGTAGTGACGCAACATTTGCATACAACCGGGAATTGGACGGCGGTGTCCGAGCTGGGATACGTGTTCTTCGTCTAACCGAGGCCAGTTTAAGAATCATTTGCATTGTTTATCAACCGGCTCTGTTACAACTAGATTAATCGCCGCCGCGGTTGCTCGCGTTGGATCCTTTTTATTGCGTTCCACACGGAGTCGTTTAAATAACATCGTCGCGTGTCAGCCATTCTGCATTTACATTTCATTGCGCTTTATTCGTTTAACACCTCGATGCGACAATAGTTTTAGAACAGTGGCGGTTCATGGCTGAAAAAAAGTTAGCGCGGGTGTTGTATAATTCAGGCATTGAGCTTGAGGGTTGTTATCGATAATATCAAGTGGAATTAGAGGGTGTTGCTGAGTAAAGGCGTTTAAAAAAAATTAATGAATCGAAAGAGAGGAATGAAGTATCTTTGGCGTCATTAAAATTGCGCTTTATTCGTTTAACACCTTGATGTGACAATAGTTTTAGAACAGTTGCGGCTCATAGCTAAAAAAAAAGTTAGTCAACTCAAGCATTAAACTTAAGGGTTGTTATCGATAATATCAAGTGGAATTAGGGGATGCTGCAGAGTAAAGGCGTTTAAAAAAATTAATAAATCAAAAGAGAAGAAATAAAGTATCGTTGGCGCGTTTAAAATTGATGGCAGGATCGCGATGTTAAAGGGTGGCGAACCAGTCTATCCTTCGAAAGAAACCACCCTCGGCGCGAAGATCGCCGTCTCGCGGACTTCTTCTTTACAGGATAATTTAAGGCAGTTGAAGGTAATACGCGGGTACACGGTTCCACCGAGTCCTGCAGCTCGTACTCGAATTTCCCATTATGCAAATGATTGCAGCGGCCGCGATACGCGACAGGAAACCGTGCCGGAATTAATTAACCCCGCGAACGACTTCGACTTTGTCTTCGACCGTGGCCGAACTCGCTATCGGGCTCGTTTAAACGCTGATAACGTAATAATTCCGGCCGCGAGAGCCAGTCGGGGGAAGGCGAGATTTGTTTGCCATTTCGTTTCACTCGCTTCGAGTATCAATCGCAACGTTCGCCTTTTTTTTTCTCTTCTTCTTATCGAGCGATCGGGAACTTTTCTGTTATCGCGAGTCGATAAGAACTACGAAAAGAATAATATCGAAGACGACGCGGTAATCCTTTCTTGGAATGCAACGCGAGAGGGGGAAAAATATAATTTGCATAATGGATCGCGAAGATGTAAGTAGCGGCTGCGGATGTTTATGTATCTTGTGAGAGATTTAAATGCGCAAAAAAAGACGGGGACGGGATGCAAATTACACGCGGGAAAATATAAAACAGCTAACGCGAGGCGTATTATAATATTTAGCAGGCGAAACCAGTCTGTATTTAGATTTTATTTCCTCAGCTGCGCTTATAAAGACATGAATTTGCATGAACATCCGCAGTGCAGTTACGCGTTTCTTTTTTTTTTTTTTCTTTCCTTTCCTGAAATATTACACGACACTTCACATTTCTTACACGCGTTTCCTTATCTTTTTTCCCTTCGAATTAGATAATCGCGTTTCAAATTGCTTTCCCGTATCCATTTGCATAAAAGCACAGCATTTCTAAGAGAATTATCTTCCAAGACGTAATGAAAAATGGTGTCTTTCAGTTAAAAATATTAACTGTAAGATACTGTTTAAAAAATATTATAGTTAAAAATGTGGTCCACAAAAAAATTAACGAGAGATCGCATGAAAATAAAACGAAACGAGTTCAATTTTCCTAGAAAAGACAGCGTACGAGTTGTACGCTCTAAGAATTCTCCAAACACCTTTAAAATCTATCCGAATCTACCCCATTATCTTGCAACAGCTCGTAAAACCTTGGAACGATACACGGAAACAAGATTTCCTCCGAGTAATCCTCAAACTGGTGGAAGAAAAGGTTTCGAAAGCCTGTCCGCGGTGGATCTCTCGCAGAGGCGACCATGTTTGGTCTTCTTCTTGCGCGCCCACGCGAACGGAAACGCTCTGCGTCTCCAACGATGGCTCGTGGCGACGGGAAACTACAAAGGTGCGGCTGTCCAACGGTAATCCGTGGATTCTGAGATGGAAGAACGCGGGGAAAACCGTTTCGTGCTGTCGATTGGAAATGGGAAGATAAGTATCTTCTTCCTGGTTCGCCAGGTTTTTTATCGTGCCCAAGAACGCGAGGGTTGATGACTACCTCGTTAATTGGATTGCTCATTTTCTTTTATTACTTGATATGAACTTTGAATATTATCTAAGAATAATTAAATCAGAGAAATAAAATATTTCGTAACATCTACTGAAAATAATCGAATCGAATGATGAAGATATCAGCTAGCTCTCGATCGAGAGTGCCGGATGCAAGGGTTGATGACTACCTCGTTAATTAAATTACTTATTTTCTTTTATTACTTGATATAAACTTTGAATATCATCCAAGAATAATTAGATTAGAAAAATAAAATATTTCGTAACATCTGCTGAAAATAATCGAATCGAATGATGAAGATATCAGCTGGCTCTCGATCGAGAGTGCCGAATGCAAGGGTTGATGACTACCTCGTTAATTATATTTCTCATTTTCCTTTCTTACTTGATACGAACTTTGAATATCATCCAAGAATAATTAGATTAGAAAATAAAATATTTTTAATGATGTCTACTGAAAATAATCGAATCGAACGATGAAGACATCAGCTACCTTTCGATCGGGAGTAGCTATCTGTAGGGTAAAGGTGATTCGTCGCCAGGAAAACGGTGAAGAATTTCTCGCGTCGTACGAATTCATTGGCGTGGCTTATGGATCGTTATTGAATGCGAGGAAAAGTATAATCCTATTAAATCCTTGGCGGCTGCGAGCCCGCGCGTCCCTCCTCTAATTTAATCGGGAACTTAGCCCGGGAATATCGGCCGCTTTAAAATATAAAAGCCCGCGAAAACCGCGAGCCCTTTCAGCGCCAGAGCAGACTTCATTCGTGCCAGATTCCCGCTAATGAAAATCGAACCTCGATGCTATCGACCACTATTTCATTCGAAATCTTGGGAAACAATTCTCCGCGTACCCATACTTGGTCGTTGGAAGTTATTTATCCACGCGCGTAGAAAGTATCGTGGGCTCTAACGAAACGCTGTTGACTTAATAATCGTGGAGGCGCGTATGATTGATCCGTGTCGACAAACATTAATATTATCAGAATTGTAAAACGTGAAAGTCGTGACTCGAATCTAATCTAATTCATCAATGCCAGCCAAAGGCTATTATTATCAATGTTTCGTGCGAACTGCGACGCGAATTTTCATTCGCCTATGTAAATTTCCCTCCCCGTGCTTTTCGAAATAAAAATACAAACCCGTTAAACGAGAGTTATATCGGCATTGTATCCACGGCTTAAACAAAAAAATGTCACAATGTTCGACGGGAACAGGAAACTATCCCCCATCCGTTATATCGCACGACCATTACACAATCGTTATCCAGCGAGGAGCGTGTAATCCGAAAAATAATGTTCAAATATGAACAGAAAGAGCGGCCGTCGATTCGATCGGCGCATCCTTCGAAGGATTCGAACGGAGGATCCGATGGGTGCACACGATATGCAAAACGCGACCCCTCCCGCTTTTATGGCGCATAAATATGCATTAAGCGTGGCTGCGGCGCTTCTCTTTTTTTCTCTCGTTTTTTTTTTTCACACTGGAATTATTTGTAGCCGAGTGGTCGCGGATTGTTTCACTTCCCGATAGCCCTGATTTAAATCGACAATGAAATCAGATAAATCCTCGCCAACTATTGATTCAGTGGCCGACCGCCCCGTTGCATTCTAATTATGCCTGCCACCCCCGCGTACCATTGTTTCGCGCTCGACCAGACGAAATGGATGCGAGCGTAGAAATTTTAAATTCATCCTTGCCAGCGTCGAATGGGCTGGACGTTCGATTTTTTTTTTTATAAATTTTCGAGAACATTCGTAGAATTCGCGAAGCCAAAGCTCGGGTTCCAGCGGGTTTCTCGTTCTCATTTCAGTTTTTTGTTTTTTGCGCACCCCCTAAGATGTTTTAGAGGCTTCAAAACTTTTTCTAAGCTTCCTCCAAGGATTCGTTGTGAAAGCTTCTAAGAATTTTCCGAAGCCGTGCGAGAACCATTTAAGGAATTATTGAGGATACTCGCGGAGTTTTTCAGAATTTTCTAAGGAGATTCTAAGAGCTTTGAATATTTTTTTAAGAATATTTTAGGAGCTTCTAAGAATCTTTCGAGGATTTTTTAAGAATATTTTAGGACCTCTTAAGGATTCTTTATGCGAGAACGCTCTACGACCTCTCGAGAATTTTTCACCCACCTACTTCAACCACAGTTTTTAACATTATTTTTTACAACCCTAAGCGCTTCAGTTTCCGTCCCACGAGTTCGCCACAATTTTATTAATACTCTACAAAAAATGATCTCTCGATTTCCATTTTACAACTCCATTACAATTCCACTGGTTTTGAAACTTCGTCTGCCTCGCAAAAACCTTATCTCCAGTTCACCACGATATTAGCATAAGAGTGTAACTTATAATTCTATCACGATTCCACCCCCCCAGAAAATCCACAGAAATTCCATCGTCCACAATTCTATCTCGATTCCATTGAAATTCCATTCGCCAGACGCGCGTGAATCGCGCAAAATCAATCGAGAGGGATTTACAGATCTCGTTTTCGCGGGGAACCACCGAAAAATCCATCGAATTCGCCGCTCGCGAGCATCGAGCAACGCGAGAAAAGTTGTCGCCCGTGGGACCAGCAAAGATGGATGAAAGTTTCTTTTTTTTTCTCGTCTTTTTTTCCATCTCTCCTCGCGTCGAGGGGATTCGTCGCGAAAACTGGTAAAAGGTAACGAGCCAATTTCCAGGGGACGTTCGACGCCCTTTCGAACGATTTCGAGCGGTCACGAGACCGCGGGACCAATCGCGAGACCAGCAACTTCTCCTCGAAGACCTCTTCGGCCAAGTCGAAGCGGTTGGTCACTTGTTGACCAACTACTCGAACAGAAATTTCACGAAACAGGTAGAAAATGTTTTTAATTAATCTTGTACAGGTTCAGATATCAAAACTTGTGATCGAATCGTACGATTTTTCGTATCTTATTATGCACTTTTTAATACTTGTTTCCTTAGATTATACAATAATTCAGATACGAGAGATATGACTGTGAAATAATCGCTGATAAAAAGAATGTTTTTGCAGATTACTTTGAACAATAAGAAAAGTGGTTCGAAGATTATTCGTTAAATCATTCATCGTTAATTTTGTTTTTATATCGATCTACCAATGAAACTGATATATATTCTTGTAAAATTACAAGTGTATAAAATGCAATTTGCGCAAAGTTGCGTTATCAGAGCTACAAATTTTCTCTGTTTTACATTCCCACATATTTAGCGCGAAAAAACTGCATCTGTCAACAGAGTGGCGAACACGCCGCGAAGTCTGCTTACACGACAGCTCCTTTTTCACCATCGCCGCCTTCGATAACTACGATAATTTGTCAACAAGTGTGTCGATAAGATACCAATGATCAACGCGTCCGCTTTTCGCTATACGAGTGCAAGCGTTCGCCAGTAAACTCTGCTTCTCCAAAAACGAATTGCGCGACCAAGCAATGAATATTTTCCTTATTTTCCTACCACTCCTTGTGTATCATTAAATTTAATTTTCGCGCTCGAATAGCGACTCTCGTTCGCCACGATATTTCACGTGGCAACTCGAGTCTCTGTTTATACTGAATTTCCTTATCTCCAGTTGATAGATGCGAACTATTGGTTCGTGAATAGGTCCCTTGGGCTGTTTATGCTTTCGGTTGGAAAGTGACATTGTGACGCGAAATTGGGATTAAGATAAAATTCGTCTACGACTGTAGTTCTGAATACGACGTGTCTAAGCGTTAGTACAGTTTCGACAGTCGTAGCGAGCACACGTATCGCGAAATTTTCAAGTTTTAATTCGAGTTTAATTTTGAATTGATCACAAATTCATCTATTCATGATTGAATTAATGGTAGAGCAAGTGCAAACAGTGATGACGTATCGAGTGTGAGAAACAGAGGAATTAGAACAATAGACAGTGAATTTGGAAGTAGCAGCGATGACCAACAAGATTTTAGTAATTCAGAATGCCTTGGTAAGTGTTTCGTAAAATATCACGCGAAACGCAACTACAAAAGTTGAACCACACGAAAAAGTCGTCGAGCGCAAAGGGTTAATTATCTCCCGTGCGAAGAAATTGAAGCAAATCCGTGGAATGAGATTACGCGATGTGACGCTTGCACAGATTGCGTTCAAATTCTCCGCCACAAAGTCGGCGAGTATAAAAAGAGAGGTTCTTTTATTTGCACTCTGGAAGAGAGAGAGAGAGAGAGAGAAAGAGAGAGAGTCTTAAATGGTTTTCTTTCTTCTTTTTTTTCTTTCTTGCCCCTTTCGAGAGATCATTTTGTTCCACGGACGGCAAAGAGTAGAAAGTAAATTGCTTGTCCTTCGTGGCGCGCGCGACGAGAGAAATTGGGGCGACGGTTGACGAGCGATTTAGATCCGCGAAAAACGCTGCCAGCGAATAATTATCTGTCACGAACAGTAGTTAAGGTCGCCTGGAGGAAAACTGCTACTGCGACGCGTGACTTCTTGTTTTTTTCCGTTTTTCAGTTCGAGTTTATTAGAAGCAACGTCGCGAGATCGAGCTGAGGATCGGCGTCGAACGGCGTCTCAAAATCGAGAGGAGGATCGACGTGAACGTTTCCAGCCGGAAACTGAATTTTCGTGTGCGAACGCCGAGAAATAACTTCAAGTTAACTGCAACACCCATTTATAATTAACGAGGTATTTTTCCTAGTGAAAAATTCAACGAAGGAAGAGGAAGAATTCGTTACTACACGTTCGAAATTGAAATTAATCATTTGCCTACAAACACATGACTTGAAACATACTCTCATGGGCGCAGATTATCCAAAAATCGACTCTTACAAAAGTTTGCATTTTACATTGCACGTTCGATCAGATTTTCCCAAAAGTCCATAGCACTCATTCGTAACTACACGTTCAAAATCGAAACTATTCATTTTCCTACAAACACACAATTTTAAAGATACTCTCATAGACACAGATTCTCCAAAAATCGACTCTTACAAAAATTTGCATCGCATGTTCGATCAGATTTTCTCAAAAGTGGCACTCATTCGTAACTACACGTTCGAAATTGAAATATTCATTTTCCTACAGACACATGATATTAAAAATACTTTCATGAACGCAAGATTCCCCAAAAATCGACTCTTACAAAAATTTCCATTTTACATTGCACGTTCGATGTGTATTTCCCCAAAAGTCCATAGCACTCGAACAGTAAATGATATCTCAAGCTCGAACAACAACTAATATCCGATACAATTCACTGGCGAACGAGAAAGAAGAAAAGAAATAGCAAAGAAGAAGAAGAAGAAGGTAAAAAGTTAGAAGTCGAACAGACTCGTATGGCATCGCGTGCGAAGTCACGTATTCGCCGTGGAAAACTGGCGAACGAGAAGGGGCCTCGTCTGGTGGCGAACGCTTATTAGACCCGATCCGTGTTAAACGGCTTCCACGAAATATCGACGCCCCCGAAAAACGTTGTTCAGGGGAGGCTGTGGAACGGCGAACCGTGTCACGCTTAAATCCCGTCTGAAAATTACAGTTTGACCTCGATAAGCCACCCCGTTCGCCGCCTCTCATCTTCCGTCTCTCTGTTCTCCTTTTCCTTTCTCTCTGGGGTCGCGTGCCGCGCGAGCTTCGCGATCATTCGCGATACTAATCGACCCACTTGCTGGATCCTTCGCTGGGAATAGGCGGAAGGAGGCTTAACGACTAGCTCTGTGCCACTTGGCTTTTACGATCCGTCGAGCGATCCGCGGACCGATTTCTTTCCCGTTTGACGCTCGCGCGAGGGTGTAGGCGGCCAGCGACGAGAAAAGGTGCGCCCAGTTGTGTCGAGGCTCGCCACCACACATCTGCATCGATCGATGCATCAAGATCGCATTCCTTTTTCAAATTAAGCTACATTGCTTGGAGATAAATCTTAACCCTTTGGATATCTTGCATGCTTTGATCTTTGAAGAAATACGAAAAAATTCTGAGGTAATTATTATGCTCCCTAGTATACAGCGCAGGTGAAGATCGAAATCTTTCCACGATAAAATATACGAATTTCGCCTGGAACTAGCGATGCATAATATAGATGGAGGGTTAATTACTATGTAGTATTAATAAAACTAATTCGTGTTATCGATTGTCAAGCTTTTCTGGGAAACAAATTACTCGAAGTTTCACAGATTTCGTGGAAAGATTTCGAAACGGATTCGTGAGTCACCGAATGATAAACCGATAAAACCCATTTTCGGTTGCTTAGATACGGACTATTTCTGACACGAGACTAAAATATTCAATCGAGCAACTGTGTATATACGGTGACGCGAAAATTGGCTGCTAAAAAATTCTGAACCTATATCGAAGTCGACTCTCGAGTCTCATCTCATTCGACGGTCCTCCATCTTCCTCGTACCACTGTTCCCAGCCTCCGATCCGAACCGTTCAACTGTGAAACAACTCCTCTTGGTAGCAGTTCGCGCGATGGAAACGTTTCCCCTTATCGCGTGCGAGATCTCGCGAGTGGAGAGCCGGGAACTTCCCAGAGGATCGCTCGCGAGCGTCCCACCGCCGCGTGGCGAACTTCACCGGAAGTCCGCGGGGCCGCGCTCGCTCCAGATTCCTCGAGCGCGCGGTGGAAGTCGTCGCGATAAGAAAATTGCACGCCGACGAATCCAAGCCCCTTAATGGCCCTTCGAATTAATCGAGTCGCTCGACTTTGAATCGTTCCAATTTTTGTAAATCGAGACCAATTTGCCGATGGAAATCTGCGATTTGCACGACTTGGAATTATACGGTTAAATCGTCCTCGTTTGATTAACTCGTTTGAGCGACTCGAAACTGCTTTACGTTAACGCGAACATTACATTACTTCATTGAAATTGAATTTTAAGCGTGAAGTTAGGTTTTCTTTTTTTTTAAGTTCGCGACGAGTGATTTGAAATACGGTTCGAATTGGTAGTTCAAGTTGGTTAACTTGAAACGAAGTTAAATCGATATTTGGCGGTTGGAAAATATTCTCCAGTTTTTCTTGCTTTTTTTATTCTTTGCAGTTTCGTCTCGTGCCTTCCGATTGGACTTTCACATGCACGCTGCAGGTGGTTAATTAATTCCTCCGCGTTCGGTGCAGCCGCGTGACTCGTGGGACGTCGATTGGGCGACTGTTGTCCGTCGTTTAAGAGCGCGCCTTATATGGCCACGTAGCTCGAAGGAATCTTAAATCAACCGACTATATCCGACGAAATGGCACCGACGACCATTTCTCATAACGTTCTCAACACGTGTTTCCCTTCGACGAGAAATGACCAATCAATTTTCCCCAGTAACTCTTTCGAAACTGCACCAACTAACAACTGTATCGTAGAAAATCCTATTTTGGGATCAAACTGCACAATTCCATACTTAAACGAATCACATAAGATTTCTCTTCTCGTCTAAATTAATTTTGCACGATACTAGGGTATATTTTTCTATTGTGTTCTAAATTTTCCCCAGTAACTCTTTCGCAACCGCACCAACTAACAATTGTATCATAGAAAATCCCCTTTTGGGATCAAACTGTACAATTCCATACTTAAACTAGTATCACACGAGATTTATCTTCTCGTCCAAATTAATTTTGCACGATATTGGGGTACATTTTTCAGCTGTGTTTTAATTGAGTTTTTGTGTACACAAATGTTTTTATCGACGATTGTTCTAATGTGCAGAGATCCTTCAGGCGGAATGCAGATAAAGGAGCATAGTTTCGCGATAGTCCGCGATAGTTGTGTGTCCACCTACGTGGTATTATCCGGCGCGAAAGTACGTTGCTCCAACCTGACCTAAGCATGCTCGAACGAGCCGTCGTAAAAGGCCATTGACGTCCGTCGTTTAATATTCGCCGCGGTGAATCGGTGCCGTTGCAACGTTAAACGAGTCGGGCTATGGCACGCTAACGCCATTCATCAGGCAAGGTCACGTGAACCCCCGCGATTGATTCAGAACGAACCGACCGCATTTTTTCTACTACGTGAAACTTTTTAATTGAACCAAAAAATATCGAAATTTACTAAAAACCAGAACCTAAATTAATTTGAAAGATTCCATTAGAAAAAAGTATTCTTTTGCAAATAGAAAAATTATTGAAAATTCTCCTATTTCTGTTCTATGCTTGTCTACTCACAAACGCAGATCTGTACAAATTTAAAAGATTCTTTTGTAAATAGAAAAATTATTGGAAACTTTCTTTATTTCCGTTCCACACTTTTCCACTCAAACGTTGCAGATCTGTACAAATTTAAAAGATTCCTTTGCAAATAGCAAAATTATTGAAAACTTTCTTTATTTCCGTTCCACGCTTTTCGACTCGCGAACGCAGCAGATCTATGCAAACAAATTTGTCCAAAGTAGTTCGCGTATCTTCAACTAAATAGAGACAATGGAAGCGCGCGAGCGTAAACGATTTAAATCACGATTTCACTGGGTTTAAACAAACGATCGAGGAAGAGATGGGAAAGGATCCTTCTCGTTTGGAAATTGGAATGCAAATCGTCGGAGGAACGAGAGAGGCACCGTGGAATTGCCCACCCTTCGCGTTACGTCAACGATCCCGGTACACAGCCAGGATCTACCGAATTTTGAATGGAGTTACGCATCAATGGAGGTTACTACGTCTCCGCTTCTAATGTATTCCATTCTAAATTCCGCAGCGACGTTCCATTGTCGTCTTACACCTCGCGCAACCCCCGAAACTCTGTGATTCAAGCTCAAACTCGAACATCGACCGACGCTGCAAACAAACGGCGGCGAAATTCACGATGGCCTCTCATTTAAAAAGCTGGAAGAACGTTAGCGATTTTTAGGCTGCTCGATGGAATGGAACGATGGCTCGACGGTTGGTATTTGATCAACTTCGAAATCGACTAGCTGGCTTGAATTCTTTCTCGAAAAAATTCGAGCAACAACTTGCAAATTGAATTCCATCGTCTCTGCCAGAGGATCGTACGCTTTCTTCGCGCGAAATAAATCTTCCGAAAATAGACAAAGGTGGTAAGAACGATCGTGATGGTAACGCGAAAGAGTTGCACGAAAGGTTTTTCAGAATTCAGTTATTGTTCCGTATGAGAGAACGCGAAGCTCGAGGGGACCGTTAAATGATGTATATACAGCTGTTTCTGTAGTTCCTGGATGGCTGCGAGTTGTTTGAAACGATAATGCCTATGAGTAAAGCATCTGTGATTTAGAGGCTGATTCATGGAAACTCAAAGCCTCGCAACAATAGATTATCCTCTGGCAAAAGCTGAACTGTTAGATAATGAGGCCGGAAGAGGACAAACAATAATTCCGCGTTGTCCCCTTCTGAATTGGTAGCACGCGTCTTCCATTAATAAACTGCAAATTATCTACCGGTCAAAGTTAAACCTGACGTAATCACCTGATACCATAGACAGTCTAGATATTATAATATCTTTCGAGTATAATCGTGCAAAAAATATTTATTATGATATTAGGAAGGAATGTACGTTCGTTTGAAAGTAATAAAAAAAATTATCAAATATCCCAGCAGTTATCGAATCGCTCAGCGAAATTGGGTAATTAAATTCTCAAGAGATCAGCGAAGCGGAAAAGGAAAAACAGGAAAAAATCGATTAGATTTAATTATGAAAGTGGAAATAATTACCGAGGCAACCCTGACGACTTAGCATTAGAATTAATTACCGTCCCCGGTGGAAAGTTTGCGATTAATCTAAAGGTTCCTCGTGCTTGATTAACTTCCAGCTACGGGCTAATAACGTGTCCAATTTATTCAATGGCGATGTATTAAGCCGCGCAATTAAATGACGCTCCGTTAGATAGATTATAAACAGAGCCCGCGATAAATTTATTCGGCACAAAAGGCGAACAATTGAAACGCGCAAACCCCGGGCGTAATTTGGGAAATTTAACGCAGCCAGGGGTACGTTTTCATAAATCTTATTACGGGATAAAGTTGCGATCGAATGAATCTTTACACCTATTTGCATACCTCTTCGAAATGCAACGTTACCAGTACCGTAAATATCGACTGTATCGATCTACAAATCGCGATGCAATCCCAACATTTTCCCAAGCATCGTGCGTAAATATTAATCGTTTCTCCATTTCTCTGTTCCTACGAATCTCAATGTTCTCCAGGCGCAAGAAACAATTTGTTAGACTTTCGAAACAGGGGATGAAAAAAGAAGAAAACTGATGGATGTACAGAGTTTACACAGAAGATCGGTATGGTATATGATACGATGCCAGGGGGCAACGACTCCACAAAGAAACGAAAATAAAAAATTAACCAGTTTAATTCAAAATTCGCGTTCAACGATCGCGAACGGAGTGGGAGAAAAAAGAGTAACGGGAAACGAATAAATTGGCAAATGACTGTACGGTTCGACACACCGGCCGTCATAGAGAGAAAAAAAAAAAAAATGATCGCTCGCTATAACCTCGATAGTCAATTTCCACGCAACAATGCGAGGCAAACAAAGAAATGAAATGTGAAAATTATATCAACAACATTACCGCGGCTGTATTCGCTACCTCCATGCAACAGAGGGAAGAGAAACGTATAAATAGAAAAAAAAAGGAAAAAAAAAACAGCCACCGGATATTGTCCTCTCGGAACGATTTAATTTGCAATGAAAAAGAATTCTTGATACAGTGGACAAGCTTTATTGTCCGCGAGTCTGTTATCGAAACGATTGGCAGTAGATTTAGGTAATTGGAAGTCAGGCAGTAGAATCAGTTAACGAAGCGCTCAGTGAAACTTCGTTTCAATAAATGGACTTCCACTTTACCGCGGTATTCAATATTGAATGTTTATATAGCACTAAATATTTCACTTAGTATGCAACGTTACGCGCGAAACAAATAGTAACGTTATTTCACTTAGCCAGGGACGCCATAGTTGCGCGCGTGTAAAATTGAACATTAAATACGTAGCTAATATTCTGTTACGTTGTATTATGCAAAAATTCGTTTACGCAAACGTGTTCGTCTTCCTGGAAGAATTGCATAGAATAACAGAGACGGCAGTGCGCGCGGGCGGGGCGAATAAAAATGCGTAGCTCATTCGAATGATTCGACAACTAATTCAACATTACCAAAGGAAAACAGACGTCGCAGGCATAGTTGGCAGTCCATGCAACGTAATCGCAGAACTTAATACGCGGTCGAAAACGAGTCTGGTGGCGCGAGATTGCAGCAACCGGAGTAGCGCCGTGATTTCTTTTTTTTCCATCGGGACGGTTGCGCAACGAGCAATACGATACGAATATTTATAAGCTGTAAATAGTTCCAGCCTTAATACGCAGACGTAACTTACAGGATATAACCACGACAATTCCCCCCCATAATCGACCAGATATTAAAACAGAAACGTTTTTCCTCAGCCACTCGTAAACAACATCCTCGAATCCAATTTCTTCTCAACCCCGACATCCCCCATTTTCGACCAGAGAGCTACGAGAGAACGAGTGAGAGACGAAGAGCGCCAAAAAAAGCAAGAAGAAAAAGAAAAAACACATTCCAGCCACCCAACGCCATCGAGGGGTGTGCGCGCGGTTCATCAGACCAGTCCTCAACGGCCACTACAATATCCCTTAGGGAGCGCCAGCCAAGGGTAGGTGTACCGTTGTGCAAACGTCGCCATGTGGCTTTCGCAGACCCTAACGAGTGCCATCCCCCTCGCAGGAACAGTCTGGAGGCAAAACCCATCGGCTGTTACCCGACAGGCGTGAGTCACGAATATATCGCAGATCGGAACCGAAGGAATCGGGTCATTGTGTCCCCCAGGCGGTGGGCTTTCAGCAGATTCTTAGAGGCCGTTTTGCAGGGACCGCGCCTCGAATACCGATGCGGCGGGACAATACCCGGGACAAAGACAATAGACGCTGGCCACGGGCTTTCCGGGCTTCTCACAGTCACGTCTCGACCGCAGAATCCTCCACAATATACCCTAATTAGCGCACGTGCTCGATCATCGATGACTGACCAACGTTGGGCCGCTTGGGTCTCGTTGAAAGGGTGCGTCGACGGGGGTGATCGTTGAACGAGTCGAACAAGACGTTACACGAGTGGAGATGAATAGCTTAGGCTTGCTAGAGAAGGCTGCTGAGTTTCTTTGGTGTTATTTGTCGTAATATCTGGAGAGAGATTTTAAATTTGCTGAATTTCTGTTTCGAAAACCGTAATTTAAGCAGAGCAATTGCATTGTATATACCTGTATGCGGGGTTATCGGAATCGCGATTTCAGTTGGCAATGCATTGTTTGTCTCCGCTGCAGTAATGCCCTTTAAGTAATAATACGCGTAACGCTTGGTAAATAGGGGGCGCTATTAATTCCAGCGAATTATGTGCGTAATAAAATGCGTGCGTGTCGGATCCAGGCACGAAAGCGGAGGGGTTGCAAAAGTTTCATTTCGACGACGACTGTGGACCACAAAGGGCATCGGCTGTTTGCACGCGATAATTAACTAAAATAAATTCCATTAATCTCTACCGGAGACGTGTTTTCGTTTCGTCGTAAATCAACGCGCGCTTCGCCATCAATTTTTTCCATTGACACAACGTTCATTTCGTCCTCGAGTCTAGTCACCATCATTCGTACGAGAGAAAAAAAAGAGAAAAAAATCTGATACTTGGCCGATAATAAATTTCGATCGAATGTGTGCACGTGCAGTGCACTCGTGAATTTTTTTGACACTTTTCAGCCGTCGATAAATACTTCATCGAAGGGCATTTTATTTCCATCGTTCGCCAACGCCTCTACGGTCACGCAAATGATAGTTGAAACACTCGTGACGAGAACAGAAAGAGTGTACAGATCAAAAATACTTGTCAGTAGCGAAGTTTCGTGTTACTCGACAAACATCGAACGAAAAAGCTACTCCTTTCGATATTTTTTCTATCTCGCGTTCGAATGATCAAGCCACTCTCACAGTGGCGAATATAAACAACGCCTGTACCGTTCAGACGTAAGGCGTGTGGCATGGAGCAAGAAAAAGCGCGTCAGATAATGTTCGACCGTGTTGTACGAGCATGCACTATATACCAGACGAATTTCTATCCTGTCGTAACACCGGTTATCGAAGCCAGACACTTGGGTTCCCATGATAGAGCCGAGAGAGTTTCGAAATAACAGATTCGCGGCACGCAACGCGTACGGGCGTGTAATTTCCTGCGATTTACGGTATTATGCAATTACATCGACTGAAAAAAATACCTCTCAAGATAGCGTGCCTTCCGCCAAACCGACTCGAGACAAGTCATTAAACGTTAAAGGATCTCTGGTAATGAACGAACGTGTCCTGTCCGCCCCTGACATGCTACGCTGAACCGAGTAAACAAATTCGTGCAATTGGCAATGAAGCGTAAACAATCGGCACTGACTCGCGTCGTGCGAGCCACCGCTTCAGTTTCGTACGTAAACGGAGAGGAGGTACGTGCAAAAATGCGACTGCTAGAGATACGTGGACGCATTCGATGTTTTCGTACGGGAATTCCTCGGCTGGAAAACATTTCGCAGGAACGACCGCTACGAAGGACTGCGTAATGCGTTCGCAGGAATTGTCGAGACGCGCGTTCGATGAATTCGAGGTAGCTTCGCAAGGTGACTGACGACAACACGGCGAGCTGTAGGAAGAGCAGATCGAGCGATCGTCGAGCGAGTGACAGACGTGAGAGAGAGGGTGCAACAGAAAGAAGGGAATCGCGCTCACCTCGGTAGCGGCGTTGCATCCCGCGAGAATGACGGCCGTGCTGATCAGAATCCAGTATATCCTCGGTTGCATCTTTCCTCTGTTGCTCGCCGCTGGGCCCGTTCAAGAGCCCACTCGATGGGTCACCGCGTTCGCTCCTCGAGACCAAACGAAAAAAAATACGCGTACGTCCCAGACAGGAACAACCACCAAAAAAATCCACCGGAGCAACAACGCGACACACACCACACTGATCGATGAACCGCGAGACACTGAGGGCGCGTCGATCGGTCGTGTCCATCGTCGAGCCTCCACCATTTTGGACGGATGCACGCGCCGCCTGAAGACCGCAGCAGAAACTAGTGCCAAGCGATTTTTACACACGTACTTACTGCGCGACCATTTGAATTAGTGGAAATTGTTTTGCGAGCGAACAAAGAGTTCTTTGTGTGTAAAGTTTCTAACTAATTTCATCGTGTATATCTGAACTTTAATTATTCTTGTACATGTTTGCGTAACTTTGGATAGCTTTCGTGTAATCTCGTGTGGTGTTCATCTATTCTGTGTTTCGTGTCGGGGTGTTTGTGTACTTTAACATTAATAGTAGATCAGCTTAATTATATTAGATGGTTAGTAATGAAATTAGTGGAATAAGAAGAATTAAGAACAAAGTGAAATTGGTGAAAGTTGTGTAATGCAAGTGAATTTTATCGTGGAGGAAACAAAGGAATTTGGAAGAACGAGGATGGAGTCGAAGGAGTCAAGGACAAGAAGATGGCACAAAGAGGACGCCATGATGGTGAGTACTTTCTAAGGAATATTAATACTTATTTTTTTCAAAACAAAAGTTTGGTGTATTTCACAGTCACTATTTGTTTAATCATAAAATATGAAAATTTGGTTTACACTAACGTTTTGATTACTCGAATGTACATCTTTAACGTGTGGTGAATTTTGCTACTAATCGATTCGAAATCATTGTACATTGTGAGAAAGACAATCTAAGTAAAACTAAGCTCATAAACATCAACATTATTTTTTATCGCTAGCTGAGATATCGTTTTCGAGGCCCTTCAAAAATCGAAGATTTTCGTTTATAGTACGATTGTAATCTTCAATTTTGTTACGCATCGACGTGACTTCATCTTGCATGCATTTCACTTCCTCTTGCATTTTTTGCTTTACCATATCCAATAACTCCTTATCCTAAGACACAAGAATAAATTTTGTGGTTTTCATTTTTGATTTTATTTTATCGATGTAGTACCTGTTTGTAATAATATTCAGTTTCGAATGCGATATGGTCTGTGGAACTTGTATTTTTACTTGAATCGCTGCTACTTCTTTTGAGATATCTGGAACTGTCGAAAAAGAAGAACAAATTTGTACGACTACACACGTATTGGAAGAAATTTACATAACCGTAATACGCAATCGAAAATATTCACAATAATAAGTGGAATTTCGAAATATCATACTTACCTGCTTGTTTCACAAGCTAAGCTTCGTAAAATATATCGAAACATTATTTTGGATAATTTTTAATCAATTAAAGTATTAATATTACGGGAAAAAGATCGCTTGAGGAATTGAATTGTACAGAAATTTTGCAACTTTCTGTCACGTAAGATAATAAAAACATTTGAATACAAAACGCTATAAAAGTAATCGAGGCAATCGATTTTTATTGATGCAAATTCATAGCTAAGTTGTATAAATAAGTTTACTATTGTATATAAGTATATACAAGAAAATAGTCCACTGTTTTTATTCATTTTATATTGTTCTATATTGTATTTATGTGGGTATATAGATATATATGAGTTTATGTGTATTTTCTTTGTAGTTTAAAAAAAATACAGAGATGATACAGTCTACCATATAATTACTATTAGCAATATATGTAACAATTACACCATTAGAAACAGCAAAATTATGCTTAGAAAGTTTAATAGTATTGTATTAAGCGAGTTATTTTATTCCTTGTTCATATCTGAAATTCTCTGTTTGTGGCGGTTTATAGCTTCTTGATGGCGTTTGATTTGTTCCTCGTGGAAAGCGATTTCATCGTGAAGGTCACGTTTGAGCTTCTGAATTTGTTGTTTTTGCTGAAATATGAAAAAAATTGTTGTCGTCAGATTCATGTGGATAATTATACTTAATACAAAGGAACCAGGAATATATACAACCTTTTGGAAATATAAGTAATATAAAAATTTGCTTAAAGTAACTAACCAGGTTATAAAAGTATTGATCCTCGTGGGCTGCTTCCATTTTTCCAAAAGCACCGCCAGCCTCGCGAATGCTACCACCGCCACCACCTCCTTTACCAACTCCAGAGCCACGTTCGCCTGTCATTCTTACTTGGCTAGAATAAAAGAATATTCAACTTTTAATTGGCAGCTTTTAATGTTTTGCAATGCCAAAGATAAAGTGACGCACAGTGGCAACAATCGAGTATATATATAGTGTCCATTTATAGTATTAATATATTCATATAGAACATTCCAGGTTGAGTCATAAACAATACAATTAGATACTGAACAATAAAACAGAAATATTATTAAGAAATTTTCAAAGATATATTAATGAGAACTTATACTATTATATAAGTTTGGTACATATGTGAAGTATGAGACTTATTAGATCTGATAAAAGTTGTTTATTAAAATTTGTTTCAAAAATTTATCGTAATCAATTAGAGATATAGTTTGTATATCGAGCAGTTAATGGAAAAGATAGAAATATATCAGAATTTAAGGGACGTTACTTTGAATTGTGCTTTGTACAGTGGCTTCATACGCCGGGATCGAATTAAACTACGCAAAATGTGAAATTTATACTGTTTTGCATCAACCGTTCGATGGAAAACACTGTTTTATACCTCAGCGTAGCCATATTCCGCGAAAACAGAGATAGAGCTCGTTGCATTGTTCTGGACGTGAAAATTTCAAAGTGCTTACAGCAAGTACTGACGATCCCAATGGAAAACATACACTATAGATATAAGTAGATTGGTCACGTAGTTACTACAGTTAAAGTTTCGCGAAATGGCCGTTTTGGCGCTAGCTTGGCGGCAATATTAATTTCATTTCTCTAAGGAACCTACAAATACCTGTTTTTTATCACAATATCAAGAATAAAAATTAAAATTTTCAGTATAGGGAATAGAGAATAGATTATCAAAAGTGTTGAGGGTATTTAAAAATAAATAGCAAAAATAGTACCCAATAAATTGAAAGAGACCAAAGGCAAGAAAATTTGTTTCCAGTTTTTACTATTCCATTAATACTTGTTAATATTGAAAAAAAAGTTACTTTAAGAATATATCCAAATTTTGTCATATTTTGTACCATAACGTACTCTATATTCGAACATCAAATTCAAGGTTCTGTTCCCAACATTCAATGACAAAGTAAGCACAAAGCAACCTGTAATACTCAGCAGCCTGGCTCTCAATCAGCTGTCTCTTGATCTCCGAGGTCTTTAGCTCGTTGATCGCAGTTTGTTTCTGCAACTCTGCCCGTTCCAACTCGATGTTCAGCATCCTCAGCTTCAGCTCATGCTCCCTCTGAGCCACTTCGAACATCCACATAGCCCTTTGAACAGACTCTTCCTGCTCGCTGGTGATCTTATCGTTCCTTTCCCTTATACTGGACAACGGTACACCCTCTTCTATTCAGAAACAGACGAAACTCCATCGTACTAATACCACAAAGCCTTCCAATACTTTCGACCATCCTCCTGAATTCTACTTAGGATTATTATTTATAAATTCCAATTTTACCATTGCTGGATGCCGCGTTGATAGCGTTGGTTCGTTGCTCAGCCAGATTTATCGGCTCATCCTCGAATATTCGTGGTCGTTTTCTTTGCGAAACGTCCAGTTCCTTCTTGAAAAGTTCGCCTTGACTCCCTTCTTCCTCTGTGTTGTACTCGTCGCTGTCCGCCTCGAGTTTAATTTCGCTGACAGTGGTCACTTCCGGCGCGGAGGTCGTCAGCTTGTCCAGGATCGTCTGCAAGCTCGACGAGCTCTCTGGACTTTCTTGGCCGTTCTCGTCTGAACGATCATCGCCGTCACCGTCGTTTTTCCGCGCCTTCTCCATTAATCTCCACACCTCGATGGAGAGGTTCGAGGGACGACACTTGGTCGCCTCTTCCGGGCCCAGAGTTTTCACCTAATTCGTATCGCAACCTGCGTTATTTGTTATCGTAACGAAACATTAATAGTGCAGGCTTTTTTATGAATTCTTCGAAACTATCGATCCTTTATTCAATAAAAAACCACACGAACTTCTATCTTTAATGTCTGCTAAATTTTTCTTAAATCGATCTGCAAACTTTCGAGTCTGCTTTAAACTATCCGTAAAACTCTCTGCCATGAGAACGTACAAATGTGATCGTATAAGCTGTAACACTAAACTTACATTTTCGAAAGTGAAATAATTAATTTTCCAATACGAATCGCTAATTATCGATAGTCAGCAATGAAACGATCGAGTATCGACCGTCGATACTTCGCCACGCCTATCCATCTGAAATCTAAAACGAAGTCTGTGCCCTGAAAACGATTGAAACATGACGATCGATTAACCTTCTCAGCGAAAGTGTACATCTCCATTCTCGCCTGCGCCTTCATCCGTCGCCATTGCTCCCTTATCCTAGTGATATCCCTGTCGGTGGAGAATCTGCCGCGGAATGCGCAGTAGATCTGCTGCCAGGCTAGGGTTTTCATGGCGGACGCCGCAGCGTCGATCTTTTTGTTCTCGATCGCGTTCACGTGCGCCTTGATCAACGAGAACAGCGCGTTCTTCTCTTCCGGTACCCAATTCTGCGTCCTCTCGCGTTTCTTCAGCAAGACTGTCGCCGAACTCGAGGACATCTTCTCCTCGACTCGTGTCGTTCTGGTATATCTCTCTCGATCGTTGAACAATTTCTAATTGGACGGCTTTAACGAGCGGTTTAGTTAATTTCTATTTAATCCTACCGTCACGGGGCACACGTTTGTCATTTGATCGCGATTAGGTGATGTTTCGCTCGTTTACTTGTTTAAACGCTGATTTAACGTAGTCAGCTGTTTAACCGAAAATACGAGGACGTACTCTGTGATCGGTTAGTTTCCGACACTTTCGACTTCTTCATTGTAGAAATCACTCGTGAATTATGAGAAATTGAAGAGAAGTATTTTACTGATTTTTGTTAGTTCGTACGAGAATATCTCGATGATCATTTCGAATAGCGATTTTAATGAATTCCAATATTATTGCATTCGAAGTCGCTGCTGAAGTAATTCTACCAAAAAGAAATTAATTCTTTTCAATTCCATCCCATTGCATTTTCAAATTCCATGATTTGTCAACGTTACGTTATTTACCCATTTCACTGGACATCGAGCTTCCGGTTTACTGCAATATTTAAATATTCAATGGACTAAACAAACAGCCAATACAATGGTCCCGTATGAATAGCTTTATTCAGCGCGAAATTATTAAACAAGAAAAGAAATTTGCTCTCGTAAATACAGCAAATGTACCAAGCCATGAATTAAAACATTCCCATAATTCGATCGTCTGTTACGGATTCAAATTAAAACCTGGATCCTCCACCCCTGCACGAAACTTCCGCTTTTCGACGTTCATCCACGGTGAATCGATTTGTTTCGCGTAAGTTTTCCAAAGAACGATCGATTCTTGCACCCTCGAGCGTACGACACGTTCCTCGAGTTCGCGGCGGCACGCGTCGCGGGTCGTTCAGTTAAACTCGAACTAAGGGACGACTAAACGTCGGCCATTTTGGCACGGTACTAGCTAGGCGCTCGATATTAACAAATCCTCGATTCCCAGCCAGGTTGAAAGGAACGGCGGCAACGAGCGCGACTGAGAGGGCCAGGACGAGGGGTCTGGAAAGGGTAGGGAAGGGAAACGGGGGTGAAATGGAGGAGGACAGAGATAGACAGAGGGAGAAAGGGACGCTCGAGGTTCCGCGCAACGCAAACATTGTTCTGTTTCATTTCGCAATCCGTCGTGGAATCATATTGCGCCGATTCCAATATTTCCATCGTTTTATTGCGATTGCGGGCGCCCCACCCGCAGATCCTCGTCTGTACCCCGCGCTCCCTTTTATTTATCGCCCTTCGATCCGCAGATCGTAAAAATATAGATCTCTGAAACTGTAAACAAGATTAATGGCAATAAAAGTTTATACGAGCGACTATAGATTAATTAATATTTTAATTCTGAGACTCGAATCCTAAAGAAATATATAATCGTCCACTAATTTCTGACTGCCAATTGCAATTATTTAAAATGTTCAAAATGTTTTTTGAATAGCGAAAAATTGTACAGTGTGTCTAAAAAATGGTAAACAAGATTAATGGCAATAAAAGTTTATACGATCTACTGCAGATCAATTAATTTTTTCATTCTGAGACTCGAATCCTAAAGAGATATATAATCGTCCACTAATTTCTGACTGCCAATTGCAATTATTTGAAATGTTGAAAATGTTCTCTGAATAGCGAAAAATCGTACAGTGTGTCCAACCACCCAGTGCACACCATAGGAAGCCGCTTTTAGCAGGTCAGGCAGCCAGCAATCCGCAACGGAATGCGTTAAAGCGTTCTAACGCGTCGTAATGCTTCCACGTTCATCCTCGTTTCGAGCGGTGCATCCGTCGTCACGCAGTTCTGTTGTGTAACAACCTCTCGCCGCGTATAAGGCAAATAGTCGCCTCTTCCTCCGCGAAACCGCCCGCGACAGTGTCGTATAGTCGTGATCAACCGGTTATCACCGTCTAGTCAAAGTTGGCTCTGGTACGGATCCTCATCAGTCAGGTGGAACCTGCGTAACTGGGAGCGACGTGCGGCTCAAACTCGATCCTGCGTCCCCTCAGACCCGTCAAGGAGGATCCAGACTCTGAGTGAATCTTTGCAAGTGTTTCGTAACATAGTTAAGTAAACGCTATCGTTTTCGATCGTCGAGTAAGTGTCTCCTGTGCGTAGATACGTTACATAATGGATTTCGATCATGTCTTTTGGGGAATTTATGTAGAGGAATTAGTTTAGAATTGATTGATATTGAAATTTAGAAGAATTGTTCAGTTATAGGTCTCTGAGATAGAGGAGTCTACTCGTTATTGTTTGTAATATAAATTTCAAGTTGATGAGAAAGACAGTGAGACGTTGAACGTAGATGGAATTTGGACAGTGGTGTCCATCTTTTGACGAATTTGTAATGAAAGTAATGAAAGAATATTAATTGTGTAGATCGTCACGGAAAATCCATCAGAACGCAAAGTTGGAGCTGTTTGTAGAATTTTTGATAACTCTCATTGATGGGTTTATCTATTCGTTATAGCGATTCATTGGGATGATCGTCGATACTGCTAGAGTAAGTAACGAGTTAGGTTGGTCTTAGCTTGCGCTCATTAATCACTGTGCTCTTTCAAGAATTTCGAACACAAGAAATCTCAAAAAAATGATTATAATTTTGTCAGATACCCTCACGACACTATCACTTTTCAAAGAAGGTAATCGACAATTCTCTTTTTCTTCATTCTGAGTGTTTGCGGTTTGCCACACGAATTTAGGTTACACGTATAACGTTACAGATCCATGCAATTTCTCGCAGGACAACTCGACATATTAGTTTGTCACACGATCATCTGCATAAATACTAAAAAATAAGAAGCATTACCACTATTATTATATACCACTATATTAGATGAAATCATTTTTAAAAAATTAGATTTCAAATCTGACGATATATATTTATATGTACACGTAAGTCTAATTACGCAATGATACATATACATATATAAATAGTATCGTTACGACGCGTGAACCAATATGGCGACATACAAGTCGAACCTGTATTTTATATAATCGTGACTGACTGACCTACAGACGCACGAATGAGACGGCCATAAGTGCAAGGGCTTCGATTGACATTGCTACGAAGATTCTTTGAATTACAAGAACTCGCAGAAATATCGTGCAATAATTTTTAAATTCCTTCTTCCTCATTTTTTATTCACGATTCACGAGCGAAATTGGTCATTTCGCACACGCTAATGGCGTACGCGTTCGAAACACGACAATCGCATTGGGAATTCAGGGGACATTACATCGATTCCGTTTCTGCACCTGCTCGTTCGTTTTTTTTTTATAATTTTTCCACCGTTTTTAAAGCAGCTCCCTAGCTAATATTAAAAGGGGATGATTTATTGTCTTAGCTGGAGTTTTTATTCTAATAGTTCGAACCTACAAAGTTAAACGTGTAATTGACAAACGGGAGAGACAAATAGGTGCAGTTGTAGCAGAACGTGTCGCAATATTGACTGAAATATACTGTGGATCTGTTAAAGATTGTATTTTCACTGGCGCAAATTTTTCTCTGCGAATGAAAAATGAAAAATTCACAAACATCCAGCGGAGCACGGCTTTTCGAAGCGTACATATGTAACAATTTTTAACCAAGCGAATTGGGAAGTTTTAATGAAAAAACGAGCACGGTGATAAAGAGCGCGTTTAAATCTAGAAATGTTCTAGCAGAGATTCCGCAGAAGAGTAGCGTTTTAGCATTAAAAAAAAAAGAAAACAGCAAAGATAAAAAAAGAAAGAGGAAAACGAAGAAACAAGTAACTCTTGGTCTAGAGGATGGAACAAACTTTTCCAGATGAAACAGAGCGTGCAATATCCAACGCTAGAGGCGAGCATGGCAAAGGATTTATGTCTGACTTGGAGGAACATTTGCTACACGCTCGAGAAAAAAACCAATGGCGGTAGTCTTCGAGCGATTTTCGGTCTGCAACGCACGGAATTCGTTCAACTACTGAACGAAGGTACATTCTCGATCGCGGATAAATAAAGAAACATCGATTCTCGATGCGATTATTTTATACAGAAAATTAATTATTTCTATATTTAATTGTAGTCAGTGGTGTAGTGCGTTCTGGAATGTTGATGGCAATTATGGGACCGAGGTAACAGTCGATAACTCCTGTTCAACCCTGGAATACTTCATTTATATCTCATAGATTCTACGTTTCTACATCCACGCGTTTAACACCCCCTCTGTTCGCATAACAATAAAATTATGCCAAGCTTCTTCGACCTTAAAAAAAAAAAGAACACTCACTCGAACGATCATACGGACGAGCAGATACTAAAAAGTGTACCGCGTAAAAATACGAGTTTACCGTGCTCTAAATTCAAAATTGACGATGTAAAGTTAAGGAGCACTAAAACTACAATTGGCAAGTAACCATCGAAGGAGTGCTCGTAAGATTTACCCCCTCGCGCGTCCCGCGTTTCGCTTTTGCTCGCAAGGGCGAGGATGTTCCGTTTAACGGGCTTGGATTAAGATTTTAACGTTCGTCTCTGCCCTTTTTATCCTTGGACCAGGGAGGAACAGTTCGCTGATGCGTTTAATATTACGGTCTGCAGAGGGTGGTGGAAAAATGGAGGGAGGCGGTGGCGTAGATAAAATTGGATGCTCTGAGAGCGCGGCTCGTGAAAATTACGAGTGCTTAGTATTCCGGGGTTAATTGTTCTCAGCACGAAACGGGGGGGTTTGAGGAGCGGTTTCGCCTTTACTGAAAAGAACTTCTCGCTTTCGCAGCGGTGCCGGGAAAACTACGTTGCTGGCGACGATCAGCCGTCGTGTGAAAGGTTCGTAAGTTCCTTCTTTCCGTTTCTCCTCACGCTTCGCGGGAATTTTCATCCCTGATGGAATATCAGAGTAGCGGCCTCAAGCAGAGTTCGTAAAATGGAATTGAATTATTCTTTAAAACTGTATAAACTGTATAAACTGTGAAAAATCGTAAGAGTTCTCCTGGTTTCCCGTACGCGTAGATTCTCATTCGAAATGTTAAAATAATTTTTCGAAGAAATTCGAGAGAATTGTCGTTGAAAATTTGGAGAATAGATTTTCTTATAGAAGTTTCCTTCCATTTCGTTTTTTGCAAATATTTATGTCCCTCCATAGATTTGTTTAAGTATATTACAGTAGTTCTGAGAAAAATTCGTATTCTCTTGTACTCGCAAGTAGATTCGATTCGAATATTCTATAAATTTTTGATACAGTTCGATTCAGATACTATCGCTTGTTGCACGCGTGAAATTCTCGCGATTTTACAATCGAAAACGGATAGATTTTTGACAAGCGTATTTCCGATCGATAGGCAAAGCGACAGGTGACGTCCTGTTAAATGGGAAGCCTATCGATACCGGTCAGATGATAAGGATATCTGCGTTCGCTCCACAAACGGACCTGGCAGTCGAATCGTTAACAGTCCAAGAGCACATGGAGTTCATGGTTGGTCCAGGCAGGATGCTCTATTACTCTAACGATATCCTGAACATTTCATTAAAAAACTCCGCTACTTTTGAAATAGAGTACAAAAATTGTCTACAATATCATTACATTTACATCAAATGAAAAATATATAACTGGTATGACAAACATGTTCATAGACTTTCAAGTAATCAGCAAAAAGTGATTCTATCATCGCAACACTCATAAAAAATTCATTATTAATTTCCATAAGCAATCTTGTTCCCAACTTCCCTTCAGAGACGCTTCGCCACCGTTCATTCGATTACTAATAATCGCGTAATTAATTTAACGTTGAAACGAATTCAGTTTTGAGGCATATTTAATCTCGTTGACTTTTTCTGTCCCACTAAGGCTTGCATGAAAATGGACAGAAGGCTGAGAGTCTACACCAAACGACAACGCATACTGGCACTGCTGGAGGAGTTTGGGCTGGCGAAATGCGTCGGCACCAAACTGTCCACCCTTTCCGGTGGCGAGAGGAAACGCGTCACTCTGGCTGTTCAGGTAAGTGTTCCACGCAATTTCTGACAAGTTTTTATTCTAAAATGAACGTCAAGCGGATTTTTGCGAAGTTAACAATCGAAATGGAAAAAATGGAAAGTTTACTTTCAATTAAGTCAGAAATAGATATGTAGGATTTATCTATTGAGCACGACTCTGAAGTACAGAAGCTGTTGGTTTCATTGGAAGATTAATGATCGTTCGATGTTGAATCTTCGTCAGTGTTTAGTATACGATATTATTGATTAATCAGCGTATCTCCATTAATCAATCATCGACAGATCTACCGAATATAGTTTCCCCGTTGGTGACTATGTTCTCTCATAATGGAGGGTAATGACTGGCAGCGGGTAAATAAAGTGATTTGTGGGACATTATCGGTGAATAGAGATTACCCGTGATCAAATTTGGGGCTTCCATATTGAATGACTTAAACAAAGCTTGAGAGCCTCGATATCAATGATTCAATGATACACTAACGAAGATACACCGTATAGCGAAATAGACGTATCTCTCTAGAACATTATTAACTAAAATTTTGGACATTTAACACATTATACGTTAAAAAACGTAGTATTAAACAATTTTTAAACCGATGATCGAATAATGCAATAAGATTTGTAGAAATATTATAGTATTAGAGGATCGATCATAAATTTAAGGGCTTGAAAGAGAAATTTAAATGACCTATTATGGAAAATGTGCGATAGATTGAATCAGAGGCTGATAATTCTGGCGAATTTTTCAATTAGAGATACACATAGAGCAGGCTATTTTTTCTAGCTGCTCACAGAGCCAAGCATTCTCTTTTGCGATGAGCCAACCACAGGGTTGGACAGTTACGGCGCCATGACGGTGGCGAGGACGCTAAAGGACGTCGCGACCAGCGGAAGAATAGTCGTTTGCTCGCTGCATCAGCCCGCTTCCGGTTTGCTGGACATCTTCCACGAGATCCTCTTGCTCTCTGGCGGTAGAGTCGCCTTCCAAGGCTCCTCCGCAAAGGCCACGGAATTTTTCAATAGGTTCGAAGCGTTCTCTGCTCTCCTTGTCCCAATTCAACCCTTTATTTCAATTTGAAAATTATTTTAGCAGAAATAGAACAGCATAGAGTAGGTCTTCGTTGCGTAGTATTTACTCTTTAAGCTTGAATCTCCTTATTCTGATTTCCAATTGAAAAATAGCGATAATTAAAAGTTTGCGCGTAGCCATTTTGGTATAAGTTCCTTGTAAAACCTCGTACCTGTGGCAAGCATCGTGACGCTTTTGAAGTATCTTAAATTTAAAAAGAGGGTTCACTAGATTAAGAAAGATTAATTTCCAGCTTGGACCTCCATTGTCCGCCAACGTTTAACAGCGCCGAGTTCTACGTCTCTCAGCTGTCTATCGTTCGTGGCAAAGAGGCAGAGACCTATTACAAGGTACTTAACTAAAAAATAAGAGAAGAGAGGGAATTCCATCGAAAATGTTTCTAAAGAACGCTGGAATTAAATAAGGGCCAGGTTAATGCGATGCAGAATGATCCAATAAAAATGTACATCATTGCGTACGTAGGTGAAATGGATCTGCGACCAGTATAAAAAGTCGAATTACGGTCAGAGAGTGTCGAAACTGATCGAATCCTCTTGTGCCACGACGTCCAGCGCGGACGAGCTCCCGCTGATATTCTCAGAGGTCTCCTCACCCCCGAGGAGCTTTAAAAAGGCTAGAATCGTGACGCAACTCCAATGGCTTATGTGGCGAACGTACATCGACTTCAAAAGGAACGCCATGTCCAATCTTTTGCGATTCTTCACGTACCTGGTGAGACGTCCACCGTGTCGCACCCTCTGACGTACTCGTCGCGCTCCTTTTCACCCTTTGCACGCGGAATTTGTTCAAAAGCGGCTCAGATTGCCGACTGAAGCTGGTTCTTCGAATGCAAAGGGTTGAACTTGTGTTTGCTTTACCTCAGAGGCCTCCAACCCGCGACACGCGTACCTTGTTTTGATAAAAAATATTGACTCTGCACACTTTAGACTTGTGCAATAATTTTTAAGCGATGATGCGTGCAATGGACGAATAGCAAATATTTTATAATTTAGAAAAATTCGTTGTCAAGTGGTACGCAAGTTTTAAAGGGTTGGGGGTGGCTCTCCTCGCTGTGTCCGCTCCTCTGCTTTGCGCTTAACTCTTTGGCTTCCATGGTTTTAACGTTCATTAGACGGGACAAAGTAGAACAATTAGTTCAGTAACTGCGTTTATGTCTTAATATATCTACGATCATTTGTTGTGACTAAAATTAACAGATGTGAGGTTCATAGGGTTGAATAATTATCCCAGAGCGTCGAGTCACTTTCAATTTCCGTTCGTTTGCCCTGCGGCCTCTCAAATCGTGCATTCGACGCGAGAAATTTAAGGGTGGAAAGTTAAGGAACAAGATGGGTTCGAATGGAAACTTTATTTGTGTTTGAGGGTCTAAAGTTTCGAAACTTGCCTCGAGAAGGTAGAGCTGAACCTTCTTGCTACCGTTAGCGCGCGCTGGCAACTTCGATGATACTCCCGTTGCTTCTTTACAGTCCTCCTGAGTGGCTTCCCAGCTTTCATTAACCTGAATTCTCGCGCGTGCCGAACTTCCCTCCCAATTTCGATGCTTGTAACATTTGTAGTCTGATTTAAAGTTCGTAGGGCTGCTGATATCGTCGCCGTACGTGAACATCACCGGACAAACGATGAATCAAAGCGGTATACAGAACATGCAGGGCCTCCTGTACCTGGTGGTCGTCGAGACCGTGTTCACGTTTAATTACTCCGTTTTCTACACGTTCCCGCGAGAACTACCCCTTCTGCTGCGCGACATCGCCAGCGGACTTTATGGTCCGGCGGTATATTACGTCAGCAAGGCTATCGTTTTGGTGAGATCCCTTTGACAGAACCCCGTAGACACGGACGATGAATCCTCGAAGGATCGTTCGACCCTCGTAGACGTTCATAAAAATAATCATTTTCTCAATTTAATTAGAAATATAATTACAAGCTTACGTAAAGTTTGAGGGTATTCGAGTTTGTTAAATTTAAAATAAGCGATTGGATCGGAGGAGCAATTAGAAATTCAATTAATTAGAGGTACGAAGACAGAGGTGTTAATTTAATTGTTAGAATTGTACCATCCCTTATGTACTTTCGCGACGCGACGTTCTACTCGTCGAATCGCCGGTAGATTAAATTGCCAATCTCGTTGCACGGACACCGTGGAACCCGTCGGAAATTTTCAGATACCCGGGGCAATAATACAGCCATTGATGTGCTCGGCTTTCGTATTCACAATCACGGGACTGAAGGGTGGATTATTGGGATTCGTGTACTTTACGCTGCCAATAATAGCCTGCGCCATTTCAGCCTCCGCTCTCGGTGAGAATCTCATTTCTGATCGCCAGTCAAAAAGTTAGATATCGATACAAAAACAATCTCTCGTATCGTCATCTGACCTCGCGACATTATGCCAGCGTTAAAACTGCATTATCTTCTATCATTCGCGCGTAGAGTATTAAATTGTTTTCACACCGACAATTAACGTTAAAATTGAAAAGCTGCAAATTATTGAAGAAAGAATGACAGATTTCAAAGCTACTCGGGTCCATGAATTTCGACACGCTCTAATCAGATCGTCAGCGATTAATTTTAATTAACCACGTGGGTAATGGAATTTTCCAAACAGGTCTCTTCATGTCAGCCTCGTTCAAATCGGTGGAGACCGCGTCTCTGTTTTCCGTGCCAGTGGACTTCCTTGGCCTGATGTTCTGCGGGATTTACATGCACCTCGGGTGAGCCGAACGACACGCAATTACGCGTGTAATTTAAGATCTGCCCGCGTATCGTTTACCTAGTTAGCCTCGATTCAGTTCCACCTCGCTGTCGTATGAAATCGATGAACAGGATCGCGCGCCAGCCGTTGCACGCGATGCGTCAACCTTCGAGTAGGTTCTAGCAAGCGTTGGGGGATGAAAATATGTTGGGAATTTTTTTTTGGCAATTTTTCAGACACCTGGCGCCAGGTATCGCGTGGATGAAATACTTGTCGCAGTTCTATTACGGCTTGGAGGCGGTCTCTTTGACGCAGTGGCTTCTGATCGATCACATAAGTACGTCGTCTCACCCTCTCGATCGTTTAGAAAATTGTTGAAAATTCACAAGCAGAATTTTAGTTCCTTTTTTTTTATTTACGACCGTTAGAGAGATTGAAATGTTTTCAATTAGAGAATCTTTAGATGCTCTTAAGAGGGAGGATTTGCGAGAGGGTTGAAATAGGGGATTAAGAAATGTTCTTTACTCAGCAATTTCTACATGTGAATTTTTCATGCCTTAAGACTGTTCACCGGATCCGGAAGAGCCGTGCATTTCCACCGGCCTGGGAGTGCTCGAGAAATATGGCTACTTACCAAATCACTACACCATGGACATAATCGGTCTTCTGGTAATTTTCTTGGTCAGCCATTTGGCGGCTTTCCTGGTAATCAGGCACAGAAGTCGAAAGGAGCCTGTCTACTAGCTAATTACAATTTTTGCAATTTATTTGAAGCACACAATATCGCCCAACGATCTCAATTTCAAATAATATTCTATCCTGCACTAAATATAGATAATTGGTCGACGGGTTCGTTTTCAATTTTACTAACTATAGAATTTTTAAATTTCTACCTTCGCCAGACGAAAGTGTTCATAACGTAAGGGTAATTAATTAATTAAGTTTATAAGTTTGCCACCGATTATACAAAGTTATGGCCAATTTTGCACGTGAACGTAATAAATCAATGCGTATTATACATTGATCATAAACTGTCTCACACAAAACGAGTGGTGCGATTATTCACAACAGCGCTCTGACTTTCCTCCTTCGTCGTAGAGCAAAATATCCAACGAGGCTCATCGTAATCGTTAGGAATACGAGGCCACTCATATCCCAGAGAAAATTCGCTTCCTCGAACCCATACTCCGTGAGAACCTGCTCTCCATTTCGAAAACAGGGCAGATCGCTCGATGGTTGACAATCTGAAAATATTCCCTTCGATTCAACTCGATATTACTAAAAACAGAACGAGAATTTTGTCTACCAGATTTGGTCCTCGATTCACTTTTATCCAATCGTGGCTACGTATAAATGCGCGTGAAACAGAGTCTCAGAACGAGAATTTATTGTCCCAAATATGTATTCTCACTCTAACGATTTGTATTTTTAGGAATGTTACTCGGGACGTAGCGTCGAGAGGAAGCATTAATTTATTAAGAGACGAAATCTGCTCACCGATATCGTCTATTCGCGACCAATAAATAATGGAGAGCGCTTCGTTCAGGTAGAAGAATATCGAGAAATATTTAAAACACGTCAGGCACGTAGGCAGCGACCTGAAAACATCAACGATAAGTTACCTTTGCTGCCTGTCGATCCTCTTCCAGAGTTATTGATAGTTTCTGTTCCAATGAGCATATTTATATTCACGTGGGATTATTTTTACAGGTGACACGTTTAGATTTCTGTCCGTTTCAATAAGTTCGAGTATCATCCGTTAGACTTATAAAAATAGAACGTTGCTCGCTACGTCTAAGTTCGATTAATTAATTATAATTAAATAGAGTCACATGCGTCACCTGAGGTTGTAAAAGATGCCAGCAGTAAGTAAGAACAGCATGTCTATAGGCACCATGATCGATGTAAGGACATCGATATCGTCCAGCAAACTGGAGAACATCAAACCATACGCTGTACCGCAAACTGCTGCTGTGGACGTGGTCAGACAGTAAAATAGAAAATCCAAATCGATTTTAGCGATCAGAATGGAATATATGATCGTCGTGAAGATGACAGCCTTCAGCGTTGCTTTTGGTATCTGACAATTGCAAATTTTTCTTGAGTTAAGGGTTGAACAGTGGAGAATTTGGAAAAATTGTGCTGTTACCATCCCAAAAAAGGTGGCGGCGAAATAGGGCCCGGTGCCGTAAACGGCGTCCTCGCGCAGATAAATCAGCAACTGGCCAGGGAATTCGTAAATCACAGAGTAGGCGACCGTGAACGAAATTTCAGAGCTCATCATGTACAACGCCCCTCTCGCGTTCTGCACGCCCTCCTGCGTGCCCGGATTAATTCCCGTGTAAAAAGTGCTCACCGCCGCTATGGAAAGCTGCGATTAATTTAAATTACAACGCTTTTTTTCCACCTCTCTCTCTCCCTCTCATCCTCGTCTCTCACCCTTGGAACGTTTTTCTTTGCTTCGTCCACCGACGAAACGCTCGCGAAATAGAACGAATTGCATTCTGTAATTTTTCCGGTGCAACGGGGTAAAAAAAGAGAAATAAATCGCAGCCAGTGACTTTTGATTACAGCGTCACTTTTCGAACTGTTTTTTTTTTAGAAAAAGGAAACTGTTTCTGATTCTTATGAATGGACGCGAATTTGACTGCGGTTTAGAGTTCCAGGATGTTTCACGAAATATTTTCCAAATTGGAGAAACGAAGATCCTCGTGATTAGAAATAAAAGAGTTTGTCATTTTTCGCGAGAGTTTCATCTTTAACTTACGAAGTAGGAAAGCCACGAAGTCGAATCCTCGAAAATGGTCCTCCAGTTCTGCGTCCAAATCCTCCACGTTAGCCAGCAGAATTGCACGGTGCAGCCAGCTTTCCTAAAAAAATTATTGCGATTCAAGGTGGAATTATTAACGACACTCGAAAGGTGTTCTCGTCGATAAGATTTCTCAAGCTATCATCCCCATTACCTACGCGGCTCGATATCGAGTCTTCCTCCGCTCGTGATCTCGGGAATCCTCGAGAGAGGTGATTGTGAGAATGCTCGACATATCTTATCGATAAGTTCCACGGGTCCAGTGTCCTCGTTATTGGGATCTCCGATGGACGCTTCTGGGTTCCTCGGGGATAAGAGTTTTATGTAGTGCTCGCTCTCGTCGAAACCAACTGGGCACTCGTAACCTAGACTGTATTCAGTTTTTTATTCCCACGTGAATCAGAGACGATTTTTGGAGGCTAGTTTACCCGGAAAAAAATTTCGTCGCATCTTCCAGCCCTCCAAAGTAACCGATTCTGCCGTTGGACAATAGCAGCACGCGAGTGAAATAATTGTAGACGTCCATTCCTGGCTGATGAATGGTGCAAAAGATGATGGACTCCAGACTTATGACTTTCAAGGTTTGAACCACTTGTATCGCGGAGAATGTGTCCAAACCTGAGATTAAACGAATAGAAATGCCTTTTTTTTTAATATTATAGATATAATAATATAATATAGATAGTATAGATAGAAATAATAATATTAATTAGAGAATTTGCGTTGTTTCGAGAGTTGAAGAAGAGTGAAGAGATCAAAAAATTCTTGAAATTTCTTTTTACCAGTAGTAGGTTCGTCCAAGAAAATAATTCGCGGTTTGGTAATCAGTTCACTGGCTAATGAAAGGCGTTTCCTTTGTCCACCGGACAGCTTTGATATAAATACATCTTTAGAATCGATCAGACCCAGTTCCATCAATAATTTCATCGACAAATATTTCCGCTCCGCTCTATTAACGTCCATCTTCAACGCGTACTAAATGAAATAAGTATATTAAAATCGAGTTCACTCGTCGAAGTTCGAAAGTCGATCGAGCTTCTGTAACGACTGGTTTCCTAGGAGTTTTTGTTAAAATTGTGAAATTTCATCATTTTTTAGTAATATTCGAGGGATGAAGAGAAGGTAGTTTCAGAGTTAATTAATGGTAATTATTGAATTGGCTAAAATAACGAAGTACCGAGAATAGCAAGTGTTCTTGAACGGTAAGCGAAGCTGGCAAGGCGTCGAATTGAGGTAGATAGCTGGATATTTTCGATATCGTTTCTCGTGACACGGTTCGTCCATTTATTATCACTGATCCTGTCGTTGGCGCAATTTTTCCACCCAGAGTGGCCAAAAGCGTCGTTTTTCCAGCGCCACTGGAAAAACAGTTTCAATCCCGATCATTTTTGACTTTGGAATTTTGTTCGGTCAAAATCACTTCTCGATTAAAAATCACGTTTCGCAGAGAAATTAAATGCTTAACATTTTCGACTCGATTCTTGTAATTCACCCAAATTCTCGTGTTTCCAATTTCCACGAGGAATAACGCGTAGAATATTTTTGAAAGTTCGATTGAAAATATTCGAATATCGAAACGAAAGAAGTATTTCGTAATTTGTTATTTTATTTACCTCGGTCCCATAATTGCAATCAGATTGCCTGTTGCAGCGCAACCAGACACTGCAACCCACGCAGATCCACGTTAATTTACACTCGACAAACAGACATCCGCTAATAAATTCAGGCAAAGGAATTTCCACCGTTGAAACAACAGCAAAAATTTTAATAAACAAATTTCACCTCCATTTAATATCGTCGAGCATCGTTCGAATCGTCGTCTCCTGATTTTCCTCCAAACGGTTCGCAGAAACGTTCGTTTCTGAGGCACAGTAACCGTCAAATCGTTCCAGACGATCGTCATTTTGGTGTCCTCTGTATCCTCGAAAATTGTCATGATTCCTTTTCTTCGTCAAAATTGATATCAAAATACACCGTGCAATTTTACACCAGCTCTCGTTCTCTCGCTGTTTGCAACTGTTATCTGACACGATTCGCAGTGCAGAATACCTGTGCTCCCCGTTGCGTGCTAAATTAAATCCAGAACGGTGATATCTTTATGTGGACTCAACAATTAAGGGACTTAGGGGATTAAATCGTTCACTATGTGTATCTCGGTTGCAAGACGACGTGGATCTTTGTGATATACTGTCAGTCGTTGAAATCTACATTCGTCTGTGTATGTGTTTTCAATTGAAGTGCTTGAATATTAAATTTTTTTGTATTGGAGCTCTACAGGGTTGAGAAAATCCCTAATCTCTGGAGTATTGGGTCTCTTGAGGAACAGGTATGGCCTCCTTCGCTCCTGCCCTCTGCAGGACTCCAATACAAAAAGAATAAAGTTAACCCCCTAGTAAGCTGGCTTTAGGGTTAAAAATTGAATTAACCTTTTGAGTTTTATGAACGCATACACAGTTCATCTGTAGTTTTCACCGTTTCATACAAAATTTCTTTGCTCTCGTAAGGTGGAATAAAAAACTGATTATGTTATCAGAAAGCTTAGTGAATAAGGAAATTTTAGTGAAATTTGCTGCACTCTACGTTTGAAATTAACTACCTACATAGGAGATCAAAGTTTTCGTAATTTACATATTTTGCCTCCTGAGATAAGTCTAAACTTTTAGTACTCCACCTGTTTTCGAGTTTCAGGGTAAAATAGGGACTACTATAATGGAAAATTTACTGCTCTTTTCAATATTCTTCGTCATTTTCTTGTAGGAGTAACGGTTTCGAAGATGCAATCAATAATATGAGTGAAACTCTTGTTTCTTTGAAAAGAACCAAAATTCTAATTTTCTTTGCCATTTTTATAAAATTCTGAGGTGTAATATTAGCTGAAAAAATTTGTCGCAAGAGTAGCGAATCACCCTGTACATATGCCAATGAAAAAGGAAGAATGCACGGGTAGTCACGGATGAAATGAAAAAGGTTCCAACCTTTCCTGTGATTCTATTAAACGAAATAATCAGCTTTAGTATCATACGTGTAATCAAGAGCACGCATCGTCCCTATTCGTCAGAGGTTCTCACGCAACATCGCGTTGCGAACGAGAAAAGTAGCATTAACATTTAAACGAATCAAATATCTCCAATTTCTATTTTTAATTTCGTTAATGTTTGTTAATTTTATTTTAATCGAAACGACCTTCCCAGTAATGAGAAATAATTTATTCAAACTAGCAACATGGTACACCGCATCCTTATCGTTAATTACAATACTCATTTTCTGCGTTATATAATTCCCTTCGTTCGTTGCATAAATCGATTGACGGATGATCGTCGTTTGCCTTCCGCTGCGGACTTTAATTGCCCCCTGTTGTGAAATCAAAAGTGGACGCAAGTACGTATAATTGTTTAATCAAATTAACGAACAGCAGAGATCACAGTGCCGCGCGTGCATCTCGCTATTTTCCATACATTTAAGGACACGTCTGTCACGTACACGCACGTGAGATATCCGCAGCAACTCTCTAATACCATAATTAACGGGCACGATCATCTCGTTAGAAAATCCGCGACGTCATCGAAATCATTATTCTACGGGTGTCAGGTATGAAAATAAAAGGCGCGTCTAGCATTCGTATATATTATTTTGTATAAAAAGTACATTCTTCCTACGCTTACGTAAATCTACACGTATCGACAGTAATTGATCGTACAGTATATATATATATACAGTGCACTCGCATACATTTTTGTAAGCCAACGAATAGAAAAATAAAGAAGTGGAGCAGTATGCGTGGGACTGAGTCAAATGGCGATACTTTTTTCGAATTGCGTCAGTTGTATTTAGAGTAATACCATGTTGAGAGACACCGTGTCGAGGCGATGAACAGGTAGGAAAGGGTGCGTTACTCGCGAGGGTGCCACTTACGCAACGATTACACGCGTTGCGATCACGAGCGATCGTGATGGAGTCATCGATGATACGAGGCTCGCTGCGAAGGATTGTCGTTGCAAATTTACAAGGATCAACCCTGAAGACAAGTGGATTGTCTTGTCTGCGATGTTTCTCGATCAATTTTCGTCAGTACGTGATTGTTCATCGTTTGGTGAATCGAAAGGTTCACGTAACCTCTTAAAAATCGACTCTTGGGCTTGTTTTTAAATTAAACAGAAGAATTGTTATTTTCAAAAAAAGATATAAATTTTATAAACATGTATCCTGGTACTAATTCTTTGAAGGAATTCATATGAAGATGCAAAAAGATATTATTAGTCAACGTTGGGACTAATTAAGATCGAGATGAAATAAGCACAAACGTTAGAATAATAAAAAGAAGTAATTAAAATCAAGGAAACGGACTCATAAAATAAAATGCTTAACAGAACGTTATATTGAATCTCAATGAGTTTACTATAAATTTTGTGTACGTATATATAACATGCTCCTTACACATATAAATACAATCTGTATATATATATATTATAATACGTATGAACAAAGTATTATCCATCTCGGAAGAAAAAAAAAAAAAAGTAGAAGAAAAAGTTAAGACGAAAACACGTGGCCACCGTAAGGTGTTTCGAGTGAGAACGCAGTGAACGCACGATTCGTATAAAAAATTCTAGTTTAGAGTTCGACGTTAGAAAAAGGGGGTGAGAGAGGGCAGAGTGGTGGTAATTTTCCAACCAGTCCACGTTCTGAACGTGGAACCAGCTTTCGACGGATCTGAATTCGTTGGTGTATGATTACGTAAACTAGACTTATCATAGTGAACGATCGATAATCGACTACCTGCTAGCTACCCCTTCGTTACGGTTAAAATAAGTCACGGCCGTGTATATAAGGCTTCCGTCGCTCGAGCGTTCGAAAAAAAAGAAAGAAGGGAACGCTATTCTCTTTCACTCGAAAAAAGATTACTTCCTCGATCGATCTTTTATTTAACGCTGACTCGCGTAACCCTACGTTATTTGTCGCTCTTCCTTCTTTTCTTACAATTAAAATCACGGTGATGCTCAATTACCAGGGTCGATATCAAAATTACTGGAACGTGAAACTGTCTATCCGTTAGATGTACGTCACACGACATGGTCCTTGACAAATTTGAGGGATGAAAGCGATCAATCCTCATTTGGAATTCGCGTGAAGGGTGATTAACAAAAATTTAGTAACACTGACGAGAACTAACGATGGATGGTTAGATCTTAAATTGAAACGAGCTCGTATCGCGGTTGTCAAATCCTCGAATCGAACACAAACTAATGACGTGTCACTGTGAGAAGGGCATTTAAACGCAGAGAAATGACGCTGACAGTGACTCAGCGTTGCAAAACCGAGGAGACGCGTCAGTAGTAAGTGTCGATGGTGGATTGTCATGGGATAGCGACGAAATCCCATGGAAGATGCTCGCAGGTCGTCGATCGATGACTCGAGTCGGTGGAATGGTTGTCGTTGGGCTCGATTTCGAACGGAGGCCGTTGGTATCGCGATTGGGACGAGACCCGTGGACGATCGTCACGGGGCTGACGGAACGGGACCTTCCTGGCATGGCACCGACGATTGCACGGCGATGGGAGGACGTCGATAACGGATCGAACGATCCTGCTATCGGTTGGTTACCGATTCGTCAGCAGGAGCAGGATTTCTTTGAGGTGGTCGGCGATTGGTTCAACGCGAAGCGCTCGCCGTCCGTCGAGTCTCGTGCGCCGTTTCCCTTCATCAGCTGATCGTTCTGAAGTATCTGCAACAGGCAATTCACGTAGATTGTTAGTCCTCTCGTTGTTAGTTCGATAGAAACTTTTTGGATCGTTCAGAGACTGTTAAATGTAAATAGATCTGAATGGTATTTGCATATTTACTACATATTTTCTATATGCATCGTAGAAAGTTATTGGTTATCTTGTAGAATGATCTTAGAATGCAAAACAAGACGAAAATCAAGAGTAACAAAATTACGCTCGAAGTGGTATATTTGGGAAAATTCTTTTCGTAAAAAGTTTCTTGTTACCTTGTAGAATGATTTTAGAAAATAAGACGAAAGTCAAGAGTAACAAAATTTCGCTCGAAGTGGTATATCTGGGAAAATTCTTTTCGTAGAAAGTTTCTTGTTACCTTGTTGAATAATCTTAGAATGGAAAATAAGACGAAAGTCAAGAGTAACAAAATTGCGCTCGAAGTGGTATATTTGAGAAAAATAAGTTTAGAAGTTTAAGCAGGTACGCAATAAGAACAGCTCCTGAATCGATACGATCTTCTATACACGGATAAGCGTGGGTATGCTCGTCGAATTGATTTATGGGTCTCGCGTGCACGCAAGGAATTTTCAATACAATTCTTCTTTAAAGCGAAGCTCCCAATGAAATTCTGTTGTTCCTCCTTTTCATCTTATTTTTGCCTCTAAATTAATCTCCGATCACTTCTGCTATGGATGGCAAATATTTTGCAACTGTATCCGTGTTTACGATTGTCTTCGACGCGATATTAAACGAACGTTATCGAGTATTTATGCAAATGGTGTCGAGGCAGCGAGTTAAACTCGAAACAAGGGGGACAATTAAACAATGCGTTGCTCTAAGGCGATTAGCTCGCGAAATACGTCACTGATTAATCCATCGGGTGCGTTGCACGCACGTAGCACGCGAGCGAAGGCTAATCGCGAGGGCAGAACGATATTCCTTAAATAACTTGCTCGAGAAAATATTGATTACTGTAATCTGTTACTCTTCATCTTTTGCGGTCAATGGATGTTCGCCTTCGATTTCCCGCGCCACGTTCCAGATATTTACTCTGCTTCGCGTTCATCCATCTCATTACACGTTTCTTATTCTTTTAATTCCTTAGCATCGAATTGTAAGAAAAATCGAAAAGTTATAAACCAGAAATTAGTTGGCAACTTTCAATAGAATTATTGTATAACATTGTATGCTGGCAATAGTTTCGTTTATTTCGTCTTTACGTTATCTCGAGTTACTCACTTTATTGACAAGGAACCGTGCAGCCTCCTCGATGTTAATGTTTTCCTTGGCAGACGTCTCGAACCAGCCAGCAAAATTCTTCTCCTTGCAGTACTCGTCCATTTTCGTGGGTGTGTTGACCAGGCCCTCCTTCTGTTGGTCGCACTTGTTCGCCAGGAGCACGCAGGGTATTGGCGAGCCGTCAGGAAGTTGCACTTTCGAGTCCAAATCTTGTTTCCACTTCACCACAGCGTCGAGGGTCGCGCTTCTCGTCACGTCGAACACGATGAACGCGCCCACCGCCTCTTTGTAGTACACTCTCGTCATGTTCCCGAATCGTTCTTGACCTAAAAAATGCCAGTGGATCGTTGTCGTGGTTGCGAAAGTTAAAATTAACCAGAAGGGTCGCAAATTTTTGGAAAAAAACACTTCAAAAGCAAGAATAATGGCTGGTCTACAATTTACATTGAATAAAATGTAATATTTGCAATACAGAAGGAAATAAAAATTGTAAATTTCTATCAGTTTCCTCTACGAGAGAAAGGAGACTTCAACAGAATTCCTGCACAGGCGATGACGCGTTCATTGGCATCCTTTCAGTGTCGCGCCAACAAAAATCATATTTTTACCAAGAATTTCTTTGAAGAAAAAGGGAAGGACGAGAATAAAGTTGGTGTAGATGAGAAAAATGAAGAGAAACAATGACTGACCTGCGATATCCCATAGCTGTAGCCTTATGAACGTGTGGGGGTCCCAATTTAACACTTTCAACGCGAAGTCGACGCCGATCGTCGCGCGATAATGCTGCGAGAAGAACTGATGGACGTATCTCTTGATGATGGACGTCTTGCCAACCCCCAGCTCGCCGATCACCAGGATTTTGTACAAATGCTCTCGTTTCTCGCCTACTCCGGCATTAGGCGCATTGTTCTGTGACGACTGTGCAAACAGAGAAAGGAAACGACGGTGAGAAACTCGCGATCAGACGACAGATCGACGACCATACACGATCAGCCTTCGACTATCGAGCCAGTTTAATTAATGGAACGAGCTCGATTATCGAAAAGAATAATTCAGGCCGAGTTATAATAAGGAACATTTATCACAAACGTTCTTATTATTTCTCGTTTATCACTTGAGCAAATAATACTAGGCATTATCGCTTCTTCCGCAGTTATCTTCATTATGCAACCGTATTGTCCACTATTTACATTGTTATCGGCGCGCGTACCTCGAGCAAAGTTAACATTTCATGGATTAACTATTTTCGCTGGGACGTACGAAAATTTCTCGACGCTAGATACGATTGATCGCACGTTTCGCATTTGTGCAACAAATATTTTGCTTCCACTCTCGGTGCTTTTGCTTATCTTATCGAGCCGCGAAATGTGGAAACGACGATATTTATGCATCACAAAATTGGTGGGGCGATAATAAATCATTAAAGTGTTTTGTTGATTCTCCAGGTGAAGGATGAGCGATTTGGTCGCGTAATAAATTTCATTCATGAAAACAGATCCCATTTACGCTTTTAAGTAACAATTTTAATTAGCAAGCACGAAGGAAGTTTAATAACAATATTGTAGAAAATTGATCATTCAAACTTCCTACTCTGGACGAATAACTAAAGTTCGAATGTCTCGAGAAGCTATCACAAAACACAAATACTTCGATGGCTTCCACTTGTTCAATATTTTTGTATAAAAAAAAAGAATTCACTTCACTCTCGCAATTAGATACGTTGATCGCCAACTGTGTCGTTAAATGCGTTAGAGAAATCGAGAATAAAAGTGGAACCAACCCTGCACCATTTCCATTTCCGCGGGTTCAAATTGGAGAAACTGAGAGAGCGCCAGTTCCTGGCCTTGGGTTCGTCTCCCGTCATATCCCAGCTGAAGCACATGTGAACACAACGCGAACCGACGCACACGGGTCTTCGAGTTCGACTGCAGTTCCAGAACCGATGGACGCGAATGATTCACTAACGATAGCCGTCTGCGAATGCGACCAGGCCACTAAATCGCCATCGTAAATAACGTTACGACCACGCGACGATAAACTAAGTGTCCAACGAATACGAAGGATAGGTAAATACGGAAATTTTCCGCAGACGTTTACTTTTCTTCTATTTCCTCCATTATTTCCCTCGTAAAAGGCTACAGAAGTACAGCAAACGAAATTAAATAGTGGAGGGCTTTAGCGTCGATTGCTGTAAAATTTTCCACACCCCAAGAGTACTTGAGGGTGTAAACAGAAACTTTAAATCGTCTAAGATTTCTATTTTATTTGTCATCTTTTATATATAAAAGTGTAATAAATAATTAGGATAAGGTTTCTAAGACATTGAAAGTATTTAAGGATTAAAGCAAAAATTTGTCAGAGCGTCAGCCATTATGGTACTCCATTGGAACGCGCAATGGTCGTCAATAAAACCATAAAATTCAGGTAGAGAAGGACGACTACGATCCTTTAACCTGTTCGTGTGGTAATTTTAGCCTAATAAGACTACGAACGATATAAAACCATCGTGTGGGATGAGAAAATAATGTAACGATAAGAAATACGATCTACGCTGGTTGTGGTTACACGCGCGAGGATAATCTGACTGTAAAAGTATTGTGGAAGCCATAACGCTGCTGTGCGTATAATACGCTATAATCCTACAACATCGCCATGGCACGTTGTATTTAATCGCAGTTAAGATCCATTTAAACGCGCGAACGGAAAACACTCATCTTCGTCCAAGTCTATTTAAAAGTAAATCATCTATTCCTTACAAAGTGGCAAACGCACATAATTTACGATCGCTCGTTGAACACGTAATTTTATTAATTTATTATCATGCGTATTTTAGTCACAGTCGAGGCTACACAGTGACTGTAAAATCAGAAGCTAGCTGGTATTCGAGTTATCCTTAAATCCTCAAATAAGATATCGCCAGGCATCCAAATATATCTCGAAACATTTACACGAACTCGAGGTGACGAACGAAAAGTGTACCCACTGACAATGCTACCCTGCAGGGACCACTAACTCGCAAATAGAATGCGTCATAAGTCTCGAAGTCTCGTGGAGAACAATGCGAGGCACTCTCGATATTTCTCAGCTGAATTTTCCTAATCCCCATCCACTATCTTTACGCGTACACAACTCATCGTCCCTAAAAATAGTTCTACAAATATCTAAAAATAGTTACAAAACTCTGGAACATTTCCAGAAGGAAGTCTTGTTTTCATCACTTTAGCTTTGATTGTTTTATTACTTTATATTTCTTCATAACAAACGATAGAAACGACAAACTACCTTCGGTTTCATACGTGACTCGCGCTTTCAGCTATTATATAGGGTGCAAAGGGAGGCTATCACCCTGTTTTCCTCTCGAGACGAACTTAAAGACGCGGCGGCGCTCCAATTAGGCGTCTCAGCGCGAGATAGGGTGCGCCAGCGTCGAGATAGAGCACGTCGCGCCACGTAACTCGAGAACCTGGTTCAGCTGGGGTAGCTACGCAGGGAACACCCGGGACAAAGCGATGGAGAAGCTGGTCTCGCTCGTGGTAACCGCAAACCGGGACCGCAGAACGCGTCGTACGGTTACAGAGTCGCGTCTCCACGGACGAGCAGAGGCAAAGAAACAAGTGGTGGCCGTGGCGTTTCGAAATGGTGGCGAGTGTCGATATCGGGGAAACGGAGAGCCGATTATGCAAAGACGTCGAGGATCGAGTCCTCGACTGTCAGCCTGGACGAATGGCGCGCCAAGTGACACGGGGGAAAAAATGTCCCTGTCGATCAGTTTAAACGGTGTTGAGTTTCTCGGGTACCTTTCTTCGTCTCTTTCGAGGGGCAAGTTCTCTTGTTGAATAAACAAATATAAGGTTACACTGGTGGTGTACGTTTTCAGGCAGAAATTGATTCGTTTTTGATTGGTATCCATGTGTTTTTTAAGGTCGTATTTCGTTGGCGCGATGCAAGTAGAGTAAAACGCGAATGGCGCGGCTTGGGTAGAGTCGAACGCTACGAGTGGAATAAGACGAACTTATGTGTAAGTGATCTCAAATGAGTTAGACGAATAGAAATTCTGAAAGAGGTATGATTATTATAATTAAACTTTAAATTGAAGTACTGTTTCGTTTCATACTTGATTAATTTAGGATACACTTCTCGTATCAAATTTGTAAGCGAGAAATAAGCTTCTACACTCTCATATCAGTAGTAATGTACACATATTTTATGTACAATACATGGTTTCATGGAAATAATAATGGAAGGCATGGTTGTTAAGTAGACTCAGAGAAACAAGTAGTAAAACCTAGCATATCTTCGACAGGTAGCGAAAGTTTCGATATAGAGTTCAGCATAGAGTAGATAAAAGCAAACAAGTACCACCTAAATAAAAAAAAAGTACCAATGCATTCGAAACTCACCAGATCTACGAACCTATAACGGAAGCATCGAAAAAAAAACGAAAGCAGCCAGAAATATAGCAAATAAAATTCAAAAAAGGTATCGTCAAAAACGTAACGAGATGCGAAGGAAGAAAGTAAATCAAACAGAGAATCGAAGAGCGAACAGTCAAGCCAGAAAGAGAGCTTCATCAAGAAAAATAGAATTCACTGCACAATGGCTTCCTCACCGTGCTGTCCTGACCGACGACCTTGCTCCTCTCCCCAGTGTCGCCCATTATGGGCCCCATAGTGGCCCGGTAATCGACGTTCTGCCCGTCGTAGCTCTCCGTGTAATCCTCCTCGATACCAGCCAGATAACCAACGCCAGTCTCGTCGTCGAACGTGCCCTCGAACGTCGAGAACGTGTCGAACTTCTTCACGCTGATGTGCCTGGCCGCCCTCTTGCCAACCCCAGCGTTCTCTTCCTTCGCAAGTGGCCTGTCCTCGTCGTCGTCCACGGTCACTGCGATCACCGTCTGCTTCGAGTCCGTCGAGTCTCGCGTGCTCTCGAAGAAACGACGCTGGAATATCGCCCGTTTCTCCTCCAACAAGGACAACTTCCGCCTGACTTCATGGGGCGCAGTCTGCGCCAGGCTCGAGTCAGAGTCGGACTTGGTGCTCAGCCTCTTCCTAGGGTGCTGGCTTTGGCTCCTCTGCTCCGGCCATTTCGAGATCGCGTACGGAAGCGTCGAGCTGCACCGTGTTTCCGACTTTGGGGACTTCTCGAACGAGTCTGAATCTGCGCACGCGGACACTGGGTTCATGTGGGGGGTCGTTCGTTCAGTGTCGAGTTCAGGATGATGATGAAGATGGTGAAACCGTTCAGGTTTTAGTCGATAGCGTACTCGAAGGCGGATTGCGGGGTGTTAGTTACGCTGCTGGGGTTTAATTATTGCGACGATGTCAGGGAAGAGTTCGATGGTCGAGTTAAGCAGGGACGTGTGTCGTTTGAGAGAAACTCCTCGCTTATACCTGGTATATTGTGTCAAGCTACTTATGAGCAGCACTAGATTAGATGTATTAGAGGTGGAATGATCGAGTTCTACTGGGTTTATGTAATATGCTCGAGTGTTTTAGTCATACACGATGTTAAGTACAAACAGTTGTTAAAACTCGTCTATCAACCACGGATATATTACATTAAACTATAAAAATTCCTTTAGTTAGTAGATATACATCGATTCGCATGTGAAAATATCTTCGTTTTGCACTACTATCGCTTAATTACAGAGACAATCTTACATAATGCCAATTCCAATCACCATGAAGAACCGCAAAAGACAAGGAACCCTAAATCCAAGACCCCTTTAAAGGCACCTTCGACAACCGACGAGACTGTCACCCTGTTTTCTCCCTGGTACCCGACTGTCCTCGATGAAGATGATGGACGCAGCGAGCGAAAGAGAATGAGAGCGAGAGAGAAAGAGTGCGAGGGAGATGGCTCACCGTGTTTGCTGTTGGGAATGCTCCTTATGGTCAACGACGGCGACTTGCTCTGCACTACGGTGACGGTGCTCAGCAGTTTCTCCGGTTTCCTCGCCTCTCCCTTCTCTCTGTCCGATTCGATCGGCGGGGCGACGTGGCCGTCGCGGTTACCGAGCCTCTCCGATTCTTGCCCCTTCCGCGTGATCCTGGACGGGCTGTCCGAGAAGCTAGGCGACTCCTGCGACGATTGGCTCTGCGATCGGCTGCTGTCACCACCCTCGGGCGTGTGCCTCGGCTCTGGCTCCGTCGACAGACGGAATTTGTTCAGGCTCAGCTTGCGCACCAGCGAGTGCGACTTCTTCTTCTTCTTCTTCAGCGCCGTCGACGAGCCACTGCCGCTGTCCTTGCGATCTTCCTCCTCCGCAGGGCTTCGCTTGCGACCCGCTTCTGTCACGTTAGAGAGTGGTCTCCGGTCAGAGAGTGGATTCTTTCGGGGTTTTATGCGTGGTTTCGTTTGGCGATTCGATTTATGACAATTTAAAGATGCAGTTAGTTGGTTGAGTTTGGTCTGAAGGGACATTGACACGTTCGAGATGGTACCCTGGTGTTATTAGACGAATTGGGTCTTGGTTTTTATTGCGTGGGGCAGAGGTGTTTGAGATGATAATTTTGTGGGTGTTTTAAGATGTATGCTTAGTAGATATCCGATGAGATGTTAAGAATATTATTTTATCGAGAATCCCTCAAACGTTATGTAAATTGATCCGATGGAAAGGAGTCGAGCGCATAAATGCATAGTAATTAACGAGCTCGATGGCTTCCAATAAAGCGCAGACACCGAAGAGTCATTAAGGCGATTAAGGTCTAAAGAAATCCGTTTATAGGTCCAGGGAAGTGTTTCATCGATCACCTTGTATGTCAAGTACTGTAACGATTGAAGCAAATGCTTCTAAATGGAGGTGTCCATCTTGGGAGGCCTGCAGAGGGTTCCATCGGTTTTAATCTCGTATAATTGAAATTATTTCCTTCAAAGAAAGAAAGGAGATCAATGAAGAATACTTTAGCACGCTCAACTAGTGTACTCGGTAGATGATCAGCAATGCGAGTAAATTCACACCTGAAGAAGCCACAAAACAACCTTGCCAATTACCACTGATCCTAATACCTAATAATAGTCGCTTCATCCCACAGTGAAGAATGAGAATCAACAAGAAGTATATCAACCTCATTGAACATCGCATGAAATACATTTTGAAGACCAAGACAAATAACCATGAGAACAAAATTGACTATAAATCTTCTACAAATCATCAAGAACATAAACCAACATTCCAATGATCATTAAAGAAAGAAGTCTTAAAACATCCACGACTAGAATATCAAACCAACCCCCATCCTCCTTCAACTTGAATACAATCATCACAGAGATGAAACGAAATCCACCCTGGAACGTGAACGAAACAGTGAACCATGAAGAACCATAGTGGTCCCCAATGCGAAACCATCACTACAGGGTAAAAGTGAACCTTTTTCCTCAGCATCCGGTTCAGCCTCGACGCTGTGCTCCTCCGACTGCCTGTTCTTCTTCCTGATATTGAATAAACCGCCCTCCTTGCGGAAGCTGTCCGCCAGCGCGCCGAATCTGCCCCTCTTCTTGTCCTCGATGGCTGATGGCTCGTTCGAGGCGGCCACGATCGCACCCGCGTTCGCCACCGTGTCCAGGCTCGAGCTGCTGTCGCCCACGGTCACGTACTCGCCGGAAGTGGTGCACGCCTGCCTGTTACGGTGGTCCTCCTCGCTGGAGGACTGCGCGATCACCGTGTCCGGCGAGCTGCCGCCCTCGTTTGCGCTCTCGTTACGATCCATCCACGGGGCAGCCAGCAACGTCGCGTTTAACGATCGACGACCACGACGACGACGACGATTCGAAACGCTGTTTTCGCCCGTTTTGTGTCTCGCTCTGGCGGGCACGAGCCAGTCCACGGGCTGGCTTCCTACAGCCGACGTGGAAACCTTAGAACAGCCGCCTTTCTAGGTCTGATCAGGCTAGCCGCGAATAATCCGACACGTACGCCCCCTCTCTTCGTGGCGTTCTTCCCCACCGTCTTTTTCTTCCTCTCTCGATCAGATCGGTGTCCTAACGTCACGAGGAAACGCCCTCTGCGCTCGACTGCCGGTTCTCCAGCGCGAAATGGAGAACTCTCGGTGGCTGAGGGGACGAAGAGTGTCGCGTTTGGTTTCTTGGATTCGATAGAGGTCTTCGACACTTGGATGATCGTGGTACTTTAAGGTGGATGGTTGGTTTTTTATTGATGGTTTGAAAGAGATTTAGGGGATGATTGGGAACGAGAAATTAAGGAGCAGAGGAATGTTTAGGGAATGCGATGTTGAATGGAATTATTGATGGATCGAGGAAGATTTGAGGATGATAGGGAACGAGAAATTAAGGAGCAGAGGAATTTTTAGGAGATGTGATGTTTAATGGAATTATTATTGGGTTCTGAGGGTCCTTACTTCGCTTCCTTGATGAAGTTCGAGCGGAGTATTGAAAAATTCCGCGACACGCTAGGGGGGAGCGGGAAATAATTTAATAGAGGCTTAATTCGATGCTTGTTACGAAGAAAGAAGGGGAACTCGATCGTTGAAGAACCTTAAGAGTCATAAAACGATGAATCTTTAATGGGACAGTCGAAGTCCAGTATCTGCGGTAGAAAAAAGTGGTTGGAAGGTAAACGAGCCACCAGTAGGTCATGATTTATCTGCTACCTTGAAGCTTCTCAGTCGTCGTTCCAAAATAAAATCGAAACTAGCTCACAAGTCGTTTTGTTACTCGAAACAAAGTTCAAGTAAAACCATAGCAAAGAAATCTTATTGGATCCTCTGAAATGGTCAGGATCTATCATCGAACGGCTCTGTAACCCAGTCATCGCCCAGTCTGGCTCACTTGCAGACTAGGTTAATGGTACGCGACCTTCCGCGAAGCTGTTTACCTACAGAAACCTTATAAGAATTCGATCGACCACTCGGATCGTCCACCGTGCGTGCACTAATGTCCAACTCCGTGTTTCGCGCGCGCACAACCACTCGCGACCCAAATGGACGTGGAACGAAACGAAAAAAAGAACAGGAACCAGAGAGAAGCCGTTGAAAACGAACGAGTCAGTTCTCCGCGGTGCCAGTCGCGGACGACGCGCGTCGAGGCACTGGAGGCGCGCGTAAAAATGCCCCAAAAGCTGGCCAACGAAGGTGGAGCCTAGAGGTGCCCCTCTACCTGGCTTGGAGAACGCGTTAACCAGCCTCGAGACGAGGTTTCCGCGATTGTTGGCCCTCCTGGACGGATGCACGACACGGTGTGACGACACGTAGGCGTAACACGAGTGCCCTGGGCTCGCCTAGCCGGCGGTGAGCCGCAAGACCTCGTCAGACGACTATCGTCCCACCCTGGTTGTCGTTTGGTTCCACCTCGCTAAGAAACTGCCGCGTTACGCAAGCGAGACGTGTTATTTGCGTACGACGTTTTGGATTGCAGATACGTATCGATGTACGCGAGGTATTCAACCGTTTCATGACGAAATTTTGTTGGCCGATTTTAGAGACTGAAACGAGACGAAAATGTGGAGTAACAAGATTGCGTTTGAGCCTTAATTTTGGAGGAAAGTGACGATGAAAGTTGTTGGCGAACGCGTGCATCGATGGAGTCTGTGGCAGTCATTGCGACGCTGCGCACAGAATTTGCAACGTTATTTTACTGTAGAAAAGAGCCATAACTGCAATTTTCTTGTTCTTTATTTTTGCCTCGATTTGCTTTCCAGAATCGACTCTAAAAATTTTTTTCATTGATGATGAATTATATACGTTAGTTTTATGTCAGACGTTGAACGAATTTTGGATGAGACAAGCAGAGAGACTAGTTCTTAATGTCTCAATTTATACTTTGACGAATAGTTTCTCATTGTTGCACCTACATCTGTCTAAGTATAATAATAGTAGCTATCTTCATTTAATGCACAAACATAGTAGCGATAACGTCGAGCTGGTCTTATGCGGAGCAACGTCTCGTGGACGCTCTTCATGCGCTAATTACGTGTAACCGGGTCCGTGGCCTGGCAATCTGTTAATTTCATAAATTAATTAACAACAGACGGGATGAGCCAGTGATAAAGTCCAAAGTTAACTACGAGACGTAGATTACTAACCATTTTTCCCTCTATACGGTATCTAATCTTAATTGACAAACATACATCATCAACCTCGGTGCGCTTGTTAATCAAATTATTTAATTACGTTATTAGCGGCGTTGTTTGTCCGCCTGGGCGATTTATGATTCCCTGGCGTGTACCCAGATAAATTGCAGCGTAATTTCTCGTTCGCTGCGTTCATCCGCTTGAAGGATCTGTCGTCGTTTGATATCAATCACTGAAACATTGTTGCAAATCGCCCTGGTAACAATAGCAGCGATTCAACTAGTTCGTCGCGATAATTACAACCGTCAAACGTCGTCAGATAAGAGTGTATCAGTTGGATGAAATCTTGCACGGAAGAGGGAAAGAATAGAGTCGACAGAGTCAGCGTGTCTTGCGCCAGATTCGAGGATCGAATCTCGCGATCGACGCTAGGTTTCTGATCCAAAGGTATCCATCGCGAGATCAGCGTGGCACATTCCATCGCGTTTACGTAAACCAAGCTCTTCGACTTGGGTTTCAGCGAGTGCGTTTACGTTTTCCAGCACACACTTTCAACTCGTACTTTATTCAATGTGTGCAGATTATTGTAGCCTTATATGGGAGCAATTTATGCAGAGTTTGCTTTGTTTGTCGCATTGTAAGGCTTAAAAAATGCTGTAAAAATTTTGATCGCTATCAGGAATCTATAATCGTTGATTAAACGGGGAGAAACTTGCGTCATTGATCGTATAAGTAAATGAAACACCATCTTGAAGATAAAATTGATTCTGCTCGAAACTGCCAATAATCGAAGACACAAGTGTTTCAATTAATAAATTGAAAAAACAGGACACGAACGTTTGGCTTAAAATAAATATAGATAACTCTGCGTATATATAGAATTGCAATTAACTATTACAAGATAATTGTTTCTGATACAATTAATCGACATACGTGACTAATTATATAGAATCAAGATCAGTTGCTTATCACAAAATCCTCGATCTCTACATCAATAACAGTGACCAGCATCGAATGAAATTAGCTCGTGAAATTAGTTGTATCGAGGGCAGAAAACAATTTCATCAACCATCCTCCATTCAATTCAAGTAACAACTAGAGTCGAATCCACGCAATCGAATAAGAACAATTTCATCAGCAATTACGAACTACATAAAAATTTCTCCCGTCGTTTCATCATCCGTCGTGGATCACGCTGTTTAAAATCGAGAAACAATTGCATCAGAATACACAGAGAGACCAATTGCGAGCGCAGATATTGCACACGTCGACCTAGAACCATTTTCGATCTTCTTATCGTCGAGATGGGGGGTTTTCGAAGCCATCGCGCGTGAAATCGACGGAGGAATCGTCACGGAACGGCGAGCACCCCTCGATGGGATCGTCCATCGCGAGTCCAGCGAGACAGACGATCGACGGATCGTCGTGATCGTCGCACGGCCCATTAATTCGTCACAGGGGCCGCGTGTAACGTCCCTGGCGATGTTAATCAGACGGTGCGTCTGTGTAATTACGGTTTTCCACTCGTCCCATGAAAACGGGTTTTCCTTTCTTCTCAGTTGTTCCTCGCCAGCCGTGAAAACGCCGATCTCTATCGCGATGACGCGCGTCATTTTCCGCCGTCCGCTCTAATCGTTTAACAGAGGGAGAATGGTCATTGTTTTTACTCGGAGCTATTAAATTTAATTACCATCCTGTATGTCATCAACGGTGTAATCGTGAATCAAGGAGGATTAGATTTATGCGTTCGTTTATGCTCCATGAATATGTATTTAATTAGCATGCGTCGTGCGTTAAACAGGCTTTGTAGGTTTGCATTGAATTATTTATAGGGAAAAATGTATTATGTAAATAGGAGAGCGTAATGTTGTTGGGAACGTGCGCGTTGCTTTCAGGATATATGTTTTTTCAATGGGTGAATATGGTAATTGATTCGTTGTGTTAATTATTTATATAGAAATGCGCGTTGCTTTCAGGATATTTGTTTTTTCAATGGGTGAATATGGTAATTGATTCGTTGTGTTAATTATTTATATAGAAATGCGCGTTGCTTTCAGGATATTTGTCTTTTTAATGGGTGAATATGGTAGTTGTGTTAATTATTTATGTAGAAATTGTCTTTATTGCTGTCTCGAGAGATTGGTTACTCGGGATTGAACCAGTGGGGGATGTAGAAAGTAAAAAAGTGACGCAAATACGATAGCGGATTATAAAAAATGAATTTACTTCGCACTCTATCGGGTTGATGTAATAAAATACACGTATTGAACTAGACGTGGCGAGAAAAAAGTTGTTTACTCCAGCTAATTCATGCTGACATTTATATAATTTTTAATGCCCGCCGGTATACTTATTGAGATAACTGCGAGTTAACTTATATAACGTGCAGATAGTATTATCTAACGGATTTACCGAAGGTAATAAACGAGATCGAAGGAAACTTTGCGAGAGTTCATTAGCTACATCGAACAATCACGATTATAAGCATTTTCGTAGAATTTCCAGTGAAAATATATTTTACTCAGTTTCAGACGAGTAGCAAAATTCATATTTCGTTCAATTCCACTCGTGCAATTTCAAACACTTCATCGCAATGGGAACTTGGGTTCTCGCGAAGTTTTCAGTAAAAATTTATTTTACGCAGATCAGAAGGGCAATAAACAAAACTCATATTTCATTTTTATTCCACTCGTGCAATTCCAAGTTCGTGTTTACACGGATCGCAATAGGAGCTTGCATTCCCGCGGAATTTCCAATACAAATATTTTACTCAGATCAGAAGAGCAATAAACAAAACTCATCTTTCATTTTTATTCCACTCGTGCAATTTCAAGTTCATGTTTACACTGCAGTGAGAACTGCATTCTCGCGGAGTTTCCAGTAAAAATGTATTTTACTCAGATCAGAAGGGCAATAAACAAAACTCATAATTCATTTTTATTCCACTCGAGTAATTTCAAGTTTGTATTTACACGGATCGCAATGGGAACTTGCGTTCTCGCGAAGTTTCCAGTGAAAATATATTTTACTCAAATCAGAAGGTCGCTAAACAAAATTCATATTTCATTTTTATTCCACTCGTGGAGTTTCCAGTAAATATGAATTTTACTCAGATCAGACAGGCCATAAACAAAATTCAAATTTCATTTTTATTCCACTCGTGCAATTTCAAGTTTGTGTTTACTCTGCAAACTTGCGTTCTCGCGGAGTTTCCAGTAAAAATAAATTTTACTCAGATCAGACGTGCAATAAAAAAATTCGTATTCTATTCTTATTCCACTCGTGCAACATCAAATTTGTATTTACACGAACGCAAATTCGCGTTCTCGCGACAACAATTGGGATCCTCGATAACAATCGAAGGGGGTGGGTCTCTCAGTGAAAGCACGGCTAAAATGTCGACGGTAAGCCAAATTAAGAACGATGCGCAGCCTGGTCGCCTCGAGGGTAGAGAGTCCCATGAATATCTGAGGCCGTCGACTGACAAGACGTCCTACAAGTTCTCCCTGTCCCATTATTCTACGCCACTGCACTTTTCTCTGTACACTCGCACCCCTTTGCAACCCCTTCGTTGCTCCAGGCGCGCGTAGATACGCATCATCGACAGAAATCGATCTTATACGCGCCCTTGCACAAAGTTTGGAACAAACAAATATTTAAAATCCCTCTATAACTACAACAATTCCAAACAAATCAATAGAATGCTAATAACGATAATAATAAATATACATTTTATCATTTAATTATACAATTAGCGAGCGAGTCTAATACGCATCGCTTATACAACAGGAAGTTATTACATACTAAAAAGAAAACGAGATTAGAAATGCAGAGACACATATTTTCATTGTAAAATATAGTTCAGAGACACATATTTTCATCGTAAAATATAGTTCAGAGACACATATTTTCATCGCGAAATATAGTTCGTTCTCGTAAAATCATTTTATTCGAAAAGACTTTCACTTTTACGTCGGCTAGAGTTGTTAATAGTTGGTAATAAAAGTTCGAGAGTCGTCGATGATTGCAGAGAAAAGCGATAGGGTAGCACGAAAACGGGCGTGAAATTGTCACCGGTTACGAAACGCGTTACATCGCTTCCGGTACCCTCCGCGGCTCTAAATCTAATTACTTTCGCTGGGTACCGTCCGAAGAAGATTCTCTCACGGCGATAGCGGCACGGAGAAAGTGCAATAACCGGGTCTTCGAGAGCAAAGCCACTGTTTCCTTCCCACAAGAGAGAACAGGTCGTCGTGTTCACCGACACGGGATCGAATTTGCTTGTGTACGCGGTTTCTTGCAGCGCCCAGTTTCCCTAGGAAACTCTCGAACGCAGAGGGAACGGTGGAATGGACCGGGTTGCATTCGCGATTATATAAACGATTCGACACCGGGTGGTTATGTAAACGAGTATGCAAATATACGCGAATGGAGCGTGTAATCCAGGTACGCAAGTAATGGACGATCGCTACGATCGATTAGCTGTAATCAATTTTAACGTCGATCGATGTGGACAATCGTTGTGACATCAGCCGGTTCTTTTATGGAAGCGATGATTTGTTACTTGAACCTGGCTGTTCGTGGAGAATACGAAAATTTTATCGAAGAATCATTAATTTTCTATTTGACTTTAGTTTTGTTCAATTTTAATTAGCGGTAATGAATTTTGAACGTCGATCGATATCGACAATCGTTGTAAGGTCAACTAATTCTTTTATAGAAGCGATGATTTGTAACTCGAACCTGGCTGTTTGTGGAGAATACGAAAATTTCATCGAAGAATCATTAATTTTCTATTTGATTTTACCTTTGTTCAATTTTAATTAGTGGTAATGAATTTTGACGTCGATCGATGTCGACAATCGTTATGAGATCAGCCAGTTCTTTTATAAAAGCGACGATTTGTGACGTGAACCTGGCTGTTTGTGGAAAATACGAAAATTTCATTGAACAATAGTTTTTCTATTAGATTTTAATTTTGTCAAAGATTGCATAATTTCTTCGGTTCATCGATGATACGATATTGTTTTCCGAGCTATTTCATGCCCCCTTCTGATCGACTAACTTCGCTAACAAGATAACATCTGTCCATGAATTCCTTTTTAGAGAATTCTACACTTCCCCTGCTAGTAGGATTATACTTCGCTAATGAGATTATCTTGTAAACAAGACAAAACAAAAAGATCCTGTTATCTCCCCAATAGATCACGTTCTAACGTTAAACTTCAATAACAACTCACTTGGAAAGAATATCATCTGTTCTTTCGTTATCGATAAATACCACAATTCCACCCCCCAACCGCCAACAAATTATACTAACTCAACAATAAAAGAGTATTATAAAATTCTAACTAAAGAATAGAAGAAATTATTAATTAATTTTCTTCCTTTTCTAAGAAGAGCTATATCTTCGTTTCAATCTTAAAAAAAGCAATCCAGAATAAAAGAAGCCTACCTTTCTCGTTTTGTTAGTCTGTTGCTTGGCGTTCTCGCTGAAGTTCGTGTTCAGATCGAAGTACAGGTAGTTATTATTCAGCAGCTGCGGGGGTGGCTCCATAGGGGGTGGGTTCGCCTCTTTCTTGTGCCTCAAACGTCTCTCGGTCCTTTCGTGTCTGGTACGCAGGACCATCACCACATTGCGATCCAACATTTTCAAAAGAGGATTCTTCTTTTCTCGATAATACTAACAGTTCTGCTAATACTTTGGCTATCTCAAAATCTCTTACGTTATCGTCGAGAAACCACGAAAATTTTAATACCCTCTGTCTTCGAGTATCGATACTTTTAATCAGTCTATGGATTAACTGAAGTATAATACGGTATTAACGGATACTATGCTTGGTACGACGATTTGTAACCGCTTAAAAAGACTTTCACTGTCTTCTATTGTATTTAAATAATTCGCTCGTGGTGTTCACTTTCGTTCTCCACTGTGTTTCTGTCATAGAATATAATACTATTGTGCTCGTTTGGTAACGCTCTCGGTTTTAAGTGTCGATGACTTCGACCAGCCTTCGATTAACCCCCACTGAGTCGAGCAGGCCAAGTTCTCACGGTTTTCAGAATCCTCTCACACTTTCCAGCTTTTCCTCCAACGAATCACTGATCGCAGTAATTCACTGTCAAATATCCACTGTTCAGTCTCTTTAGAAGATTCAATGCAAATGTTCTTCTTTCTTTAATACAATGACTCCTCTTGCAATTTACCAAAAACTTAGTGGACCAAATACAGACCACAAAATTGATTGAACTTAGTAAAAAAAATTAAGTCCAAGTTTATAATCTTTTATCCTCGAACACAGTTGGTCTCCACAATTTAATAAGTACCAAACTCCAAAGCTGGTGTAAAGAATGATCTTGCACCACCACAAGGGTGCCAATATAAAAAAAAACCCTACGTAATCCACTGTCACGAATCAACTCACCCTTACGTCAGTTAATTAATCGTCTGATGCGACCACGACACCCTACAAATCGTCTCTCGAGCTAAACCCTCGTAGCAATTTTATCTGACAACTTTTTAGTATCCACCGTCACCAAAAAAACACGAAACAGATCGAATTTACCCCGTCTCGTCGACACCTTGGCGATAATCGAGTCATAGTTGGTATCGCGCGGGGTTCGAATGGAGTTCCAGCTGACGATGCCGTCCGCTTTCGAACCGGAGGAATCGAGACGGATCGAGACGCGTGCGAGAACCGTGAAATCGTGGAACGATCGCGTGGATTGTGCGCAGCCGGAGCGCAAAGTCCCAGCATTTATTGGCCCGGGGTTAGCCAGCGACGTTATCGTTCAACGTCGCGTTATCGGCGTTCACGATGGAAAAAACGATGGTTAGGCGCCGCGCCGCCCGGACGACGCTGCTCTAACAGGCTCTCGGATTGGTCGCGTGGCCTGTTTGTTCCTCGAATCGCGCCGGAACTGTTTGCTTTTCGACTAACTTCGTTCCACTGCTAGGTACTTATTTCCCCCTTGTTCGTTTGGACTTTGATCGAGTCCGAGTAATTACAATCAGAGTCTCGCTTTGTGGTGAATAGTCTCGTTCAGAACTACGAATTTTCGAAGATCGTTCTGGAGAAATGATTAGTCACAACTTTCGAAAGTTGAACAAAAAGATTTAATAAAACGATTATTCTGTAATTTAAATTTGAATGTAATGAGTTTTGATGGTGTTGTATATTTTAAAATGCTCCATAAATTTCCAGGAGTTACGCGTGTAGTGAGTAGTCTTGTTCGAGCTATGAGTTTTCGAAGATCGTTCTGGAGAAATGATTAATCACAGCTTTCGAAAATTCAACAAAACGATTATTCTATAATTTAAATTTGAAAGTAATACTTTTTATGGTTGTTGTACATTTTAAAATTCTCCATAAATTTCGAGGGGTTACACGTGTTTGTAGATTGTTCAGAGAAGATCTTATTATTGAACTCTTCGCCGTTGCAACCCCTTACCCGTGGTCGATATGTCACGAAGTTCGATCACAACCTCTCTCCCTAGAAACACGTATCCGTAAGCTACCAAACTACGACTCGCGTCACGTTTCGTGCACATAATCTTTGACCCAGATTCGCGATGGGTACGTTTCGTGCGAATCGAGGGTGCGCAGGGTAAACCCCCTGAATTTATGAAAGCGAACCGTGCTAAAGCAAACGCGCGAGAAAAGTGGCGACAAATAGTTTTCTATTTCTATTTTCCACGAGCAGTGAAATATTCTATGTTACTTCGTGTCTGCTGCAGAAAATATCAATTTACCAATTTTAACGTCCATCGGATCATTTGCTGTTGATTTCTTCTGTCCAGCCAAATTCGTCTGGTTTTGTTTAATAATTTATAGAATGAGTTGGTGCGATCGTACTTCTGTTTCGAATTTTCGAAAATGTAGGTAGGAATGTGAAATAGTAGTCGAAGAGTGGAGAACTATTTCTCACCGCGATATTAACCATCGCGACGGTTTATTGCAACGAGTATCGATTCCACCGCGTTCGAAGTACCGGAAGCCCTATGCGTTCCACGTTTCCCTAGTCAGTGGTGTACGAGTGTCCACAGAAAATTGCAATAATTTTAATATTTTATTTAATATAACATTGCAAAATAGTACAACCCAACATTTCAAATAATATAATTTGACAAATGGTACTATAAAAGTTTGTTGTAACATAATGATATAGCTAGCAGATAGAGCTTAAACTAAGAAACTTTTTTTTAAAACCTAAAACCCTTTTTTTACCTATAGCTATTTTCTGTAAAAGTAATTTCGCGAATTGTAAAAAAGGGCTGCTAAGGGGTGGAGAACTTAAGCTAAAAGGTTAATTTAAGTTAAAAGAACCGAAAGCAAAGCTGTAGAAGCTTGAAATAAGAAGATCTAGAGAATAACTCACGACGCAGGGGGCTACGAACTAATTATACCCAAAGAAGCTAGATAATTACACATTAGACAGCCGATGTTTCCATCGAACACGCGTAACAGCGACTCCTTATCGCGGGAACATTCTGGTCGGACTTATTTGTGCGCCGACGAAATTGAAATCGTCCAAGACGAAAGCAATGTCCGACAGCGATATTAGGGATCCCTAATCGAGCCGCAGAAGGCAAATAAAGCTTAATCTCGCGTGGGATGATAAATCGAACGATTCTAACCGGATTCTGCCCGATTTCCGTTAACCCTGAGTCGACCCACGATAACTTTTCCACGCGACGATTCTCGAATTAGACGCTAACCATATGGCTCGATCGATCGATCGATCGATCGATCGTTCGTTTGCTCGCGTGCGAGATGAACTCTATGGAATTTTATAAACTCTATAATTTTATAACTTATGGAATTTTATATGGAGCCATCGATGGCTCTTCCTTATCTCCTTTTCCTGTTCCTTCGATTGTACTCTCTTCCATTTTCCAGTTTTCTCTTGTAAGTCTTTACCAGCGTTTTTTCTCAAATATTTTTCATGATTCTCTTGACTATATATTCTTTTTTTATTTTAGCGATTATCGTTCTGGAAAGGAATTTTTTTGTATAACAAATATTCGAGATATCGCGAATTTTGTAAAACAAGGATCGCCTTCCGTTTGTGTAAATAGCGGACAGAGTCAGTGGCATTTTTATACTCGCATTACCTGCACACGTGATTCAACAACCGTGGTTGTTTGGTAAAAAGCACGTTTAATATTTATATTTTTTTTTCAGCTGCCTTTCGCTGGTTTGCGACGAACAGAAAAGGGGAAACGGAGGCGATCGAACGATCACCCTTCTGGAATTTATGATGCAACGCTCCCATAAGTCGACAAATTGGAGTCGCATTGGTGAGTAGAGAAACTGAAATATATTTCTCGTTTTTCTTTTGTGACGAATTGATAAAATTTCGAATCGTGTAAAATGTTCGTCGCGCTTGAACGTTTTCGCTGTATAAGGGTAGTTTAGTTTTGGTGGATGTATTTTCATTTGTTATCCGTTGGAAATTCAAATGAACGTAGCGGATGATTCCAGCCAGAGGACGTTTATTTTATGAAATATATGGTTCGTGTATTTTTTTACAGAAATTTAAAAATGTTTGCGCCAGCCTGGAGTATTTCTTACAAATTCGTTTCCATTTGAAAACGCGTTCCTATGTTGTATTATTAATTTCTTTTTCAATCGCTCGATTTCCTTCGAGGAACGCTGTATTTAATCGAGACCAGAGCGATGCTCTGATTAAAACTGAGAATAGACAGGGTGAGTCATGTGTTGCGATTGCACCAGCTATTAATCCACGATTAGGGTGTATAAATTCAACAGTGTGCTCGATTATATGCTATTAAGAAACAGCAGCACGATTACGATTTAATTGCTCGATCAAGTGAAATGTAATTCCAATATGATTACGTAAAACTTCTCTGCTAATTAGTAACAACTAAAATTCCACAGAACGTAGGCGCCATGTTTAATCTGAACGCGGCAACGATAAACGATTCGAGACCAGACTACGAGAGAAAGTGAGAAAAAGAAAAACTGCAAAGTAGATAGAATATTATCACGTGTTTAGTCGAAACGAAACTCGTTATCTACATAAATTACCCAAATTTGCAACGTTCATTAAATAAGCGTTCGATAAGATGATTTTTGCCATCGAAAAACGGACGAAGCAGTTTGTCACGAAATTAGCCGCGACCTTTCGCGATGCTCGATCGATAACCAGCATACTAATTGCTCGATAACGAGAACGTTTCAGCGAAATAACAGCGCGGTAGAGGAAAGCAGAGGAAACTGTTGCAACCAACAGGAAGCACCAACTTTCAGTCCCCTATTGTTGGAATAATTAGCAACAATTCAATTTACACCGCATCGATAACTCTTGGACCACAAAATGGCGGCACAGTGGCCCAATTAACCCTCTCTGCCATCAGAATTTACATCCCTCCATCGCAAACTCGTGGGAACACTTTGTACCAAGTACATCGTACGACGATTACATCAGTTCTCAGTAATTAACATTTTTCATATTTAAGACTGCATCAACGATCTGCTCGAGTCTTATCAGCAAAGAAGAAGTTTCAGCAAATTCAACGAATTCTTGAACGTATTTTATCTCCTGTTTCACGTCACAACTTCCTATTACATGTAAAACAGAAGTCGAGTCGTTCAACGTCGGCGATGAACCGTCGATAACCAGGGCTAAACAAGCGTAATCGAGATTACGTTCGTCCCCAGGTCAAACTCGATAGGGTCGATGATCAGTTGAACCGCGAGAGACGAAACGACGGAGATTTCTCGATTTTCGAACCGACGTCACGCTGAGTTTGTGAGGAACCGCGTTCGTTCACGAAATATCGCCGCGACTGCCTCGTCTTCCGCCCTGATTTCCGGTAACGAGAGTCGATGGTCGTTCTCCACGTGCGCGTTCATGAGAGATGCTTTTCGTCACGCGATTGCATCGTTTCTCGATAATATTTTTGCGAATCGATCATTAAGATCTTCTCTCTGTTTGGTCTTCGAATCGATCAGGAAGTGAGACAGTAATTAATTCGAATCGTTAATTACGTGCGACTACTAGTGTCTTGGTTGTTTGTTAATAGATTCGTTTTTTAATTTGTCAACTTTTTTATCGAATTATTTTATTAACATGTCGTCTGTTCGAGCTTCCTTCTGTTTGGTCTTCGAGTCGATCAGGAAGTAGGACAGTAATTAATTCGAATTATTAATTACGTGCGAATATTAGCTTTTAAGTTGTTTGTTAATTGATTCGTTCTTTAAATTGTCGATTTTTTTTTTTCATCGAATCGTGGATTGGCTGCGATTTTTAATATGTCTGTTTGACACGACGCACCCTCGAGTTCCTGTTGCGCTACCTTTGGCGACGACACGAGTGCCTTAAACATCCACGGTCCAATTAATCGCGATTTACGAACGGGATGTGCCAACAGTTGCATGGCTCGTTAACCGCACTAATCTTCCGGATTATGGCAATATAATAAGTGTTTTATCATCGCGCACACGTGTTTGTTGCTTTAATTACGCCTCCTCGGACGTCAATGGACGACATTGAACGCTTTTGGGACTTACAATCAGTCGTCGAAGATATTTCTATCCTCCTGGCTGTCGATTTCGCGTAACAGCAACTAAAAAATCGCCTGACATTAATTAAACACCGGCAAAAAGTACGCGTTCGCGAATTTAATGGGATTTTCATCCGACAAGCGAGTATGAAATCAAGGGGGAAACACATAAATGCAGACAACGGCGGTAACATTCGGATCCGAATGAATTTAACGCGCGATAAAATGAAAAGCACGCGAGCCGCGTAATTTAATTGCGATGAAAATTTCGCGCCGCTGCCCGCGGTCAGGCTCATTTAATTTAATTTAGGATCGTCGCGAAAGTTTTCAGCGGTATTAACCGCGCGCGCGCGCGATCGAACGAGCCTCGAATCAATTTGCCGGAACCAACGAGCGACCACCGTGACGACGTTTCATGGCTCAATTTGTTTAATTCAAATTTCAGAATTGTTGCCGCAGTATAAAACGCGTCCCCCTCTGCGTTTCGTTCGTGAAACGCGCGTCGAGCAATTTCGAATTCGCGATATTCAATTCCCGGTTATCGTCGTTTCGATATCGCGCCAGTTTTTTTTTTTTTTTCATATAACTTCTAATATTATTATCATTCCTCGCGACGCATCCAAGGTACTTATTTCGAGCAGTTTTTGCGGTGGTAGCATTGCTACGATATCTATTGTCGCGCTCCAATATTTTACGTTCGTTCGTACGTTACAGGGGAATATTAAAAAGCAATTGAACGCGTTCCACCATCGATAATATCCCCGAAACGGTATCATTTCCACTTTACGACGTCCCGCGGCCACTTTATCTCCCGTGCTGTGAAAATGTACTCGAAATATTAATCCCAGTGGTGCAATGACGTCGAATCGGCGGTGCACAGGCACGAATGGACGCGAGATCTCGAAACGTCGATATCTCTGCGGCTCAGCCGCGACCTACAATATCGACGCGCTTATTCCGGGACACTTTCTCGATATAGATACCGCTTATTATTGCAGCGTGCGCGTATAAATTATTTCACCTTGCAATTCAGCAGACAGAACCTCTAATTAGCACAGGAAATGTTAACTAATAAAGATAAATGTTAGACGGAGAGTGATATACAAGGGAGGTAGTTAGTAGTGTAAAAAATATCGAACAGTAGGGTGCATGAGTAATCGAAGAGGATTGTGTTGCAGGAGAAATTTTATTTTTCGTAAATTGAACAGAGTTGCTTTCTTTTTATTAACCCTTTGCACTCTGCTGTCTTTTGGAAGTTAGCAATAGAAACTGTTGCCAAAGTAGCGATATCTTAGCAATTATTGCCACAGTTTCTATTGCTGGCTAGAAAATTTCTATGTCAATAGAAAACCAGGGGAAGCCTTCTGAAAATGTTGCAGTGGAGCAAGCAACGGCTAATCAATGCTGATGACCCCTCAGAGGGGACCATCTGAGTGTAAAGAGTTAAGAAAGGAACAAAATGATGTAAAATAAAATTAAACCACCGCGAAAATAGCATTTGTACCATTTCGATTCGCTGCTAAGCCTTAAATAGTTAACTCTGCTGCAATAAGTTTGCAGCTTCTTACGACAGACATCCACATGGACCAATCGCGATTAATGCTATTCCAAGACGAGACGATTACATTGGAAACGAAAATCGACGTTTCCATCGACGGTATTCTTAGAGGGGGTGGGTTTCGCGTGTTCGTCGCGTTGGAATAACCACAAATCCGATCCGATCTGGGTCACGCGCGTCGTCGACAAAGAAACTCGATCGCGTTTCGTATTCTAGCTGACTTTAAAATCCGACTGGAATAGTGGCGAGAGGTGAGAAGAAAAAATGCGCCACGGTACGCGGTTAAACAAGAGTGGCGAAGAACGCCCCTCTTCTTTTAGTGCCTTTTGAACGATCGTGCGAATCGAGAGGGTCGCGTTTAACGCGAGGGCGCTGTAGTCGAAGGTTTCGAGCAGCAGAATCGTTTTGCATAGAAAGAATTAGCTTTTCTTAGAAATAAGAAGATTAGAAAGAAGAATTATTGGTGTTTTAGAAAGAAATAACCTTTTTTTAAGTTTCTTAAAGTTAATGATGGAGAATAACGATGGAGGATAATAATATCTGCGTGGCGTTGCGAACAAAGGGGGACAATGCACGAAAACAAGTCGCAGATAAGCCGCGAGCGGATCATAAATTAAGAAACGCTGTAGATATAAATACTGAACAACAGTTTGTCGGCTAAAAATAAGTTAATTCACGATCATCGAAGGCGGGTTGTTGAAGAAGCGACGACGAAAGAAATTTCTAATCGTGTATCGAACGAGATCGAACTTGGAAAATCCGTCTCGAGTACTTTCTAGCGATAGCTGAGCTCGAGATAAGCGAAACTAGAAATCAAAGCTTGCTCTGTGTAACATTGTCTCAAATGGAATTAATTAACCAGCAAGAATCGAATCGTACGTTCGATTTTTTCTTACTCGCGACGAAGAAATTTGATGTCGAAGAACAGATTGGGTTTGTAATAATAACAAATTAATTTTTACTTTCGATTACGCGATGTTTAAGAGAAATTAAAGTTCGATTATGCGATGCTTAAGAAGTAATAAGGCGCTTCGTTAATTGAACCTTGTATAAAGCAAAATAAGAATCGACACGTCGATTTTAATCGCGCGACATCACCGATCGTCGCTCGATACCAGTGATACGAGATTAACCAGCGATAATCGACCAATCGTGTTATCTTTCCAACAGCCTCGCCTCGAATTCTTCTTTTCCTCCGCCTCGAGACTTCTTCGTTCATCCCATTACGCGTCGTTCAGATCAGCCATACTCTTCATCCATAATTTAAACCGTATTTAAACGATTCATTTAAACATCAGACTGATTTTAATCGCTGAATCCTCCAAAACTTGAATGTAAATCGAAATTGAAACGAAGAAACTCTGTAACGAAAACGAATCTTCCATTGATGCTTCAATCCTCATTAACGAAGTGGTTTCAAGCTATACACAGTGTCTCGACTCTGAATGCACCTTCGAATTGCGTTACGAACGGTAATCTTCCGTGCGATTAGATAAAACAAAGCCACCTTTCGGATTGTCACGGTGAAACATTGTCGCGATAATACTTTCTCGAGCGGCTGGCTACTGGTGAAAGCCTGACAGAGTTCGTTAATACACGATCCTGACAGGTGAGTCACGGTTTGTATCGTTGTCACTGAAACCCTTCGACCACCTAGCCACGTCCTACATTTTATCCCACTCGTGTGTCTCGTATTTTTCTAGCTGCTAACATATAGGATACAATTCTCAGTGAACGTTTCGTTTTCATTAATTAATTCTCAGCTGATATTTGAGGACGAAGAAAATTGCAAATGATATCGAGGCTCATTTTTCATTAATTCTCAGTTGATATTCAAGGACAGAAAAAATCGCAAATAAATGACGAGGGATTTGAAATGGTATTGAAATTCACTCTGTTCGATGAGAGATCGTTTAGATGTTAATTAATAGACTTGGTAATCCGTGATGTAATCAGAGGAAAGGGTGCGACAGATTTGTGGGGATGTTTGACTGGGTTGGGTTTCCTCTTTCATTAGCTAGCTGGGTGCGGATCGGTTTTTAAAAGGGTTGGTTTGTTGGTTTTGTTAAATATATGCTGCGATAAAGTTAATATTGGTACTCGTTTAGATTTCTTAATACCTTGGATAGATTAACGTAGAACAGATGCTTTCTGTAACTTAATTCTAAAACAGAGTTTAATAACCCTCTTATTTATTTATTATAAACCTTGTACCAGCCATTTTAATATTAAACAGATCGACAGAAACGCGTTAATAATTGCAAAATTAAACACAATACGCCCACTCAGCATTTTTTTCGTAAATCGATATCGAACTTTGACGATGCAACAGGTGATTTCTATCGATCGATTTTCTCGATACTCGTCGAAGAATTGTTCGTTCGAAAACGAAGAAGAAATGAAGAAAGATGAAAGAAGTAAAAGAGCATCTTAAAATACAAATTTAAAGAACTGTTTATTGTTCACGAGAGAAGAAAGGAATACAGATCGATGCAATTTCCACGTTCGCAGCACGAATCATTTTTTCATATTTTCTGAAAACGCTCTCAGCCAGCCATTACTCTTTCGAAATATTTTTCTCCACCCTCCGTGCAACGTTACACGGAAGAAAAGGAGATTAATGCGATGCTTGTTTCTGGTGAGCGTTGCCAAGTGGAAAGAAAAATGCTCTGTCCCGCGTCGGTTTTCATGGCCTATTTTTCAGCGAGCAATTAAAGAACTTGTAGAACCGGAGAACGTGCTCGCTTATGTTGACGATAGAAAGAGTAACGATTAAATAGAGTGACCAAAAATGAAGTAAATCGTTCAATAAATCCCTATTCGCGCGATCCAACTTTTTATTCTTTTTTCGTCGTTCTATCGTGTGTTCAACAAAAGGGTGTTGTCAATATTCTCTTGAATAATTTATTAATAATTTTCGCCTATTTTTTATTAACATTTGAAATTTAAGAAGAACAATAATTGCAGACAAACACGTGGTTGTTTAAATGTAATATGAAACGCAAGAATCAGCTGTTATTAAAATACTGGCGTTCTACGCGGTTCAATTGACGGATTTCCTCTTTCTCTTTATCAATAATTTTCGCGTACAGTTGAAAATTGAGAGGAACAATAACTGAAGACAAACACGTGGCTCTTTAAACGCAGCATGAAACTGCGAGATTCGGCTGTTATTAAAATACTGGCGTTCCACGCGGTTCAATTGACGGATTTCCTCTTTCTCAGGCGGCAAAAGGTGAAATGTAACGTTTCACCGGGGAAATGACCGCACGCTGCCGCAACGCGACTGTTTCCGCTCAATATCACAAGTGCAAAGCATTTTTTGTTCCCGCGATGCAGCCTACCGTGCAGTTGGCCTTTGTCCAACCCGTTGTCGCCTCTGTTTTGATGCCGATTTTTACCGTCAACAGTTCTGAAAAATCATCCTAATTGCCGTGAGCGTTCTCCACTGATCCAGTTTGTCAACTACTTGGTAATTAACCAACGCGAAACATCTCGTCGATCTAATAATTCCGTATAAACGCTCGATTCAATTTCTCATCTCTCGTTGAATGGAAAAGACATGGAATTTGAAACGGAAGTCACGTGAACTTTATGCTTGTTATTTAAACATCACGCACGAGTGATAATTAATATTTTTAATAACCCTCGTGCGAATTAACTCGCGCGTGATTAATCCTCTTGCATTCGTGGTCGATCGTCAGACTTTATTTTATTTAGCTGAGTCACGATATGAAAGTAAAACCGCGAAGACCTCCAACACGTCGACGAGAATCAGTAGAAAAAAAAGACGAATAATAAATAATCTAGTCAAAACATTACGACGGTAACTTATCGCCACTTCATAGACATTTAAACGAATCTTAATCTACAGCACGCTGCTCGTCGAGATTAAAAATTCTCCGTATCAATAAACTTGAGTCATCGAAACCTCAGAGCCTATATCCACCTTTTACACTGAGCCTGCCACTGCCGGTGAAATTAACAGTTCTCAAACTTTTCTGGTAACTCGTATGTGTTTAAACGTTATCGTATCGCTAACAAACATTATGAATTCTCCTCAAATATGCATAAGATACATTCTCCAGTATTCGCTTCTAGTTTTATTCTCTTTTCTCTAAGAAATATTTCTATCTACCTACTTTTTTCAATACATACAATCTTATTTTCTCTTGTCATTGATCATCGTACAATGGATCACAGAAGAAAATGTAAAGAAGAAGTACTTGGAGCATTAGAGGCTAAGTGAGAGTTAAATGTAACAAAACCAGATGCATTTATTGCTCTGCTGTATACTCGCGAAGCATACAAAACAAATAACTTACACATCTCATATTAAGGGATAAAAGTCGAGGACCCATAAGTTTACACTAGAAATTATATACAAACAAATTTGCCTGGAAACTTTACAAAACCTCTTCATACATATTCATTAAATAAATGAACCATTACTCACATTCAATCAGCAAAACGACAACTTTCTAGATCACCATTGATTTTGACCAAGCGCGACAGAAACGGATCTACAAAAAGTTCCAGTATCTTCAGTGCAAGGTTAACATGTACATGTATCATCATAGACTAAAAAATCCATCTTGTTTACATTCGTTATCCCCATTTCTAGACAATGATACAATTTCGATGGGAATGAAAAACGTGCTTACACAAGCGGAACATCCTCGAAGTTCCCCAAGAAAGGAACAGAAATTGACGGAAAATTTGAAGTTCCAACAGTCGATCCTCGATTCTAGCGGCGCGAACGTTCTCAGCGATCGCAGGATCCTAACAGCAGACAACCCATGGTTCACTGGAAACACCCAGGTAGTCTGCTGGCGGTTTAAAAAACGGCGCGCGAAACTGCGGACGCAGCAGAGCCGCGTGGTGCGGGCGGCAAGACTGGATTTAAAAAACGAGGCGACCTCGACTTACCATTTGACGCTGATGAAGGATCCGCTGCTCGAGCCGGTACTCTTCAAGCTGGACGGTCTCGTAACGCGGTTTTTTCTTCCAGTGAGAACGAGAACGCCTCACGACCGATATCACCACAGCTGGGCCCATCCGGCCATCTTGCCGTCTACCAAAACGTGTACTACACTGCGCTGGCGTGTTTTCCCAGTCGCTCCCCTCTCTCGCGATCGCGCTTATCCTCTTCTGGCTATCGTCGCGACCTCTTTCACTGTCTTTCTTTCTCTCTTTCTCTCTCTATTTCACTCTTTCTATCTCTATCTCTCTTTTATTCTTTCTCTCTCTCTCTCTCTCTCTCTTGTTGTTTCAGAGGCGCCGCGGACGATCGTGGAAATTTTGAACGACGCGTCGCGATCGACGGTCAAAACGGAACTGAGCCGCGCGAACCGTAATCGGTCGCTCGAGTGCGTAAGCGTTTCGAATACTCCAAGTGATTGTTCCAGTTTCTACCCTTTAACGAGCCGTGCGATTTTTATTGCGACATTTTATGCGACGCGTGTGCTTTCGTCTGGCGCGAGATCGGTTTGGAGGTGACGCGTTACGACTCGCGTCTCGACGATGTCTTTCGAGCGTGAATGGTTCTCTTTTGATGTGTATCGACACCAGTAGACGGTCAACTGGTCGTTTGTTGTGTTTTAGCGTTTTTATTTTGGTGAAAGTCGCGGAAAAAACTCGCGTCTCGGTGAACGACGTTCGAAAATTGGTTCGCGAGTGGACCGTTCGTGGCACCAGCGTGCAGGGTGATCCAGCTCGATCTCGAGGGATGGTTTTGAAGTTGGAACAGCGGGATTCTGTGGAGATCATGACACTCTGCTTTGTAAGTAGATCTGTTATCTTTTTCTGCTTAATATATGCAGATTAATATGAGAAGCTTAAAAACAGGTGGAGTAAGAAAAGCTTAGACTTATCTGAGGAGCCAACATTTGTAAACTACGAAAACTTGCATCTACGATTTAGGTAATTATTTTAGGACCTGCAGGGTTGCAAATTTCACAAATACTTCTTCATTCTCTAAGCTTTCTGGTGATATACTCAGTTTTTTTATTCTGTCGCACGAAAGCAAAGAAACTGCAGTTTGCACTTACTAGTTTTGTTGTAATTGATTTTATATTTGCCGCTTTGGAGGTAAGAGAGAGAAAGATATATAAGAAAGCTGTAAGAAAGAGTGAGACAGATGCTATGGACTTTGCTGTAGAACCCCTGGCGCCATCTTTGTGAAAAGTGCTCAAACTGGTCGCTCAGCGTTATCGACAGCGAAGTAAACTTCTTAAAACTACTAGCGCCATCTCTGCAGAGAGTAGTGAAACTAATTACCGACCTAGTTTCAGAGCTCTTCTAAGAGATGGCGCTAGTAGTTCTCAGTAGTTCACTTCGCTGTCGATAACGCTGAGCGACCAGTTTGAGCAGTTTTTACAGAGATGGCGCCAGGGGTTCTTGAAGAGGGTAGGTATCATCTGTCTCACTCTTTCTTATAGCCTTTATATATATCTTTCTCTCTCTTACCTCTAAAGAGGGAGATATAAAAGAAATTATAATAAAACTAGTAAGTGTGGACTGCAATTTTACACCATTTCACAGAAAATTTCTTTGCTTCCGTACTGTGGAATAAAACGCTGATTCTATCATCAGAAAGCTTAGTGAATAAAGAAATTTTTGTGAAATTTACTGCCCTCCAAGTGTGAAAATAATTACTTAAACAGGAGTTGAACATTTTCATAATTTACTTACGAATTTATTAACTTAGTTATTAACTTTTTTATTGCTTTTGAGATGTAGCATCAGCTATAAAAATCTGTCACACGAGTAGTGAATTACCCTGTGTACATTATATAGTAAAGTATTTACAATTTTTATACCGGATTGCGAATGAAATAAATAAATTAACTACTGCTAAACCAATCGGAGCCCATCACTCCGAAAAACGCAGCTGCTCCAGATTTGATCGTGGCTCCAGCTGAGTCGCTTTTCGTATTTTCCTTGTTGGTGACTTTTTTCCGCTACAGTGACAGACGAACAAAGTTAGTTGAAATCACACGCCACTATAAACGCTCGACGTCGCAAATGTTAAATCGAAGATCATTATGTAATTAAAGTATACGAAACGCGTGCCTCGTTAATAATCCATTAATTAAAAGTCAGTCTATTTAAGCGGAAAACGCAGCATGCAACATCGTTCTCTTACCGCAATCAAACGCACGAGCTATCTTATTTGAATGCTCTGGCAATCTAAGGGTACATATGCATTTAAATGAAAGAAATGTCTATATTATAAACCACAGGGATAGAGATAATTTTCACCAGAATAGTTATCAAAAGAGCTTCGAAAGTTGCGTTTAAAGGAAATGTGGAGAATTCAATTTGCGATCGCTACCTGTGTCTTTTCTAATGGTAAAGTCACTGTGACGAGGGGTAAATTTCTTGCTGGTGCTGTTACTGTCAAAGGTGGGAACCAAGGCGCTCCTGTGCATAGAGCTAACACCGAAGGCAGATCCGATTTAATGCCTTCAGTGTTACTGTATTCGCTTCGTGCTCCCAAAATGGAATGTAGCTGCTCCAAGTGTGGTACCAGATTTCCTAGTATCAGCTGAATGATAAAAGTCAATAGTCTGAACGGTGTACAAAGTTAATAAACTGTTCTTAAACAACTCGAACGCTCACCAGAGATCTTTGAACGCTTTTCTTTATATTAGCGTGAATGAAGGGGTTGAAAACATCGTAATCGAACGGATCGATCTTGGATAATATACTGTCGCAGGCTTTAATCGATAGATCTGACAGGATTTTGTTTTCGCGTGGTATCATGAGCAAACTAGAATATTTTATATCAAACAATACTTGGAATGCTTGTTTCTGCAAGATATTTGTGTTACTGCACGCAGTCAAGTAATAATTTAATAATTCCGTCACGACGTTTTCTATGATTTCGTGTAGCACTTTCCTACGGAATGAAATTAAAAGAAGTTAAAAAATGTATATTGTTTTAGGATTTCGATAGATCCGTAGGATTTGAAACTTACTTTGGAAGAGTATGCGTTATCACTTTATTTAAATCTTTATTAATGGCAGTCAGAAATTTTTGTAATTGTATGGACGGCTGATACGGTACCAGGATCTCTGACTTTATCCTCTTGCCCTCTCCAGAATCCTCCTCGATAGTCACTTTCTCCCATTCAGACACAATTAAGTGTATTGGATAACCATTTAGCGGTTCTTTCGCGATGAACTTATCCTTGTGCTCGCTTATTTTAGTTCTGTACGTTCTGGCCCAAATCAGCCAGATAGAAATACTCTCCTCTTTCAATTTATCACAAAGGTATTGCCACTTGGCGTTTGTAATGGTCAGTCCAGACACTTTTGAAAGCGTGAAGCATTTATTCAGATTTGTGCTCAGTGTCGTCAGTGCCAAAAGGAATCTCGCCATTATAACGGCGTTTATATCGCGTTGACCGTGTTCAGGTTTATCATTTATACACGTGGTTTTAACGAAATCGATAAAATCCTCGATCATACTGCTGCTAACGCTTTGTAAATGTTCCTGGACTTCCGTACGATCGGAGAACGAATCAGAAATTAAGGATATGTTCGTGGATAATAAATTGTCCTTGATAGACATCACGTGTTCTGTCTCGTACAGGTATTGCTCAAGATCAGCGAGCAACACCTGCAAACTAGTGTCAAAATTTTCAGACAACTTAAGAACATTTGGCGAATATCCTTTGGTTTTCATTAACAAGGATCTTTTATTGTCTAGGCCGCCATTCTTGGTGAGCTTCTGAGGAATATCGGTTGGTGAATCCTTCCAAACGAACCATCGTAAATCGTGTTCAGGATATTCGAATTTATCACCGATTACTTTGCTCAACAGGTCGACTACGTCTGATTTTAACATAGTCATTGTCTCCATCCACTTATCATTTATGATACCTAGGCAGGTATTAACAGTATTTCAGATATACATAGTATGCAATTTATGGTAGAATTTTACATACTTTTTACTCGACGAGATATTAAAGGTTGAAAGAATTCCACCCAAAAAGTTATTCTTGGCAGAGAAAGCTCTTCCCAAATGGAATTCCAATTCTCAGGCAGATTGATGCTCACAGCTTCTTCGCGGACGTAGTACAAGCCTTTTATGGATATTATTAAGTCCAAAAGTTTGATCACCTCGTGATTGCAAAATTCAGCGACCCAATCAAGCCAAGACTTGATACTCTTTTGAAGGTCCGGTATACAAAAGTTCTCAGGCGTTTGTATGGCAAATGGTTTGTGTTGTTTCGTTACAGGAGGAAGAAATTCCTTTAACAGCTCTTGATTCAAGTCTAAGTGAGAAAGCAAAGAGTATGCTTCCCTATCTTGAATTTCTGTTAAGTATTCCGTAACCAGACCACCTGATTTACCTTCTGAATCTGTAATTAATCGTTTGATAGCCGAGTATTGAATTTGAATATTGAATTTTCTATTACACATGTGTATAAAAAATACAAAACTGCTTACTCATAAAACACGAATAAATTAAACTGATCGTTTCGATTAATATCTTGATGCACGATTTAATCTTATTTTTAACGCTACTATCATTCTCGTCCGTTACGACGGATTTAATCGCGCGATTACGCATCGATATTAATTTTTCTAATAAATCTGGAAATGTAGTTCCATCTAATAATACAAGCGCTGCCAAGCAATTTGCTGTGCTCTTAAATTGAAAGAGAAGTCAAATAAAAAATAAAAAAGGCTCGATGTTTTTGACGCTTAGGTTTAAGTAGAGCATACCAACCTCAGGCTGGATGTCTAATGATTGTAACAGATTATTACATTCATTAAATATAGTATTTTTAAACTGACTAATTACATCCCACTGTTTAGATACAATTGGATATTTGATTGATAAGTCTGCATCCCCTACTTCAAATAGTAAACTGTAGTTTATATGTTGAGCTACTAAATACAACTGTGCGGCGAATAATAAATCCTTATTTTCAATACTGGACCAAATGTGCTGAGGTATATCCATCAAGATTTTTATTTGAATAATAACAGAGTCCTGAATCCCTTCAACGTTCCTGTGAAAAGAAAATGAGAAAATCATTGAGAAAGAATAAAAGGAGAAAATTATAGATTCCTTTTATAAAGTGACAAAAATTATTGGAAATACCTATCATCTTCATTCCAAATTGGATCTATTTTAAAACCGATAAGGTATTTTTTTTGTAGTTCTCCAAACTTGTCTTCGATGTTAATTATCCTTGAAATAACACGTTCAGAAGTTATCTTCATCTTTCCAATTGTGTCTGCGGCTAATATTAAGTCACGGTACCTCTCCCTAGGAAGATTGACATAGTTGATTAATATGCTCGAACATTACATTGATAACCTACTGTCAGGAACCGTTACAAGTGTATAACTTATTTTCTCATTAACATTTCGTGGACACGCGACGAATTTTTTAATATCGATATTCATTGAGAATCGAAAAGGGAAACAATTATTTTAATTCATCAAACTAGTCTTTACCCAACCAGTGTTCTAAGTTCAATTTTCTTTCTATCACTTTCATGTTGGATTTTCTTCTGGATCGCCTCGATCTCTTTAATAGTGTGCTCTTCGAACAATTTATTGATATCCAGATCCAGATAATTCGTTGCTGTCATCCTCCTGCTGACTTATCACCACGTATCTTCACATCAACTATTCCCACGTAGCAAGAAATCAACTAATATTTATTTCGCATCCTTATCAGCGGCGTTCTGTAATCACAAACAAAAAAATAATATAGACGCACAATCTCACAGAACATCGTGTTCCACAAATTAAAATACCGATCATGCAAAAAACAGAGGCTCTCTCCGATTTAAGTCGGGACTTAAATCGCAAGATGCCGCTTCAAACAACTTCCTACCTCAAGCGATAACTTATACCTCAAAACCATCTCTTAATTCATCAAACCATCCAAATTCCAAGCAAATCATTAATACAATCCCCAAAAATTCGATTCCACAATACAAACAATATCTCCCAAACAATATCAGAAATCATTCACGAGGGACCAACAACAGTCTTACGATGAAAACCAACCATCCAAACTCATCGATTCCAATTTTCTCTCGTACTTACACTCTTGGTACCCTCCTCGATGCGATCCTACAAAAACTTCAACGATACATCCACGTTCCACGAATATTTAATGAAAAAAAAAAACGTAAGTCCGCGTAACCCTAACCTAATCGCGAACACGCAATCGCCGCGACACGGCACCTAACCGCGAGGCGAGCAACTACTGGACGAGCACGCGAGACGCCATATTGAGCGAATGTTGATTGAATGCGGTTTAGGTGTTTACACGGAGCCGAGGAAAACCCGTGGTGAAACGCATCGATTGTCGTGTAACGCGGGACGAGCTGTTGGTAGAGGATCGTTTCGTTGCGGTGGCTGTATCGCGCGGTGATAGAATGAGCGGCAGCGACGGCGAGGACGGTCAGTGCAACAGGACGAGGGAAAGCAACGTAGCGGCGATGGGTGACGTTCTCGCGAGGAAACACGCAGACGACGGCCAGAGCGGCGGTCGCGTCGACGCCGGCGACGATCTCGCGCGGCAGGATCGCGAGCTGGCCGTCGTCGCAGCGGAGGACGCTGTCAGGTCGCCTGTCGTCGCGGACTCCGTTCCTGTCGCGGTATGTCCCCCAACTAGCCCGTGTCGCGTACACCACGCGACCACCACGTCAACCGCGTTCTACTACTCTTGCAGAACATGCCGCTCGACGAGAGCGTGGTCGACGAGTTTATCAAAGGCGCGAGGGGCCCTGAGAGCATGGAGCTCAACGTGTCGCGAACGAGGCACGAAACGTTCGTCGAGAACCTAGGCAGCACCGCGGGCAACGTAGACAGCCCCTGCAGGGGGAAGGAGATGTGCTCGTGCGATGTATGCAAGGCGAACAGGTAACGAGTCTCTTCAGATCTGAGAGTAGAAGCGATTCGATGTGGGTTTTAGTCGCATTGGGTCGCTGACGGTGGTGATTTTCGATGCAGGGGATTGTTCAGGGAGGAAGTGCAGAAAGCGACCAAGTTCCAGAACCTGTGGACCGAGTTGCGTCAGCATATACGGGGTTCCTTTAACGTCGCCTTGGAAGCGTCGCGTGTTCCCGGAGGCTTGCAGTTTCAGCAGAATCCATTCTCAGAGGACGATATGCATAAGATTGTTTTACAGTAAGTCAGGGGTATTGTTCTTTGGCGGTCGGAGAGGATGGAGGGTAGAGGAAGAGATTAACTTGGCGTGGATTGATGCTGGTTGATTTAAGTGTAGCGTTTCTCTTTCAGATTGTGTAAAAGGGATCCCCACCAATTATTCATGAGGCTAGTGAGTCTGGCACAAGAGTTTGTTGTTGAAGTAAAAGTTCGTTTGTTAGCTCTTCTACATGATCGTAGTGTAAATAATTTAGCAGAAATTTTTCTTACAGGTTAATACAAACATTATACTTTAATTTAACCCTTTAACATTGACGATATTCTTTCGCAAGAGAACAGAGTTTCATTCAGTTATTCGAACAATATGCGCTGTGTTTTAGTTCAGACGATCGAGGTGTCATTGCGCAAATAAATTTATCGTTGTGTTATTACAATATACTTGAAAAGAAAGCGAAGTTAGGATAAGAATAATATTTTGATTTTTTTTTTTACAATAATAGAGTATACGCTGTTTTTCACTCTCTTTATCTTGTGGTATACGAGAATGTAAAGCGCAACACATAATCTGATATTACAGAATTCACTACAGTAGCGAGATTCGCGCGTACGTGCATCATGATAATACAAGATAATGTGCTGAACAAGTTAACTCGAGCATGTACGTTAAGGGGTTAAACGATTTCTTTTCACTGGCTAACGCAAATCATGATCAGACGCTTTTTTTTTTTCATAGGTCTCTTAGATGATTACGACGCGTTGATATCGACAGCTTTAAAGATTTATGAATTTGTAAAACTTTTAAAAGATCATTTGGGCAAGTTTAATTGTAAACTTCCTTTATCGTGGGGTTCTTTCATTAAAAAGTTATATCAGATCTATATATACGACGATCCGTTAATACAAAACAATTTGCCACCCTTTATTGGCCAGGTAAATAGACTCGCACCGCGTTCATATTTATCAATTGAAATTAATCTATGTCCGTTAGATACCGAATACATACCTTAGGTTTTACAGTTAAGAAAACTTTTGCCTTTAAAAGGCTCGGAATACCAACGTCTCGTCCATCGGTATTTATCGTTCGACAAAGAGATGACGATAATCAGGGATCTGTGGGCAGAAACTGAATCGTGGATGGATAAGTACAAGTAAGTGATAATACGTATTGTACTTTAACACTTTGCCAATTCATTTGGAACACGTTAATTCTTCGATCAATCGTATAGAGTCGGATGTTATCGTAGAATTAATTTAGAAGTGTATAAAAAGTATTCACTTTTTTTTTGAGCGTATCTGTATCAATCGAACGATAATCTCAAAAGGGGATATGTTTTATAAGCGGTGCGTATTTCAGTGCAGAACAAGCAGTTCGAATGACCCGTGTTAGACAAGTGAGAGAGGGCTGGGAATTGCTCACGGCGACCAGGAAGCTTATGGAGCAACGTGTGTTAAATAAATCGCCAGATGTTGGAAGGTACGTTAACGTTAGAGTCGAACAGCCGACAAGATGTATAGTAATGTCATAATAACGAAAACGTCGAGGCTATCGAGTTATTGCAATGGTGACACAATTCACAAATCTTGATCGTTCCAAGGTACAAGTACGAACGTTTCCAAGTTTTGGGATTGTGTCGTTGTCACGGCATATGAACGATACGCAGCACGTTATTACATAAGAAGTACTATATTCATTTTATCAACTATAGACATTTGGCGACTTCTACCTTTAGGGTATCGCATAGTATAACGTTTGAATGGATTTCGTCTGAATCGCTGTATCTCATCGTCGAGTACATGCAGAAGTGCATCCGGGAATTAACGATCTAATTTTCGTTTTTTCAGCGAACTGCAAGAAGCAGATGGACAACTTTCGATGCTTGCATCACAAGCAAAAGTTGACGCGTCGGAGCTAGATGGTAGACCACTGAGTCCTACCACGGATTTTAGTCTGAATTCGCTTAATATGCTACCAAGTATCGAGATACTTAAAATTTTGTTAGATGACTTGACGCAATTCGCGATGAGAACCGTCAGGTATTTGTTACTACGTATTCAAGTTGTTGTTATTATCATTTTATGTCTGTTTTTAATTTACGAACGTTCTCGTAAAGGGCGCATAACGAGGGGACTTGTTTAGAGAACAATGCGGAAGATGGTAAAAGTTGCGAATGTCATATGTGTACAGGACCTGCAGTAACTTCTACTGTAAGGACATTTTTACTTCTCTGGCATATTCCTGTTTCTCGATCATATAAAGACTCAGTGATTAATCAAATTAATTTGCGCAGGTTAATAAAAGTGACACGGAAAATATGTTGTTGCCGTTTGAAAATACCTTTCCACAACTCATAAATGATTTCTTAGGTGAGAATCGCTCGAAAAATCGGAGCTAATCGAATATATGTGCATGGCCAGCACATATTTAATTAATTCGTTGAATTTCATTTTAGAGGATACGGCGAATTGTTGCGCGACGCAGGTGAAGAAAAAATTGGAGGACGTAGAAATAATGGAAATAAAAACTGAAGAAAACGAGGTGGAAAACATGAACGAAGACGTCGATTTAAGGACGTCCGATCCGCAGCCTTGTTCGTGCGTGTACCAGCACGTGAAAGAGATAACGGAGAGGAAAATGGTGCTAGAAAATCCGCCTTGTCCGTGTTTATTAAATTCCAAGCGGAAAATGTGGGACACGTGCCCTTGTTTGACGAAATGTAATTGATAAAAATAAAAATTCTTAATCGCCAATTACTAGAAAATCGCGACGAACTGTTATAATAATCGATAATGTCGTTAGCTGTACCTGAAACGGTCGTGTCGAATGGTCATCCAAAGCCAGTATCACCTTCTACCGTGAACGATAATCAAGAACTAAATAAACCTATTGTAAAAACTGGTTCTACGCAGTCCGCACAAACACAAACGAGGCATTCTACAACGCAGACACCGAATACGGCTCATAATCACACGATAACACCTCAAGGTATGTACAAGCGATGTATTATGTCAGTCAATCATGTTTTCTGTGACGTTCAACGGGTTGAGAATCCTATTAACGACAACAGGATCAACAAGATAGAAGATTTAGATCCGCAATGATTTTTGTATCGTTTGAAATCAATAGCTGCGAGTCATTTGTTCATTTATCGTGTAACCGCTACGATTCTCAACCCCTCGCTTTGAAACTTCGTCGAAGTTCGAGTAATCGACCTTTTAAAGAAGATATATTTTTTTTCTCTTGGAACTGAATAGGTACCAATCATTCGCATACGCACGGGCCTCCACCTGATTTGGTAAAAAATGCGGGTCCTACTCATAGATCTCATACACACAGCAATCATTCGTCGCACGCTTGTCACAAACAAGCTAACGTCGAGCACATTAAGAGAGTCTCGTGTAACGATTGTCAGTATCCGCTGAACTACGTCTCTACTGTTTATCCATTCTGAAATCGCTTTCTCTTAGTAAAAACGAACATGTATTCATTGCATCGTTACAGTAAGTTCTGGAGACGGGGACTGTTCTGATTCGGGGAGTAGCCAGGAGGACTCCTGTTCCACCAGTAGTTCAGCGCAAAGGGATTCAAGTAGACATTGCGACTGTTGTTACTGTGAAGTATTTGGCCATGGAGTTGTAAGCAGACCTGGTTGCTTTATACATTTTAACTAGCGTGTACGAATCAACTTCCGGGAAGTATCGAGACCTACAGAGAAATTTTTTTTTTACAGCCTTCAGTAGCACCTGTTAGTCGAAATTATAACGAGATGAGAGAACGGTTACGGCAGTTGTTGACCAAGAAGAAAGCCAGAAAGTGTAAAGCCACTTGTAGCCCCTCGAAAAGTCCCTCTGAGTCTGTGGTGTCCAATACTAGTACAGAAATGAAGGCGATCACTAATGTTGCGCCTAGATCGAACACGCCTGTTTTGACTGTTCCCGCGATGCAAACGGATCAGCGAGATCAGAGGGATCTGGAAGAGCTGCTTGAATTCATCGAAGGCAATCAGAACGGGAAGAAAGATAATAATAAAAAAGCTGAGAAGAAAGCGAGGCAAAAGCAACGAAAGGTTAATATTTATTAAGAGAAACGTTGTTTTAGGCTTGATCACGTTGTCAAGCGAATGGGTTGACAAAGTGTTCCGTTTGTTTCATTAGCTCCTTTTTTTTACAGTTGGAAGAAAAGCTGAAAAGAGACAGACAGGAGGCAGAAAGACAGAAATTAATAGAGTTGCAAAAAAAGACACCGGAAGTGACGATCACAGTCGTAGATCCGCAGAAGCCTGTTCCTCAAAGATTATTACCTCAGTGTAATCTACCCGAAGTATCTATTTTACCTACGTCGCCGCCCGTAGCGTTGCCGGCTGTAAAGCAATTAAGTAATAAAAAGAAAGACAAACAAGAAGTCTGTAGCAATAGTAGTAACACTAGTAGCAGTAGCTGTAGCAGCAGCAGCAGTAGTAGTAGTAGTACCAGTAGTATAAATAGTAAAACGAAGACTGCGCCTGTGAATACCAATGTAAAGAGCAAAAGTATTAGCAAAGCCGACAGAACGATAATCTCCGGGCAAACGAACAATAAAACCGTGATCAAGAGCGACAGAGTTGAAGTCAGCAATAAAAGTAATAAAATACAGACAACCGGTAGCAATAGCACAAATATTGAAAATATTACAAACAACGCCACGGAGAAAACACTGATCGCGGACTCGAATGACAAGAAATTGACTAAGAAAGAGAGGAAGAAGCTGAAGAAGGAAATGAAAAAGATCGAAGAGGCGAAAGCGAAAGAGGACTCGAAGAAACCGATTCAGACAGAAACGCAGCCGCAGATCGTGACTATTAAGAGAGTCATGGAGTCGAACAGCGCGGAACCAACGGTGACCATCACGTTGAAAGGGCAAACACCGGCGGAGGATAAAGTTCTGTTCACGTTGGTGAACGGGCAAACGAAGGAGGTGGCCGGTTTGAAGCTGGAGAACGAGCAGAATCAGAATATCAGCGGGAAGAAAAAGAAGGCCAAAGCAAATAATAATAACAACAACAATAACAATAGCAATAATAATAACAATAATTCGTTGCAGCTGGGGAATAAGCAGCAGCAAACGAATAACGCGAAACAGCAGGCTCAGAATAAAATTTGCGACAGTAAGAGCAACGTGAAACAACAGCCGAACAATGAGAAGAGCAAAGGGAAACAGGTGGACGAGAAAAAGATTCAACAGCAGGCTATTTCTGACGTGAAAACCAAGTCGAAAAAAGACAAGAAGAATACAGAGAACAAGGAGAACGTGCTGCAACAGAACAACGCCGTGAATAAGAACAAGAATCAACCTCAGAACGTACCACAGAAGAAACAGAACAAAGCGAACACCCCGCCCCAAACGCCAATCTCGCAGAAGTCGCCGCAGAATCCAAGTATTACCAGTGAAAAGAATAAGAAATCGAAGACGCAATCGCAAGATAAGAACGGTGGTCAATTGGGTTTGAACAAGAACAACAAGAATACGTGCAACAGCGTGACGATTAAACAGGCGAAGAACGAGAATCATAAGATTCAGAGCAAAGTGATGAATCAGATGACGGTCAAGCAGCGGCCGGAAATGCGTTCAACGTCCACGGAAAGGGTGAATTCACCGCTGAGCAGCCAGTTCAAGGATATCAGCGCGAATTCAAAGATTAATATAGAAAATTTGAAATTGCCGCCCGGTATTACGATAACGAAGGTCGACGCTCCCGCGAAACCTTTGCCAATAAGGTCAGCGCCGTTACCAAAACCAGTGAACCCTCCCAAGCAGACTACCATAATTGCTGCGCCGATGAGCGGCGTTCAGTCGAGTTATGCGAGTCCTCAGGCGGGTGGCAACGTTATCGTGGTCGATACCGGGAAATTGAAGCAAGATCTTCTACCTAAACCCATGGAAAAGGGTAAGTAAATGCTCGACACTTTATTAATTTTCAATCGAGTGATACGACATGACAATTATTCTCTGAATTTATGACACAACGGTGATAAAGTCGAGAAAGCTATTAACTTGTTCAAACGTTTATACATCCTGCATCTTGTTCACGTAAAATAATGATTCGTCGTTCCATTGTAGATGTATCTAAAGAAATGCAACAGAGCCAGAACACCAGCAGCAAGAAGAAGAAGAAGAAGAACAAAAACGCGGCGAATTCCGGGAACGCGTCGAATCATATAACAGTACATAACAGTGACCCGTTTATGAACGATCACGCGGACGAGCCTGCCAGAATACTCCACAATCCCAACACCAACATGGTGACCATAAGGAATCCAGCGTTTGGCCCGATGAAAGTGCCACCTACTCAACAGGCAGCCATTATAAAGGTATCAGAGAACGGCATGGTGACTATCAGGAGTCCAGCGTTGCAGCAGGCGATCAACGCAGGCCTGACGTCGCCACCAAAACCGGATTACATCGTGAAAGGCGATCTGTCGTCGCAAAAGTCGACAGAAGCCACGAGCATGAAGCACGCGAACGGCATCATACCGTCGAGTCTGGCTGAACTGAGGAACAGACTGACGCCAGACTGCACAACCCTCAGCGGTTTGGCCAACATACAAATCAGCAAGGTGACCAACGGCCAGCCAATACCGGAGAACGGTATCAACCTGAAGGGAACCAGCGTGACCCTAACGAAAGTTAGGACCGAGTCCAGCATGGAAGACGTGCAGAGCGCGAAATCGGCGGTGAGAGAAGCGATAAACGCCTCGATAGCAGCGTCCTCCAGCGGGAAGAGCAAGAAGAAGAAGAAACGCGGGACCGGCGCGAGGCAGTGCGGCGATGACTGGAACCTCGTTGGTGAGAAACAACAATAATCAGAGTTTAACATGTAAATTTGCTTCTTTCGTTTTTTTTTCTTCTTAACACACCGCCGGGGTGCACTTCTCGCTCCTGGTACGAGAAAGAGTTTATTGTTTCTTTTATTATTTTTTATTCTTCACTTTTTTGAGAAAGTAGATGTGAAAGAACAACACATTGTACAGTGACATAAGAATTAGAGAGATAATATGTGTGTATATAGATATCGTACACAGTGTCAATACTGAAGATATGTACATATATATTATATATATATAGAACGTTTATGGACGTGTAATAGAGAATAGGTTGAGTTACACTGACGACGGTTTTTCTTTCGTTTCGTTTTCCGTCAGGAGAGGACAGTGTACCGCGTTAGGACGAAGTCTCGATCGCAGGCTATATGCTCGAAAGAAAGAAAATTTAATCGAATGTATCGGGGATGTGTGCGCTTAAGGGATACGCCACGAATTGATCCGACCACGAATTTCTCGGGGGATTGTCCGCAAGGGACACTTCTGGCCAGTGAGCACTATCTTTTCTTTATTTTCTTTCCGCTTGTTTGCGCGCGACTATCTTCATACTTTTAAATCGACCAATCAGGTGACTGTCCAATTGAACGTGTACAGTTTCGTAGTAGTGATTGCATCCGTCATACTTATGAAGATACTGTCCGACCTTAGGATAGTTCTCTTTTTTTTTTTCGTAGCTTTTCATTTTCTTTACAGTAAATTTTCACTAGATGCTCGCAACCAATTCGAAGTATCGCTCGAACAGTGGCCACTTGGATGTCGAATTAGTCGAGAAAGATTAAAAGACTTTATATCGTTAAAGCAATACTGCAACGTTTAACTTCATTACATTTGGTTTTATTTTAATCATCGACATTTTACCACTATGTTTATTAAAAAAGAAATCAGAAACAAAGTTTCAAGAATTCTCTACAGCTAGGACGAATCTTAACGCATTGCGGACGTGACCTACATTACCGACAGCAAACAAGAGATTATAACTTCCAGCTTGCGCATAGTTTATTTAATAGCCGCACGATGGTATCTCAATATCGTTCATTAGATTTCATTGGCTTTAGATGACAGAGAATGAATACTGTAATAAACTATTGGCACAATATTAAATGATCGAAAACTACATTTCAATCGTAAAGTCTTATACGTCCGTAATATGTTAAGGCGCAGTCCTTTTCATCGAGCATCTGCTGAACATGTACTGTACATCATAGGAACGTCTTGAATGCATTTATCTCTTACACTATATCTTTTTCTTTCTTCTTTTTTCCTGTTTCCTTTCTAGTTGTGTGCACAACTGAGAATCGATCGTGATCACGAGCACGAGGAATACTTTAACGCCGAGCATGACGTTTAAAGGGAGACTTTGTGCGCGTGTATGTGTGTGTGGCTGTTAGACGATTAGATGCGAACGGGAGCTGTTAGCCGACCGTGTACGTGGAAAGAAAGAAAAGGAAAAAAAGATAAAGAAAAGATACGTAGATCACTCGAGAGAGAGTCACGCTTTACCAAATTCATTGACCATGACAGCGAGTTTGCTAATACCTGCCGCTACACCCGATGAAATCTTCATCACGGCCACGTTCCAACGACCCTACACGATCGATAACGGGAAGAGTAACACGGATTATTTTGAGTCACGTGATTTCAATAAAACAGAATTCACTTTTTCCCAACAAGTTATGAGAACTTATTCCCTGTTGCATCGCCGAGAACCGAGAAAAGAACTGCTGCATGCGTATGGATCACGTGAAGCGCTCTCTTTTTCTCATCCTTCGAGGACGATGTTTTTAGAAATTGCCTGGACGCTCTCGAGCTCGCTGTTTCCTCTCGAATCTCTTAATCGGGGTTTGCCATTTTCTTCATTTTGTTTTTTTTTCCATCTCGTTCAATTATTACTATTATATTATTTCTTGTACAATACCCATACTCAGGCAGTACCTTCCACCCTTCCCTCAAAGGAGGAAAGAATTCAAAGATATTGGATCATCCCAGCGAATATTCGCGGCTTCAACTCTGTTATTGGAACAATCTGTATTCCAGAGATTGAACAAAACTGTTGGGATACCTTCTCAAGTGTATCTTCATCCTTGGAAGCGTCTTTTCTCGCTCAATTTTTCATTTATCACTTTCAGTTGATTGTCGCGTGATTCTGTACCAATACTTCCATGATATCGAAACGTAAGAAACTATATTATACCTATCTATACCAGGAGAAGAGAGAAACCTGTAGAATGCAAGGTAATTGAGAAACCGTGTAAAACTTGCAGGATGATCCAATGTGCTGACCAAATAGCTAAAACGCACAAGCAGTCTTCCTCCCTCCTCCCCCCAACGATAGGGACCAACGATTTCTAGTATTGAGAGCGTGTCTTTTGCAGAGAGCGTATTCACGCCCAAAGATATAGACCTCGAGGACGGGGAGATGGACGACGCTGAACGCGAGCTAGAAGCCTTCAAGAGGTTTTGCCTGCAGTCAGTGCCGCCGCCGCGCAAGGAGAAGGTCAATCTCAACATCAAGGACATCGTGCTGAAGAAGAAGTCGTCGTCGTCCTCGACAGCCGCCGCCGTGATCGCCGCGAACTGATTTCTCTTTCGACTAACATTAGACGCCCCCTACCAGCATTGCTGCTACCATTACACGCGCGAGCGCGTGTGCGTGTGCGTTGGCTTGACGCAGAATTAGCGAGAATTTAGTTTCTTCCTTTGTGTGTTTCTTTTTTTTCTCTTTCCTTCGGAGAGGACACTTTTATTTATCGTAGATCGGACAATAATATATTGTTCTCTATTGTTAAATCGTCTGGTGATCGTCTGCGTCACGTGCGCACGATGCCTCGAGCGTTCACACCGCCCTGCGGGCGGCTCGCGCCGCGCATCTGGTTTATTTCAGTTCGCATTTCAGCGTGCACTCGGTGAATCGCGTCTAGGATAGCGTAATGCGTTCTGTACTGCGTCGAGAGACGTGAACGTCGTCGAACCGTGCCGCGATCCAGTGTGCAACACGCGGCTTGCGCCGTTCCATGCACGGCTATAGCAGAGGGCGCCAATGCGAACTCACTCAAGGTTGCCTTTTGTCGCTCGAAAGGGCCACTGCATGAGCGTCGACGTCGAGCGTCGGTAACAAGAGGTATCGCGCGCTTTTCAATGCTCGAATGCGAACGCGTGTAGCGTATACGCGCGCGTGGCATTGAACGACTTGCATCGCTGCCCTCTGCTATAGCGAGGAAGAATACTCTGTACTCTCCACGTGGCTCAACGTGTGGTCGATCGTCCAGTGCCACTGGTCAGTTTAGGGATCCAGTTGCGAAGTAGAATCGGAGCATCGCCGGTTTGTGAACGTTGCGACAGGTGACGCTTCTCGACACGGAATGCGATCGACGTGAACTCGTGGCACTAAAAGTTAAAGGGGATTAACCGTTGCATGACAGGCTGTGAAAGCCAATGGCTGTTTTACTCGTGACCCGTACTTATAGTATAAAGAACACCAGTGTAAATCACTCAATGTCACATTCTCGTCTCGCTTCTTCGAGGAGTAGAATGTTTGCAGTCCCGATACGTCGTGGTACCTGAGTAATACAATGCGACGCACGGTAGTTGCGTTGCGGGACCTTAAGCGACTGATGTTTTTTATTATGGAAACTATACCTGTGCATACTGAACAAATTAATCATTGCATTCGCTTTTTAAAAGTAAGATAATCGCGGAGTTGTTGCTGTTTACCAGTCGACGCTTAGCCACCCTGCATTACGACTGTAATATTCCTTTAGCTGTACAAAGGGGAGTGGAAAATTCGAACGTATTGGTACTATTTAGTATGATTTTTCTATTTTGTATATTTTACAATTTTAACGACTAACAAACGCAGTTGATCGATTTTTTTACACGAGACTACTTTATATATACGATATTTATACTTGGTGGCGGTGCTGTGGAATTGCGAGACGAAGCGCCACCGCGGGCGGAGAAGTTAAACGAGGTCCCCGGTTAGCCATCGTCATGCGAGGGTTAAGGATCCATTTGCTCGTGTCAGTGACTTATTGTCCCGGATGATCGGTTCCGTGGTCGCTTCAGTGACAATTCCGTGTCGACGTGAATGCACGCGTTCGACCGTCACAGAGGAACGGCACTGACACTGACGCAATTCCACGAAATGGAACGGATACGTCACTGATACGTGCAAACAGCCGTTAAGTCGTTTAGAGAATTCTGCTATTTTTGCATCGAGCCAATCACCGACCGAACGTGTATCGTATTACTGCCACGGCCGTTGCGCGTGAACGCGCGACCGACCGGAAACGCTGTCGCCGTTTTCCGGGTCCCTGTGACTAGGGGTTTGCGCCTAGTTGTTACTCGTGATCGTCGAACGAGAGAGAAAGAAACAGAGAGAGAGAGAGAGAGAGAGAGGTAGAGATAGAGAAAAACGCGAACGGATGAACAAATAAATGATACAAGGGCAGCCATTATAGGGACGAACGTTGTCAACGTCCCGCAAGAGAATGAGGAACGATAATTTGTCGCCGTGTCGGCGCCTAGTCGACTTCGTATTTTTAATATATTAGTAGACGAGCGTGTCGCGATCGCAGTTCGCCCCTTGCCGCGTTTCGCCGGCTAAGGGAGACAGCGGAGAAACTAAATGGACAATTAGGTAGGAATGCACGCGAGTGGGGTGCATTTTTTCTCGAGACACAGCGAGCCGTAGGTATATAACATGTTATATAAATATAAAAGTGTATGTATGTATATGTATATCTATAAATATAGTAGGAACGAATTTTCCCCGTCGAGCGGCCGCACCGTACTGTGCGAAGGAAAGCATCAGCCCTCGACCGTGGTTGCGAAAAACGATCATGGCGGCCGCGACGCGTGGGCCTCACGAAGCGATGCCTGCCCGTCTCTATTGTTCGATTAAGAGTAACGTTCGTTCTCTCGTCGTTAATTGCCGACGATAGCGTGTCGCCACGATCGCGGTCGCCGGCTTAAGAAGCACAGTTCTCGATCGACGATCTTATGTACCACGAGACACCATAGTACACACGGAGACACCTTTTCTCTTCAGTTTTTTTTTTCAATAAAAGCAGATATGCATTTTTACCGAACCGTCTTGCATTACCGTGCATACCGTGGATCGCTCTTCGACGACATCTTGCACAGACATTCGGATCTCGTCGGTTCTTATAAAGCTGCGACGTAGCTGTGCAGCAGGAAGTGGCTCTACCTGGTGGTACCAGTAGTTGTCCATCAACCACGTTTGCATTAGCACCGCACGAAACTTGAAAATTCGAGAGGCTGCCTGCGCGATATCGCGTGAAAACTGATGATGTTAATTCTACGGATTTTAGAAAGAAGCTTGGACGTTCCTGCATCGAGTACATCACGGAGAATGTTACTCGAGCGTGGACCAACATGGCGTCAACTAAAGTAAGGCACTACATTATCCCATTTGCAGGACTTCTAAAAAGAATCTTATTAATTAATCCATTCGCAAATGTTAGGAACAGAGAAAAATAACGAGGTGACATTTGGAATAGAATATGGAACCCTCATTTGGTAACGCAACGCCAATATTACTCGACGTTAAGTCACAAAATGTGACAGACATGATTCTCTGTGTTTACTAATTCGTTGATTCTGGTTCTATCTTGAGTAGATTGAACAGTCTGCTTTTTGAAATATCAAATCGAACAAAGGGACTGTGCGTGCGCGAATCTTTAGCGGTCACGAGCCGCGCATACGATTTGTATGCACCGTGGAACAAACCGATCTGACATATTCTCGATGGCCAGGCGCCGGATCGGCGCTGCGATTTCTCATGCGAGCGCCGTTGCAGCTCGTCGCAGGTGCATGAATTATTCCACGAGGATGCACGCTTGCAGTCGATGAATCGAATCGAGGCAAAACGAGCCGTGGTAGCGGCAGGCTTCCGGTTTCCCGGAAAATACGACCCTCGTAGCGGCGTTACGTAACCGCGAACGAGGTCGCTGCTCTCGATCTGTCGCGCTCTTTTGAAACCAACTTAAATCACGATTTCGTAAGTAAATCCTCTGGCACGATCTCTGTTTAACCAACTCGAAGGTGCGGCTGGTGTTGGTTCAATTCCTTGCCTTTGTTTCCTTATTCTTTTCAACCGATTTAAAAATATATATGCGTGGTACGAATTGTAACAAGTGAATCGTGATGTTAAATGGCACGCGAGGCAATCTCACTGGAGGGGCATATTATACGGCATGCAAATGATTACCGTTGCTATTGCTGATTGTTAGAATGAATTTGAATATCATTAATATTGATCAAAGTTAAAAAAGAGTAACACGAGATAAAACAACGGAAACATTATTCATTTGTCCAATTATCTTATCGAGTTTATGAATATTTAAATATTGGCGTAAGAGTGATACCTGTTGAGAATTAGCGAAACTTTTTCGTTGATGAATGCATATATAATAAAAAGTCTTAAGGAGGGCTGAGACGTGTGATTTTTAAATGTTATCTCTAAATTTTTCTGGTAAATTAACGTCAGCTAGGAAAAGTTTTCAGTCAGAGGCAGTTCGGTTGGCAAACGCATAAAATTTTGGAGGAACGAGAATAACCAGCGGAAGTTAGCAGCTCGTAACGAGCTAACGCAGGAAAGCGGATCAACGATGCGAGGAATATTAGACATTGGCATGCATCTTAGCGTTATATTCGCAATGCGTGCAATCGCGGTGCACCCACGCGCATTACGCATTGCAAATTTACGTCAGTCGGCTAGACAATTTGATTTCTACAAACTTTGCGATAATCTGCTGGGATCTTTATGCTTTCCTACGTAATTATATACGATCAGTAACAGTACAGACGACTGTAAAATTGTAAAGCTGCGCGCGTGCAGTCGTGGGACCAAAAAATGCACTGATTTCCTCACAGATCAGGTGCAACACAGATTTATGGGATCCTTATGGGATTCTATGTTACGTGCTTATATCCTCTACAATTTTAAACGAAGATTTTATTAGTTGCAGTCAATTTAATCACTGAAGATGATAAAATCAAGGGGACTATGTAAGTTTACTATGCAGCTCTGCAATATTGCATTAACTTCATCACTTAGCTACTTCCATCATACTTTTTGGCAATTTTATACATTATAGACATTCCTCCTTTATTTAATCCCAGTCATATGCATTATAATTGCGTATTAATGTATTTTATTGTCTTTACAGGCTTCTTTCTACCTTCTACTTGCTGGATAATCAAGAACTTGCTACAACATCGGTGCAGTTGCAAGTAGGACTACCAGTTCCCTTTAAATACATCTACACTACATATTTTTAAGTGTTTTAGTGATAAGAATAATATAAATATAGTTTATTAGTATAGTTTGTAGTAATTAGTTTATAAGAATGCTATTATAACTTGTAAATGTTAAAGTATTGCAATAAACGTTCAGTTATTACTAAATTAATTGTTTAATTAATTACCACTCTCTATACCAATCCTAGACTAACCAATCCCAATCTTTACGAATACCTCCTCGCATATCATGTTCTCCTGATACAAAGTCGAAAAATCGAAGTTTCAATTGAAAAATCGGAAAATTTTGGGGATTCCTGGAAAATGACGTCACTCCCAGGAATCGCCAGAATTCCAGGAATTCTCGATGACGTCATTTCCAAGAAGTGGCACTATTCGGATACCTCCTATGACGTCATGTTCTCCTGATACATTGCCGATTTTTCGACCAAAATCTTGAAAATCCGACTTTGTATCAGGAGAACATGACGTCACAGGAGGTATCCGAATAGTGCCATTTCTTGGAAATGACGTCATCGAGAATTCCAGGAATTTTGGCGATTCTTGGAAATGACGTCATTTTCCTAGAAGTGGCACGCATACCTCCTCACCACTTATGTTCTCCTGATACATTGCCGATTTTTCGACCAAAATCTTGAAAATCCACAAAGTATCAGGAGAACATGACGTCATAGGAGGTATTCTTGCCACTTCCAGGAAAATGACGTCACTTCTAGGAATTGCCAAAATTCCTGGAATTCTCGATGACGTCATTTCCAAGAAGTGGCACTATTCGGATACCTCCTATGACGTCATGTTCTCCTGTTACAAAGTCGAAATTTCAAGATTTTGTTCGAAAAATCGGCAATGTATCAGGAGAACATGACGTCATAGGAGGTATCCGAATAGTGCCACTTCCTGGAAATGACGTCATCGGGAATTCCTGGAATTCTGGCGATTCCTGGAAGTGACGTCATTTTCCTGGAAGTGGCAAGAATACCTCCTATGACGTCATGTTCTCCTGATACTTTGTTGATTTTTCGACCAAAATCTTGAAAATCCGACTTTGTAACAGGAGAACATAAGTAGTGAGGAGGTATGCGTGCCACTTCTAGGAAAATGACGTCACTTCTAGGAATTGCCAAAATTCCTGGAATTTTCGATGACGTCATTTCCAAGAAATGGCACTATTCGGATACCTCCTATGACGTCATGTTCTCCTGTTACAAAGTCGAAATTTCAAGATTTTGTTCGAAAAATCGGCAATGTATCAGGAGAACATGACGTCATAGGAGGTATCCGAATAGTGCCATTTCCTGGAAATGACGTCATCGAGAATTCCAGGAATTTTGGCAATTCCTAGAAGTGACGTCATTTTCCTAGAAGTGGCACGCATACCTCCTCACTACTTATGTTCTCCTGATACATTTCCAATTTTTCGATCTTGAACTTAAATTTTCGACTTTGTATCAGGAGAACATGACGTCACAGGAGGTATCCTAAAGTGCCACTTCTTGGAAATGACGTCATTGAAAATTCTAAGAATTTTAGCAATTCCTGGAAGTGACGTCATTTTCCAGGAATCCCCAAAATTTTCAGATTTTTCGACTGAAACTATGCTAATTTATGGATCTGACGAGGAAAAGGATTCGGAGATAATACATTGCAGGGAAAATAATTAAACTAGTTGCATTCTCTGTATTAATTTATTTATTTAACCAAGTTAAAAGAATGTACAATAGTTTACAATTTAATTTTACAACGATGTGTCTACTTCTAATACAATATTTCTTACATCTACTATCATAATTGCATGCACCAAGATGTACTGTGTACGTATGTACTATGAAACGTAGCAACTTACTTAAAATTAATACAATAATTAATAATTTTAAACGAATAAATAATATATAACGCAGCAGTTGCTTTCCTCTTCACTCTTCTCTTCTTGAGCACATAATCTTGAACTGAGGATTCTTCTTTTCTTCCTGTCTTCCTTCTGTGGTGCAACAGAAAGAAGAAACACTTAGCTGTACTGCATAATTTAAAATATTTATCAAATTGTATCCAACTTTAATAGAACTATAATTTCATAAAGTGAGGTACTACTATTCTTACCATTTTATACTATACTGGTAATTATGGAAGTGAAAATAAAAAGTTAAAGGCCTTTGAAAGCCTCGACGCGTCGCAAGAATGATTTGGAGGGTTGGTCCACCCTGCGTGGTCCAACATACCTTGCACATGTGCATTGCATGCATTTAGTTGATTTCTATACCGCTAGATGGCAAACCAGTTTCCGTCCAATGCAAGATAATCTAATTATATTGTACTAATTGTATTCAAAAGCAAAACTATGATAATTTGTTCACTCAAAAGTGCTAATAATAAATATTAAAAAATACTTGGAGATTTAAATATCACATTAATAATACACTTAGGGAACAATTAGCATCCGCATAAAAAATGCACTGCGCTGATTTACATCGGCGGTTGTAATGCATTTCGCTCTTTCTGATCGCACTGGCGATCACGAGGATGCAAATATCGAGTGGCCGCCGTTTTATTTTCGAAATAACGCCAGGCAGCGGTTTAAAAGCAACGCAATTAACGACTGCTCGTCACGAGATCAAAACTCCGTTGGGGAAGACATCGACCAGGGGCGCAATAAAGTTCGAGGGAAGGGATGGAGAGGGAAAAAAAAACAGGGAAAAAAGACCCGCGGCCGGTGTGCGGCCTTACTATTTCAAGCGAGATCAAACGAACCAGATTTGTGTGCCCATCGGCATTTTCTGCAGCACGCTGGCAAAGAAAAAGAACGGCTTATTATTCGTGGAATGATGAACCGTCGCGTTTCGCATCGACTCCACCCCCTGCTTCTTTGAACAGCCTTTAAGAGAGACGATCGTGTTTGTTGCTCCCCTTTCTTACTAACTATCCGCGGTTTATTTCGCCTGCTAAAGGGAGGATTAAAAATACCCCTAATAAATTCAAACTTACTAGATCCAGAAGCCTTTTTTACCAGTGCATATCAAGAAATTCTCGTCTAAGTCTCGAAGAAAGCTAATGCCTAGTAAACTCTCAGCAGACGAAAGAAATTCGATCCACAAAGGGTTAATTCTCAATCGTATAAGTCTCGAAACAGGCTAATTCCCAGCAAACTCTCAGCAGACTTTTAATCCTCAATTTGTATAAGTCTCGAAGAAAGCTAATGCCTAGCAAACACTCAGCAGACGAAAGAAATTCGATCCACAAAGGGTTTTAATTCTCAATCATGTAAGTCTCGAAACAGGCTAATTCCTAGCAAACTCTCAGCGGACGAAAGAAATTCGATCCACAAAGGTTTTTAATTCTCAATTGAACATCTCGATGGCCTCTGAGAACCTCTCAAGCCTTCGACGAGAGGGTAGTCCTCTTCTGTGGCTAGACGATCGTTTCTCCGATTGAACACTCGCAACAACGAGACGACCCACAGTTTACCTGGCAACAGGTGGATCTAGACGGATGCACTCCGTTGCGCATTGCAATGCACTATTGCGGAAGAACAATTAACGAGTTCATTTAACCTGGATCCGTCGTTCCGCGGTTCTATTAACCGGGCCCACCGTCAGGGACCAGCGTTGGTATCTTCCCTCTCCTCTCGTAAGGCTCGCGAGCAGATCCGCGCGGAAAGCACAACCGGCGCGCACGTGTTTCGCCCGCCTTTTTACCTCGCCCGACATTCCACGATTTCTTCGAGCGAGTCGTGAGCGCGACGAAAACGGTTTTACGATCATCGCCAATCCGCGCACCGGCGATATCAGCCGGTAATCATTGGAATGCGAATGATACATGAAGTGGGGGGACTAATCCAGAGAATCCTCTGTAATTGGACGTCCGAGTGAAACGGGGGTTTACATTCCGTGGTACTCCACCTTTTTGGCGCAGCAGAAAAACCGTTCATTACCCGGGATTGCGAGCTGCTGCGAAGAATTTAGTATGTTGGCTGCTACTCGACGTTATTTAGAACCGATGCGACTTGTCATCGTCACTGTTATAGACCATCGACGGTCTTATTCAAACAGTAAACATCAAAAAATTTCAATTTACTAAATTTCGTTTCACCATTTGAAGAATATAGAAAGGCTTTCGAAAAGTTTCCATATTAATACCTGAAACAGCAGTGATAAATCAGCTGCAGATACGACAGAACAAGAATGTCGATGGCTCAACAATCGAGGTTTTGAAAAACTTCCTAGAAATGTGTTTAAAGCGTCTCCGCTCGCTAGGAACGTTAACGATCGCCACCGGTGTTGGACGGAAAAATTCTCTGGGAATGTAAACCTTTAATGTATCTCTCTCTCTCTCTCTCTCCCTCTCTCTTTATCCTTCTCTCTCTGGTGGAACGTCGACGATTACCTCGAAAGATTTGAAAATTGCGCGCAAAAGCGGCGCGGTCGTTTCATCCGCCTCTGCGTCTTCGACGGCATTCCCCGGTTTTTCTCACGGCTCGCGACCGCGACAGAACCACGGTTTTCTCGGCCATTGGTAGGCTACCCTTCGTAATTTTAGCGCGATCGCAGATCTACGAGACGGCGCCGTATAAGCGAGAAACGATCGCCATCTGTGCAACCGCACTATGGAAAAAGGTACGGCGGGTACGCGATTTTGTTCCCTGCGGAGGGACTCGTGGATGATCCACTGCACATGAATGCTACGAATGCCTAGCGTGCTCGAGTCGCATTGTGAACGGACCTTGTTAGTATAAATAGGCGATGTTCCGGTGGATTTTCTACTTTTGATATTTTCTACTCTACAGTGCTTCTACGCCAATGGAAGACTTTCTTTTTTATACTGTTTCTACGTACACTTTCTGCATTCAACCCTTTGCACTCTAATGTCACGACATCAGCACCCTGTTAAATTTATTCCATCGCTGAACTTTTCAAATCGCGCGTTTTCCTCAAGTTTTCTAATCAGATGGAAATTCCCTATTACTGAAAGAGTTGTAGCAGTAGAAACTATTGTGGCAATAGTTTCTGTTGCTAATGTCCAGAAAAGAGGTGAGTGCAAAGGGTTAACATCTTCGCAAACATTATCGTTGACCCTTTCCTCCCCTTTTAGTCGCCTCTTACGACAAGCAGGGGTTACTGTGGGTGTATTCTGATCCCCACCGCACAGGGATAGTCGAAGAAAACTCTCACGAAAAGCTGGCAAAAATTACGCAGAATCTACAGTAATTTTTATATCACAAAAAGATGAAACCAAGAACATAGAAAGACTTCAACTATTTTTAAATAAGAAATTGCATCTGGTAACATACAAGGAACAAGGGACAAGTTTACAAACTACCTTCGTAAGTCTGACTTATCGAAGCCTTCATCGACGATAAACTACTGCAATTTAATCCGTCAAGAGGACGTAACGTACGTGGCGGTTAATTTAATTAAGATCGAGGAACACTGCTCGCCCTGAGATATCGATTTTACGACGACGTCGTGGCGAGCACAACTTTATTGGAACGTAAAAGCGTCCCGTGGCGTGGGAAATTCGCGGGAGTCCACTGGACACTGTTGTAACACGAGTTGGTCTCGGCTTTCGAAAATGATCGACGCGATTAAGTCTATCGATCCTCACAGTGGGTCATCTTAGACGACAGTCTCTAAAAAATCCAATGAAACGTGGCGCCAGCGTAAAATCGAGTGTGAAAATCGTCTTTCGAAAATGATCGACGCGATTAACTCTATCGATCCTCACAGTGGGTTATTTTAGAGGACAGTGTTCAAAAAATCCAGTGTAACGTGGCGCCAGCGTAAAATCGAGTGTGAAAATTGACTTTAGAAAATGATCGATGCGATTAAGTCTATCGATCCTCACAGTGGATCATCTTAGACGAGAGTCTTCAAAAAATCGAGTGAAATGTGGTGCCAGCCTAAAATCATGTATGAAAATCGTCTTTCGCATATGATCGACGCGATTAATTCTATCGATCCTCGCAGTGGATCATCTTAGACGAGAGTCTTCAAAAAATCCAGTGAAACGTGGTGCTAGCATAAAATCGTGTGTAAAAATCGAGGGAGGGAAATTAGCGAGCGATGGCGCGTGTGTTTCCTGTTTTACGCATCTATCGATCTTCACAGTGGGTCATTTTAGACGACAGTGTTAAAAAAATCCAGTGAAACGTGGCGCCAGCGTAGTAAAATTGTGTGTGAAAATCGAGGGGGAGAAATTGGCGAACGATGGCGCGAGTGTTCCTTGTTCTACGCATCTATCGATCTTCACAGTGGGTCATTTTAGACGACAGTGTTCAAAAAATCCAGTGAAACGTGGCGCCAGCGTAGTAAAATCGTGTGTGAAAATCGAGGGGGAGAAATTGGCGAACGATGGGCGCGAGTGTTCCTTGCACCACGCATCGACGAGCGAATTCCAGGCGAAGCGGGAGGAAGGTAAAGGGCGATAACGGAGGCGGGAGATCGCGAAAAGAAACGCATACCAGCGGTCATAACTCGAGTCCCTACATAATCTGGACAGCAGCACGACGCGCTTCCTTTAGAAGACTTCTATTTACGACTTCCTTTCTAGATTCATCACGGGCACATGGAAAATTCATAATCGCGCTGGCCATTTTCATGTAACACTTTGAATCATGCTACTAGGATGTTATTATGCGCCTGGTGTTCGTACACGCGATGATTGGTACGAGGAAGGGAAGGGAACGAATGATCGTATTAAACATTTCACGGTCTCGCGTATCTTTTAAAACGATAAGATCAGAGTGATAAGGGAATTTGGTATTTAAATAACAAAGATCCTCTGTGGTATCGTAGTTTCGATCGAACCGATCAAACCTCCGCGTACGCGTACTAATAATTGAATTTATTAAACGAAATGGTTAGCGTTTTCGATCGAACCAATACCACCCTAAACACAGGAATTTAAATCGAAGGAATCCACGGAGAAATACACCGTCAATGGACCAATATCCCAAAGGCAGCCACATTAACCAACGTCCAAACATCTCGAATGCCAGGACAAACACAGGTGTTCGTACACGCGATGATTGGTACGAGAAACGAAAGGAACGGATGATCGTATTAAACATTTCACAGTCTCGCGTATTTTTTAAAACGATAAGATCAGGACGATAAGAGAATTTGGTATTTAAATAACAAGGATCTCCTGTGGTATCGTAGTTTCGATCAAACCAATCAAACTTCCATATATACGTACTAATAACTGAATTTAATAAATAACAATGGTTTAGCATTTTTAATCGAACCAACACCACCCTAAACACAGGAATCTAAACCAGAAAAAATCCAAGATAAGAGAATTTTCTATTTAAATAATAAGGATCCCCTATGGTATCTCAATTTCGATCAAACCGATCAAACTTCCACATACACGTACTAATAACTGAATTTAATAAATAACAATGGTTAGCATTTTCAATCGAACCAATGCCACCCTAAAAGCAGGAATCGAAACCAGAAAGAATGCACCAAGAAATACCAAGTATCAATGATTCCAGTATCCCAAAGGTATCCCGCATTAACCAACGTCCAAACATCTCGAATGCCAGAACAAACAATGACCGTGCTGTGATATCCATCTCGAACAGCGAGTCCTTGTCCGTTAATATCCCCAGCATTAGAGCTCGTGGCAGCGTGGCATCAATTAAGCGGCGAAAATCCACGCTGGCCTAGCCGGAGTTCCGCGTTCTAGCTCGTTACTTCTCGTCAGCGGCGCGATCGCGGTGATCGTTAGCCGAATTTTCATCGTTCGCTCTCATTAGGGACGTTCGTCAGTCAGCCTCCGCCTCCTCGTGCCCCGCTTCGTCCGCTGGTTCATTTTCCAAAGACTATTCTCGCGCCCCTCATTATGTTTCCGTCCGGGCTAAAAGGAGCCGAACAAGTCGTGCGCGCGCGCGCGCGCGCGCGCGCGAGAACGTCGACCCCTCCTGGCCGTCGAGCGTTTGTTTGTCCCTCGCTGGTGTCGCGGTATAACGAGAACAAAAGAGGCTGAAGACGCAGGAGCAGTGGCAAAGAGAGATAATTAGGAAGCTCTAAGCTTGGATGAGTTTAAGGAGGCACCAAGATGGCGGTTGTTTGGAGGGCTGAGGAGACTGGTTTAAGTCTGCAGAGAGTGGACGATGAGGACTGTAGAAAGATAAATAATATTTAAACTACTTTCTATTAAAAGATTTGTCAAAAGTTGTGATTTACAGATTTTCGAATTATTTTTTTATTAAGACGTTTCAATCGTCTCTCACAAGGTCTTTGAATCAGTCATTATTCTGGAGGAACCAAGATGATGGTCATTGGGAGGACTGAGGAGATTGGTTTAAGTCAGCAACGAGTGGACGATGAAGAGGACTATAGAAAGATAAATAATATTTAAACTACTTTCTATTAAAAGATTTGTCAAAAGTTATGATTCACAGACTTTCGAATTACTTTTCTATTAAGACGTTTCAATTGTCCTTATAAGGTCTTTGAACCAGTCATTATTTTAAATATCTTCATCGTCTATTAGTATGTCGAGGACCCTCCTAGGGTCATCGAAAAGAACCAACAATTATCGAATCAGAAATAACTCAATCTCGCCATCCGTAAGTTGGGGAACGTGAAATTATTCGAGCAGCCTAACGGATCGTGGTGATTGTTCGATTAATAAGTCCCAGCTATTTTGGTGGTACGAAAAAGAGCCCCCTGCCCCACCCTGTCGACGAGGGTCGACAGTGGGCGAGGAAGAAGCGCCGATTTCACAGAGTCGGACGAGGAACAGGCTCCTTTCCGGGAATTCGTAGTCCGTCTAAATTCAAACCTGAAGGGCAGACGGGACGTGGTCTTGAACAGACAAACCGTCTAGCAAGCAGCTTCGCGACATTAACACCGCTTCCTTTTTTTTTCGATACCAGCAGGAAGAAATCAGAGGATGGCTTGGCTGAACGTGGCGACCTTCCAACCCTTTTAACCTCCGCCCAGACGGCGCAGGACCTCGGTGGACACATTTGGTGTCTATTCCTCCGTGACCCACAGACACTTTTTACGCGTCAACCACAATCGTCGGGAGCATCGAAACGCGTGTACAAACTTCCAACATGGGAGCTCTAAAAAAAATGACGCCAAACGATATAGAAATGACACGAAGCGTTAATAAAATAACGCTCGAGGGACGACCAAAACGAATCCCAACCAAATCTGGTAGGCATAGATTTCCAAGATACACGCTGGGTCCGCCCAGCGAACACGTGTCGCCGTGCGAAATGCAAATAGCCCGGGGATAAAACAGATCCACATGTACGCGAGCGTTTTTATCGCCTCGGGACCAGGTGCGTCGATGGCAGGGAAAAAAAAAACGCGGGAAAGAGGAGCGCGAGGAAGGCGCGGAACGGGATAAGGACGCGTGTGTACGCACCTTCGACCGAGCACGTGTTCCCCTGCGGAGCACGTGCTCCCAGCTGATTTACGCGGCCGCGGATTTAGCTCTCGCGTTCGCCGTTTCACCGCGCGCGTTCCGCAAGAGGGAATACCTCGCCGCGATGCGCGTACTTTCCGCCATTAGTCTTCGTTTCTTTGCTGGAAAGGCAAGTCTTCGTTTCTTCGCCAGAGACAGAATTTCGAGGGCAGAATCCACGAATTGTTGCCACGCTACTGGCGAACGGTATTTCACGATGCAACAAATGCAATAAATGGTTCACCGTGTGGCAAGCAATCTTGAACGTTGATTGAAACGCAAAATTTAGTGCTTCTTAGTTAGAGGTTGAGTAATTTGGTCAGATTATGGGCAATTATTAAGACTGTTTCTCGGGAGTACTGATGAAAAATGAAGCATTCTTGTTACAGAGAGATTCGCTGGAACACAGGGGACACTGAACTTTGGTAACATTCTAGCACAGTACCCTCAGCTTGAAACCTGGAGAATTTACGACCTATCGCGTCTCCCCTATTAATCATCGCTAAATTCTTGATATTATTAAACTGTACCAAGAAAGTGGCGTGAAATAAAGTCCATAATTCGGGTTTGTAATCTGAAATTTGACCGTAAAACCCCGTAGTGCCACTAAAGCCTGGAACCTTAAACTTTGGAATATATTAGTGGCGAGCGTAAAGGCCGGAATTTATTGGTGTTACTTCTACTAGAATTTAACGGCGCCCATTGTACCGACAGAAACAGCCGGTGGCGCAAGAAGCGGTGGGTACTATTTCAGCTACACCAGCGCCAGAAATAATGGCGGCGTGGCGTAAAATTTGCTTCAGGACTCTATGACTCATTAGCCTGCGCTCTATGGATTTATTAGGGTGGCGGTTAACTAGAAATTCAGGGTGTCGTTACGTTGCACCCACCGTGCGCGGTAGTCGTGTGTGAATCGGCGGAGGAAAACCGGCGGGGGTAGGCGACTGAACCGAGAGGAGAGAGTTTATAGTTTACCGTCCAGTTGCTCCTGCTGCGTGGATTTATTAGGGTTCTGGTAGCAGCGAAGTCAGAGGTGTTATTAAGCCGCCCGTTACGTCCAGCGAAGATTCTATACTTCAGATTCTATCTAGCCAGCGGATACTATACTTTGCGGGGCCGATTATTTTTATTGCGTGACTTTATGGGGATACTAACAGACGTTAGTTAGAGTGGCAATAGCCCCTGTATCTAATCGGATGATCAGTATGGCAGTTTAGATTCCACCCTGGCAATATTACGCCACTAGACGAGCATCTTTCTCTCCCTCTATCCTGCTGTAATTAATGCGATACTATTGGCTCGGCGCATCTCGCGAACAAATGAGTTCGCTCGGCTTTCATGGGCGGCATTAAACTTTTTATGTAACCGTAGAAGCCTTGCGCAGCGTAGAACCCCATCGGTGGGAAAAATTGTGGAACAACTATAACCACTTCAGCCGCTTTTAACTGCCGTAGTGGCAGCCGCGCTACCAATTTAGGCGAGCTATGAACGTGGAAGACGAATTTATTATTCACTTTCGAGTAGACAACCAGACCTGGCTTGAACTCTCTCAGAGAGATCACTGGCCACGTTGTAGGCATCGACACGGGTCACACGCGCGTTCGTACGGGACACGCGATTTCGCTTTGACGGTTTTTGCCGGTGTCGCCAGTGGAAACGCGACAGCCAGTCGAAACCGCAACACGGCCGATCGATTTCGCCTGGTTCAAACGCGAAAACATTCGACGCGCGCTTTCGAGCGTGCGCACGCCATAAACCCAGGCGCAATGATTTACGGGACAGCGGATTTAGACACCGGTGGCAGCGTGCGTTCGCCGCGGGCCGACGTGGCGTTCCTTAAAATAAAACGCCACGAGGCTTTTAGGATCAGCTGCCACGCGAGCATCGGCCACTCGAATATCGGTATTCGCGGTTACGTCGCGAATACGCGAGACGAAAACGCGAGCCTATTTTGGGCCCGTAGGATGTGCGCGCGTCCTCTGTTGGGATCATCGATGACCCACAGCGACGTCCCATCAATTACCATTTCCTATCATTTCTATTGTTTTCATTAAGGCTCTAACGCGAATCAGGTTTTTGCAATCTTTTTATTCGTCACTCGACGCGTTTCGTATTTTACACAGATCAGCTGCCACTCGAATATCGGTATTCGCGGTTACGTCGCGAATACGCGAGGCGAAAACGCGAGCCTATTTTGGGCCCGTAGAACGTGCGCGCGTCCTCTGTTGGGATCATCGATGACCCACAGCGACGTCCCATCAATTACCATTTCCTATCATTTCTATTGTTTTCATTAAGGCTCTAATGCGAACCAGATTTTTGCAATCTTTTTATTCGTCACGGATCGGTTCGCCACTCGACGCGTTTCGTATTTTACACAGGGTAGATTTAAATCCTGCCAACACGGACACTGTTGTAGAAACCGTGAGACAAAAAAGAGGCAACCTCGAGGTGGCTTTGAAATCGCACAAGTCACTTCGGATCATCCCCTAAGTCCATGCGCGACGAATTGATCATACGAATCGTCGAAATCGGCGTGGCGAGCCACACCCCAAAAACCGCATCAGTGAATCGATCTGGAGTCCATCTGAAATCCGGTTTGATCCGCCGCGGAGTCCCGCTTGGGTCGGTGTCCAATAAAGACGTCGCGCAACGCTGTGACATTGCTTTTCTTGTTCTGTCGTCTCATCCAGGAAGGCAAAAAGAAAGAGAGAGAAAAAAAAACGAGAGGAAAGGTACGCGGAAAGAGACGTTGAATTTCCTGGAAATCGAAGGATCCAACGTAAGGTACGATTCCTTCCTTAACGAGCCTTCGACCGCTGCTATAAAGGGCCCTCACATGGCGTGCATTAAATCTAATGATAGTAATAAGCTTCGTGATCCTCGATCGCGACACGTAACTCGTGTCCTTCCTGGGATCGACGATTGCTCCCTGACAGTCGTTCGATCCGCGCAGTGGGACATCCTGGTACCCGCGCGGCGATTCGTCCTGGAAATTTTACGCCGTTCCGTCTCTTGTTTTCCATTTTATGGAACGTGTAGTAATATGCTCTTCCATACTAGGGATCCTTGCTGCCTTAGGTTTTGGAGCACCACGACGATTACTAATGGTTCTTATTGGGCACTGATTATACGTAAGGCTCGCTGCAAGTGGAGTACGAGGGAAATTAGACGATGATATGCTGTCTCACGTTGCACACGTTGGTATTCGATAGAGACTCATTGCTTTGGTGCCTGGAGATCTCTCAGGGTACAAAGATAAGAGTACCACATATTTTAGAGGTATTCACGGAAACGTAACGTAACAAGTGTAAACTTTATAGTAATGGAGATTCATCGTTCTGGTGCGTGGAGATCTCTCAGAATCCAGAGACAAGAGTACCATTTATTCCAGAGGTATTCACGGAAACGTAACGCAACAAGTGTAAACTTTAATCGAGCAGCATTTGGGTATCAGATTGATCTCAGAGGAGTTAAGAACTCTGGCTGGAATCGCTGGTACGGCGAGGAAACCCGCGTCGTCGATAACAAGACCGAGAACGACAGGACAATAGCGCCAATAGGGCCAGAAGGGACGTTCACGGGATCTGAACATGGCGGAACGAGCGAACGGCCAGTGAACCACGGAATTTATAGTCGTTCGCGGCTGTGCCGTTGCCTAGACGCGTCCGAGTTTCCTCGTAACGTATCGCCATCTGAAATAGACGATACCGTGGCGGTTCTAAATGCGGCTGGGACCGATGCGGTGTGTGTCATCGTCTGGTCACGCCGTTACGCTTTCTCCGTGCAACAAACGTTGCACGCGGTCGCCGTGCAACATTCGTTTCGCCGGGAATACGCACAATAGAGAAGCTGGAGGAGTAACAGACGCTTGATTCGCGGCCAAAACCGCCGTTTTTCCAACCGTCTTGAACCCCCTTGTTGCGAGCCTGCGACTGCAGCGTCATCTAAGCGCCTCTTCTCGCAAGCTCGAACAAATTCCAATATAATTACACGAACACCATAATTGCAATTCACTGTACACGATTTTTTTCTAATGTAACTTGTGTTCATCGGTATTTACGTCCAGTAGATACGTAGACAGCTTCATTTATATTTTTACAGTAAGCAAAGTAGAGTGTAAAAGTTGCAGAGTAGCGCTTCGCGTCTTCTGACGCCATGTTGGTTGGTCCAGCTTCATCAGGATGACTTCTCGCGAACTTAAAGTCTCTGTAATGACGTAAACGAATCCGCAATCATTGGCAAATCATGCAAGAAGCGTTACTGATGCTCGTTTCTGAGTTTTGCCACGTAAAGATACGAACACGACGAATTGGTGGTCCCAGTTGTGCGATGGCCAATTTAGGCAGACGCGAGAGGACCAACCGCAAACAGGCAGGAGCAAGTCGCGAACAATAACAGAGGCGGTGTGACGAAAATGCCGTCACGTCGTTGGTATCGTTGGTCCCGCAGCATGGCGATACGCAAATAGAATCAGCCGAGGAGACGTCCAACTGTCTGGTGCACCCGCAAAAATAGGATTGTCGCCGCGTACGTCCGCGGGGTATCGCCACGGTTACGTAGCGGGGCCACGGGAAAATCGAGGCTACTGGATGCCACTCCCGCTGCTCTCTTTTTCGACGCTCCACCGGGTTCTGACTGGTTCTCGCTAAATTTAGTCCGTGGAACTGGATGAACCTTGCGTGTCATCCGCGATGCCACCGTTGGAGGAGTTTACAAGCGACGAAGGAGGTCCTGCGTGCCGTTCCGGCAAGCCATCGTGATCTTTGTTTGCTGTTCCTATTTCCTAACAACCGTGCTCCTCAAACGCTGCGTCCTGAAGCATCTCGCAAAATCTACTGAAAGAATACACCTACACTTCTCTATTCTCCTACACAGACCACTTAATTCAAGTTACTATCACCTTCTTAAATACTACAATCGTCTCGAGTCCAGTTCAAACAGTTCAGCTACGGTCGCCATAGCGCTCCAGCTTTGAAGAGGCCGATATAATCCGTTCCTACATCAACGAAGAAAACGAAAAAACCGGACGATAACAAGAACAACGATGCCACGAATTTTTGTCGAGGTGATTTTCTTGGAAATCGCGCGCACAATGGCGGAACCGATCTCCATCGAGCATCGCGGCCGCGGCAAAAACCGCGAAACCTCGGCTCGTCCGCGAGGAAGGATGCCTGGAAGAAGTTCACCTCGTATGTCCATTATTCCTGCCGCAACGCGGACAGCGGAGTGTGCTCCTCAAACCGTGACTGTGCACACGCGGCCCGCGACAGGTAGTTAGATAAATCAGGGGAACACGGGGCAAAAATGTCCGACGCGGGATCCAAGAGTGGGCTGTGGGGAGGGGGGAAGGGCGCTACAAGACACGATCGATCGACCTGGCGTTTTTTGCAGGTTCGATCGCACATATCGTCGTAGCCAGCGGCTACCGCGACGCTCGCCTGCGAACAGTTCTTTCTCCTCCCCTCCTCGAATCCGTTATCTCTGGTCCCACCGGGTGGTTTTACGGAGATCTTTACGGAATTTCTTTTCCACGTACTCTCGTGTAAAAGGCCTTGTTAGGTTGGGCTAGGTTAAGGACAGCGCCCCGTCCTTCCGATTCGGTAGTTTATTTCAGCCGTGAAAGGCGTTTTATAGGGCTGCTTCTTGGAATTTAAATTGGGAACCGTGTCCCACACTGTATCTCGCTGCGTTTCCACAATTTTTCTCCTCTTGCCAGTATACTTCCTGTATAGGTGATTCTTGTTTGGACGATGCAGGCGTCTGTTCTCACCGCGGCGATCTTGTCGAGCTTGATTAGTCGCGACGTTAACAAGAACTGTGCTACCATTGTCTTCCGTGGAGCAATTTGAAATTTGAAGCTCCTTCAGATTAACAAATCTCGAAACATTGTTTTATCCTGAATAAATACACATTTATATTTATAATTCTAATCTAATGCCTCTCCATCTGCAGGTCTAATTTCCCAAAGAAAGGAATCCAAGAACACGCCATCCGTCAGTGTAGCGAACTAAAATTCACCCAACGAGGACAAACTGCATCGAACTGCAATTTAAATTAAGAACCGTATCCTCCACTGTGTCAGGCTGTAATATCTACACTTTTTCTTCTTTTACCAGTATACTTCCTGCATAGATGATTCCTGTTTAGACGATGCAGGCGTCTGTTCTCACCGCGGCAATCTTGTCGAGCCTGATTAGTCGCGACGTTACCAAAACTGTTACCATTTTTTTCCGTGAAGCAACTTGAAAACTGAAGTTCCTTCAGAATAACAAATCTCGAAACATTGTTTTATCCTGACATATGTATTTATAATTCTAATCTAATGCCTCTCCATCTGCAGGTCTAATTTCCCAAAAAAAGGGATCCAAGGACGCGCCATCCGTCAGTGCGGCGAACTGGATTCACTCAACGAGGACAAACAGCATCGAACAATGGAATTAAGAGAAAGATACCTTGCGTGTCTCTCCATCAACCGAGGGATCCACGCTCCTCTCGACACTGTCTCGAACGGTTCAGCGACTCAGGTGAAAGCGAGAGAGATCTGCCCTTTTTGTGCCAGCCGAGGCTGCGCCGAGGCCGGCTGCGCGGGCACAGATGCATGTCACTTTACGAGCGGCCGCTTTTTTGCCGTCTGTGTTTGCGTTCGTCGTGTAAACGACGCGGGACCCGTGTCCAACGACACACGGGTGGCATTTATCGCCGTAGCCGGGCTGTTATGCCCCGCGAATAATCCAAACTAGCCGCGCGGCGATCTTAAACGGGGACCACGATGGCTGGCTCGCCCTTCGAGGCCGTCCAACGCGGTGCCACCCGGGTTAACAACGGAACCAAGACCATGACTAGACGAATTTACTCGTTTTCTCGACTAACAGTTCAGAAGCGGCGCTATATCCATTTTTTCTTACTTTTCACGCTTCTTCATTTTATCGCTGGGACTGCTTATTGTATCCCCTCGCGTCGTTTTCCTCTTGCCCCTCGAACTCCCTTTTCCAGGCTCTTATGCTTCGTTCACATCGCTAGAGATTCTTCAGTGTAGTTTTCGTGTCTTCTGTACTCGTCCTTTTTTTTTTTAACTGAGACTGTTAACTGAAAATCCTGTACCATTGTTATTTATATTGCAACCAGATTCCATCGTTGGCGGATGTTATAGTACTCGTCCTTTTTTTTAACTGAGACTATTAACACTGAAAAGAGTAGAGTTGTCTTATTACTGATACTCGCATTGCAATTCTGTACCATTGTTATTTATATTGCAACCAGATTCCATCGTTGGCGGATGTTATAGTACCCTTTTTTTTAACTCAGACTATTAACACTGAATAAAGTAGAGTAACTTTATTACTATTACTCATATTGCAATTCATTCGCGGTTAACAAGATCAGTTTCACAGAGAGCATTTTCTCACGTCTCAATTCCATCGTCGACTCCACGTGGGCGATTATTACTGAACGTAACAATCAATCTAACGTCCGACACAAGTTTGAACAACAATTTAATCGACACGGCAGCAGTGACGACAGGATTGTAAAATCGGTCATGCGTTGCGATTTAAGACGGCTGCCTCGAAGGGAATCACGACTCGTAGAGCAGTCACGAGTCTCCAGTGACGATGGAGGCGTAAATTAGCAGCGGGCACCGCGATCGCGTCGCGTTGCTGCGACGTAACCGAGCACTGGGCGACAAACCGACGACACGGCGGCTGTTGTTAGTACAGCGGACGGAACATTAACAGGAAGCGAGCGGCCACGTGAGCAGACGTGCGTTTTCGTCCCGGTAAATTTAAGCATTAGCGACGGCGCTTGCGTTACGTGATTCAATTGCTTACTAGCCGTACGCGCTTACCACGGAATATTGATACGGTAACGAAGCGTGGATCGATCGATCCGCTATCCGTTCGATCCCTCGATCGTCCCGCGAAATCGCGTACAACTACTCGAAAATGTATCCACCATCGTTTGCTATTCTTCGCGAAACTTTTGATAAAATTGAAATGAATTTATCTATAAATTTATGAGAGAAATGTTTGTGTTTAATAGCTGAACGAGCCATTTTTAGCTGACGATGATCGACTGGTAGATCAATCTATTCGAAACTCCGATCCTTCGATCGTCCCACAAAATCGCGAATCCTACAAATTTGCGAACCTTTTGATAAAAATAAAATGAACTCATCCATAAATTTATAAGGGAAAATATTTGTGTTTAATAGTTGAACGAGTCATTTGTAGCTAACGATGATCGACTGGTAGATCAATCTATTCAACGACGAAACTCCGATCCTTCAATCGTCCCACAAAATCGCGAATCCTACAAATTTGCGAACCTTTTGATAAAAATAAAATGAACTCATCTACAAATTTATAAGGGAAAACTGTTTGTGTTTAATAGTTGAACGAGCCATTTTTAGCTAACGATGATCGACTGGTAGATCAATCTATTCAACGACGAAACTGTCTGTCTTCCATCTTTCTGGACACCAAAATCAGATCTTCGATGAACAAGGGCCCAGATGAGATCCGTAGATCCGTGGGATGATCGATAACTGGTGGAGCGACAGAAACGCGGAGGTGTTCGTCGTTGGATTCGTTTTAATTGGTCGTGGTTTGTTAACACGCCGTAGCAAATGTTAGTTTCTGGCCGATCGAGCCTGCGGTCGACGTCGATCGATCGCTGGGGCCCCATCTTTCACCCCACGCGATCGATGGACGCGATCGACTCTGTCACGCGAGGCGAAACTGACGAATCGGCTCGATCGATTTCAACGATCCGCGCCGCGACCCGCCACTTAATCGTAATTAATGGCCCAGTAGAAATGATTAGCGTAGATTATTGGAACACGTGTAAGCGCGATTTTTCCCGAGCCGTTGGTCGTTCCATCGAACGAAGGCAAATGGCACGTGATGCGGCCAAATCGATTGATCAATCGTAATGCGGGTAGAGTATTAATTATACGTTGATTACTGTAATCAATACCGTCGCGTTTTTTTATTTGCGTGTCAGTGTTGGGATAATTCAATCCTTTTGCTGTGGACGGCTTCTCAGACCTTAACGATGGAAGCTATTATATATCTATAGCAGAAAATTTCCATTTTGATAGAAGAGTTCAGGGAACGAGCATTTTTGAAAAAGTTGCGGTGGAATAAGTTTTTTTATTTCAGTATAAGTAGTGGAATAATTCAACCCTTAACGATGAAAGCTATTATATATCTATAGTAGAAAATTTCCATTTTGATAGAAGAGTTCAGGAAACAAGCATTCTTGAGAAAGTTGCGGTGGAATAAGTTTTTTTATTTGCGTGTCAGTGTTGGGATAATTCAACCCTTTGCTGTGGATGCCTTCTTAGACGTTAACGATGGAAGCTATTATAGATCTATAAGTAGAAAATTTCCATTTTGATAGAGGAGTTGAAGGAATACGCATTTTTGAAAAAGTTGCTAGGGAATAAGTGTAATTTCCGTAATCACTAATCAATTCTGATGTCTCCAGAGGAGATATCTGAGTAATATTCAAGTGTAAAGGGTTCACTTTAATGGTTACATTAAAGTAAATCGCATCTATGAATTATTAATGCCTGGCACTGTAGACGCAAATGATATTTATAAAGATCCACCAATTTCTAGGAAAATTAGAATAGAGAAGACAGTACTTTCATTCTGTAAATTTCAAATGTTCATCGAACTATCCAAGAATCGACTAATTAAACAAATTATTACTTCTCGTGGATACTTAGACCACCATGATCCTCGCGATGAGAAGACTCCAAAGACATTCTTGGTATTTTACAAAGATATCTCGAATTAATATAAAAAATAATACCACTCGCACAGCTGGCATCGTTAATTAACTGATTCCCAATTAAATATTGATTATTACGTTCCAAGGTACACGTTGCGTACACATATATTATAAGAATATATCATTCAAAGTGTTATAGCCGAAAGAATCGTCGACGATAATTCAACAATCACGTTAACGGCTAATTGAAATCAGGCCCGTTTAATCTCTCCGCGTAAGACAAGAACAGGCCGTTAATTCTACCCGCGGTCCCAATCGACGGGTCCATTCTTCGCGTTAATTAGCGCGAGTGAATCACACGCGCGTGCACCATCGATTAGCAGCGGAAAAATCGAACGATTTATCCGCTGACGGGTCGATTAATACTTAACGACGGATGTTATTCGCAGCAACGAACGTCGTTTCGTCCGTCGAAGCGTATGGGAATAATCGAGTGGCCACTGGTTCACCTTCGTCCCGATTTAATGGTGAACGCTTCCACTACGAAATCTCTCAATTAACGCAAATGATCTGATGCTTTCGATAGATATCAACAGGTGAACCCTCGTAAAAATCGCGTAGATCGTATAGCAACTAATTTTTGCGAGTGAGCTTCCATTCTAGTGGTGGAGTACCTTGATGGTACGAGTTGACGATGGTGTTGTTGAGTTTTATTCACTTGCTGGAAGGTTTTAAGGTTCGACTAAGTCTAAACTCGACGTGAAACTTCTCTGACGAAAGAAATAACAAAGTTACACTTATTCTAATTAACGATAGAATCTCTGAAGAAAGAAATAACAAAATTACTTCTAATTAACGATAGAAACCCTGACAAATGTAGTATAAAAAAAAATGCCGCTACTTCGAGGTTCAACGAAGACTAAACTCGAAATTTCGATGACAAAAGAAGCAACAAAGTTACTCTTCTTCTAATTAACGATAGAATCCCTGACGAATCTAATGTAAAAAAAAAAATGGCGCTATTTCGACCAGAAGGTGGACACAATCCCCGCATACTAAATACTCAGTGACTACTAAACGGCGCTACTATCAGGGCGAAAAAATCAGAAAAATTAGCATCGAGAAGTCTTTAAAAAGCAACAGAGGCTCGATAAAATCCACGAAATCCCTGGCATCCGTTAACGAGGATACCCTAGAGCCACGCAACGAGTTAAATAAGGCTAACTGAATAAGAGCTAAAGATCATCTAACGAGAGCCTCTCTGCCAGAACGGTGGTTGTTTTCCAACGATGGAGCGCGAACAGACGAGACAAACAGAACCCGCGGATTGTTTCCACCTTGCGACGTTCATTCTAATTACAAGTGGTGAACCCTGCCTGGGGTTTTTCTAACGTCCCGCAGGATAAAGGCGATCGGATCTCGTCTTCGCAACTAGCCACTGCCATTCTAATTGCTAGCCAATCATCGTTTCTCCCCCCTGCGAAAGATCCACCGTTCATCGTTCTCGTGCTGTTCCTGCCCGCTGCACTCCTTTTTCTAACCCCTTTTTATCGGCCGCCGTTTGTTGCCTTCCTTTTCGGGACGCCAATCGCTCGTCCGACGGCCAATTAGCGCACGCATTTAGAAAATAAGAACAGACAATTAGCAGCAATCGCGTGCCTCTTTCGCGTTCTGCTTTCGTCTTTTTTTTTTTTTTTACCTTCGCGTCTTTCTATCATCGGTTGTGCGATATCGAAGAGGAATGGTCGTTTAAGCAAAACGAAATGGCTAAGTTGGGCCTTATTAATTAAAAATTAAGGCAGAGGGGAGTCTGCTTCACGGAGGACAGATTTTGTTTCTTCTTCTTATGCTTCGTCGTTTTATTATTCTGGGCGAGTTGGAACGGTCACTGACGATATTTGGTAATTGTAAATTAACTAATTAGCTTAATTAGCTTGTGAAGTCTGAAAGGCTGCGTAACACTGCGCGGCAAGAAGACAGCGGTAATTTAAAAACCATTAAAAAGAGGATCGCCGTTCCTCAGTTTTCTTCACGTGAGACCCGGCATTAAAAGATCGTCTGTGACATCCGTAGAATTTTTTTCAAGATCGTTGAAACGATAGCCAGAAAAAAAGGGAATCAAACGGGAGGGACAGAAATGCGTGTAAGCCACGCAAGAAATGGGAGTCTGTCCGTTTGGGTCCAATAAAGAGTACGTTTATACTCCCTCTGTCGTGTTCAGTCATAAATTCACTAATTACACTCTTTATCAATTATATAGTCTAATTATATTACAATCACAGCAAGAGTTAAATTTCTTCTAATAAATTTGTCCAAAAATTTGATTGTACACGTTGTGAATTTTTGCTGAAGAAAAATACAACAAACTGTCGATGGTAACCCTCTGTCGTGTTCAGTCATAAATTCACTAATTACACTCTTCGTCAATTATATAGTCTAATAATATACAATCACAGCAAGAGTTAAATTTCTTCTAATAAATTTGTCCAAAAGTTTGATTATACACGTTGTGAATTTTTGCTGAACGAAAGTACAAGAAACTGTCGATGGCAACTCGTGCAAAATCTCAGCAGCGTTGAAGATACGAGATGGCGAACGTTAGGGTTGAAAGCATCCATCATACGCGTAACCACGCCGCCCTCGCCAACCCCTTTTCGTTCACCGCTCTTCTTTTATTCCCCTCGCCTCAGGTCTTCAACTATTCCTGGTTCGAGCGGAGAAATCTGTTCAAGCAACCAGGGAAGGTGACAGGTGCGGAGTGGTTCTATAAATTGCGATCTCGAAAGAAGGAGAAAACGAGAATGGGAAAATGGCCCGCGAACCGAGGGCCTGGCTATCTTTAGAGGGTTTGCACCCGTTGCGCGTCCATCGCGCGTTACATTCAACACTTTCCCTCAATTTCTCCTCTTTGCAACGCTCGTGCATACAATACCGCTCGAAAGTGCTCGTTTGCTCGCGAAATATTCGCGTACGACAACTTACGACTTGTAACTTGGAACATTTCTTTACCATTTTCCATCAAAGAGAAGAAAAACGAGGGTTTTTTTCATTACTTGGAATTGTCTCTTTGGATAACTTGGAATTATCTAATTTTCTTGCAGCCTGTGCAGTTGCCAAAGGGTGCCATTTATTCAAATGCGACGAGAATGGTCGCAGATTTAGGGGAGTTACTGTACATAACTCGCGACCGTCAATATACAATACCGCTCAAAAGTGTTCGTTTGGGCGCGAAATATTCGCGTACGACAACTTACGACTTGTAACTTGGAACATTTCTTTACCATTTTCCATCAAAGAGAAGAAAAACGAGGATTTTTCTCATTACTTGGAATTGTCTCTTTGGATAACTTGGAATTATCTAATTTTCTTGCAGTCTGTGCAGCTGCAAAGGAGTGCACATTTATTCAAATGCGACGAGAATGGACGCAGATTTAGGGGAGTTACTGTACATAACTCGCGAGCGTCAATGTTATCATTACGAGGCGCGTCTGTTTTCAGTTTAAACGGAATTCCAGCTCGCCCCGCGGTTTATATGGTATTCCTCCGGAATTTCGCGCGGTGCACACGCGTACGTCAAAGCGAGGTCGATTTTAACGCGGCATTTGAACGCAGGAATCGTTCATGCGAATTCCATCCGGCTAAGTATAGCCGTCGCGTGTCGTTCGCGATCGTAATGCACCAATAACCCGTCCGACTGCCACGTTTCTTGCTCGTTCCGTACGATGAACGGCCATCGACGTTTCGGACGTTCCATCCGATGGGCTCTGCCGCTTGGAACCGATCGCGTCCTCTTTCATCTTATTTCCCTTCTATTCCTGGCGCGCTCGCCAATTATTATAAAACATCAGCGAGATAGAGAAAGCGAGAAACACGACCATCAGCTTTGAAATATATTGCAAAACACTCGTCGCATTTTTCGAACGGAGCAATCTCTATTTATAACACACCGTGTGGATTAGAATGTTATTCGTTGCAAGAAGAAGAAAACCGCGAAGCAATTTAGAGGCTGCATTAGGGGAAGAGCTAATTTGCGACGAGTCCAGCTGTTTAGCCGCGTAAGAGGTCGTTCACACCGGAGGATCAGCCCTGAATGAGTTTATGTTGGCACTGTTCGCCGAATGGTATCACGTAGGTATTTAAGTATATCGATTATGAATGGGCCTCCAGGTCCATTCAGCTTGAACTTGGTCCATCCTTGTCTAAGAGACCGGTCACTTTCATTCCGCTACTCTTGACAACTTAAGCTTCTGTTAGAACCACGCGCGACAATGGATCTTGCGCTTAAAATGCATCGCTGCGAATGAATTTAATTTCGAGAACTCACGGAAACGCTCGACGATGATGGTAAAACGAGCGCGAGGAACGAACGGCATCGGACGGACCTCCTTCTCCGTCGAGATCTCTTCTTAATTGGCGATGGGTTCCATCGAGCGGAGTCCCGACAACGATCTAAAGCCTGAGATCGAGCCTGGTTCGAGCAAAAAGGGGAACACGGTTAGATTAACATCGCGTGTTGCGCCACCGAATCGTTGTCCACCCAACCGTCCCCCGTCCGGCGGTCTGATGGCCAGCGGCCTCAACTATTTCCAGACGGATTTAATTAATCTTGAACCAAAAACGTCCAGCGGGAAAACGGCGTGGCTGCTAGCCGGCCAGCCACCTGGCAGAAATAGCGAGGCTGCGAAAATTGTGCTTGACGTGTGGGCCGTCCCCCCCTCGCCTCCTGTCAGAGGTACCAGAGGGTCCAGAGGAGAGTGATGGAAAGGGTGAGACAGGCGAAAAATAAACGCTCGCTTGGCACCTGCACGCCATGTCAAACCCTTTCCACCGTGTTGCAATTCCAGTTAAAACGTGAGTGAAAATTCTGTTAACAGTTCGCCTTTTTCTGCCACTTAACTCATCATTTCTAGTCAATTGTTGCGTTGGAATTAACGAGAATATTGAAGCTTTTAGATAATCGCCATAGTTGATTATTAAGTTTGAAATGTAAAGATCGTCCATTCGGAAGTCGCAATTCCAGTTACAACGCCTTTTTCTGCCACTTTACTCGTCGACTGTTTCCAGTTAATTGTTGCGTTGGAATTAACGAAAATATTGAATGTAGAAGCTTTTAATTTTAGATAATCGCCACAGTCGATTATTAACTTTGAAATCTAAAGATCGTCCATTCGGAAGTCGCTGATCACCGACTCTAATAATAATCGGTGGCGAACTTAATCCACCGGAAACCAATTCCGAAATACATCGAGCCCGGACCGCGGAAGCAGTCGAGAAGCGGTTCGTTCGTCCGAATCTCATCGCACGTGACTTGTTCATCAGATGCACGCATGAGATTTCGTGAAATTACGGTAATATCGGCCTGGCCAGGAGGATGATTTATCGCGGCCACGCGCCGCCACTTCCTGCTCGAAATTCGGCCGGCCACGCGCCTAATTGGCCTCGCCCAGTGACTCAAGAGGGGGCCTGAGTCTTCTAGACCTCGCGTTGGCCCGTTTAAAACCTCTGTGTTTGCTAAATGGCGACCATTTCGTCAAACTGTCTGATGAAATCCACAGTACGAGTGTTGGCGATTTTTTAACACATCGATCATTGGAAAATAATTGTACATCAAGCGTGCGTTGGTCAAATTGGGGAAGGTTGACGGTTTTAAGTTGTCTGAGCGAATCCAAAAGACGTGAAGTAAACGTAAAATGCAAGGAAAAGTAGTGTACTCGAAAAATATCGAGATAATTAAAGTGAGAGGGTAAAAAAAAGAGAATAACTTCGAAAACTGTCGGTGAACTCTGCGCAAATATGCAGCGATACGCGATCTCCGCTTAATCTTAATTGGCGCCACCTGTTAGAGGCCGCTGCTGGTAGCATTGGGATCACATGTTGCAACGACAACATCGTTGACTCGCTTGTTAATGCGCCAAAGCAGCATGATACAGCAGCCTTACAAAAGTTTTATTGCCCCTTATACACGATAGCGCGGGATGACAACCGATACCAGTCACATTTATGCATCGCATGCGAGGAGAACGTTACGTGACAACATTGCAAGCCTTTTTTCCCTCTACGAACAGATACCCACTAGTTGCTCAACAGGAACATCTGTCGCACACACGTAATCCACGCATGTACCCTTTCGCGTGATCACAGAAATGCTGCTGCTTATCAACGTGCTCCTACGAGATTGCAAACTTCTGCCCCCAGCTGTTCGATAACTACTTAACCGAATAGGTTACGCCAAGATCGAGCGCGCGCTTAAATGGAGCTTTACGCAAGAATGCTTTTAGCCAGTCAAGAAGATTCTCCAGTATCTCTGCAGAGGAACATCAGCTGATCTGCTGCAAATATAACAACCAAACCCTCCTGCATACCTGCACGTTAAAGTCGCGCTGCAAGAATCCGATATTTTAATCGATCGAGCAGGAACCAAGCTTTATCCATCACTCTGGTTTTCGCCTGACCGCCTTCGAGTGCCAACCAATCATTATGCGCGACAAAGCGATACGATCTCCAAACGCAGGTCCCTAATTCAATTTTCGTTGGGCTTATTTTTCTCCACGCGTGAACGTGGCATTAGCAGGCACGCCACTCTCGCTTTCGCCTTCAATTGTCAGCGGGTCGCGCGCTGCGACGTTCGCCAAGATGGATGCGCTCGAGCCGTCGCCACGGTAACGTACGCGAGATACGATCCGACGCGAATCATCAGGCTCAGATGCGCCGCTCGGGATAAAGGCGGCGAGGCCCTCGCGATCGCGACAGACAAGCAAAGCGGCGAAAAAATTCAACGGCCCAGCACGATGACGCGGCCGCCTTTTTGATGTCAAACGATCAGCCCCATGACGTCGCCGCGAACGATACAGGTTAGAGCGACGCGACGCGATCGTACCGCGCCGATTTCACGGGGTGGCTGTTTCTGAAACCGTGGCGCCGCGTGGCGTCGCTGTATTCTCGTTTCAGATCCGCTTACCGATAAGCATGGCCTGTTGGGAAATCTTGCTGGTAAACGGTCCTGCGTCCAGGCAGTGACGTCCTGTGGCTACAAAGCTGCGACCAACGGACGAGGAGGGAAGGACGAAGCGGGCACCAAGGAGAGCTTGGACGAGTCGAAGGGCAACAATGATGGTAGGACTTTGTGGTGAACTGGTTGAATCGTGTTGCGAACTTGTATGGGAATTCCTTTTGCTTGGATGTTCTGCGATTGGTTTTTTTATCTTGGTATTTTTGTATCTTGGTACTGTTGGAGTGGAGAACAAGATAATTTGGAATGATTGTTTGTGTGGTTGTTGCGAACTTGTATTGGAATTCCTTTTTGCTTGGATGTTACTGTGACTTGTTTCTTTTACGTTGGATTTTTGTATCTTGGTACTGTTAGGGTGGAGAATAATATTATTTGGAATGATTGTTTGTGTGATTGTTTTAGAGGCCAGAGCGTCTGGAGACATTTGCCGTATATGCCACATGGGCAGTTTTCCAACGTTCAACGAGAACCGAGTCAGCCGTGAAAGGCAGAATCGGCCCGTTCGAGGAGTCGACAGTCATACGTCGACTTTATCATCCTACGCGTATCTCGGCCCTTTGATCTCGGCGTGCAAGTGAGCTTATCAGTATCCATTGCGAGTTATCGGTTTCGCTGGCCAGGGTGGTACACGCTGGGCTTGTAGTAGCTAGCATAAATTGCATCTGGGCTGTGTTTGGATTACATTTTGCTGTTGGATTTAGGGTTACTGCGGTCTTAACTCCTTTTCAGCGATGTTCACTCGCGCTTAATCGTAACTATGTACATGTAGCTAGAAATTCTTGCTCTTTCTTCCTCTCTCTGTGATGCTCCTTCTTGTAGATGTTACACGAAATGGTCCTTTATTTATTAATATTCGTAGATCTTATCCACTTTGCGCGGCTGTCACGTCTCGTGTTTCTAATATGCAAAGAGAAACACTGTCAAACTTGATACGCGTGATACGACACGTGTCACGCGCGCACGACGAGACCGTGGCGCTTGTAATCCGATTAGTTAATGCCTCGGTTTTTCAGTTCTTCGTCTTCCATCTTAATCCATCGAATAACGAGACGAATGCGATAGGTGTCGCGGAACAGTAGCACTGGTGCACGCGGAATGCCTCGAAAGATGGCTGACAGAATCGGGTCACTCGAGGTGCGAGCTGTGCGGTTACAAGTACGCCACTAAGAGGGTACCCCGTCACAACATCGTCCGCAGTGTCGCAATATGGTTCCACACCGTGATAGTAACCCGGCAAGTAAGACCTCGATCGTTCACTGTCAGTCGACCGCCTATTATACCACGCGACAAGGGAATTACGTCTTCGTACACGCGTCCCATAACGTGTTTTTATTTTCAATATAAAAATTATTAACGTATTAAGGTTTCTGAATTCCGTGGGGGCCAATTAAAGATCGTAGAATTCATTTTTTCTTTCTTCTATTAAATGAAGACAAATTCGAATTCAGACTGTGCGATCAGATAGCGATGATGTATACCATGTTTCCAGATGCTTCTGGACATACTGTACTTGATAGTCACCACACCGTTAGCCCTGTTTTCCTGCTACATTTGCATTCTTGCTTTAAGAATGTTGTTGAAACATGGCCTGCATGAGATGCCCTGGATGATCGTCGCCATGCTCCCCACCTGTTCCCTCACTCTGATCGCTTATTGGGGTTGGGTCGTCACTCTGGCCAGGTCTGTCGGTTACTCCTCTTCTTCTCCACTGTTTCTTCAATTCGCACAGCATTGCGCGGCACAGTACAGCAAAATCACCACGTTACATCATAGACAATCACTCTGCAATAGTAATTAGATTCTCAGTAATAGGTACATTAAGCGACCTCTTGTTCGACCAAAGTTTAACAAACAAATAACAACGAAGAATAGAAAAATATCCTTATCAATCGAAACGTTATCTTATACTTAACGATCATTGAGACTTTCCACGGCACTGCTACCGTGTTAGAGGAACGACCGCGTTCTACCAGGTGTTACCTCAATTTCTCAACGATATCAAACATCATTGAACAAGACACACAACAAATCACGCTACTCTCTTTTCGCGTAACCGCTTATTAGCACCGATCACTGTGCCAGCGACTCGTTCATTACTGGCCACCGATATCACTTAATACCGCGTTCGCTCTTTCACATTAACATCAAAGAAAAACATTATGCAAACATAAAGGCTGATTTATCGAATCTGGCCTCGCCTCCTCGGCTAGATCATACTTTAAATCTGGTTCTTATCGCGGCTACCAGTCCGCGGCTCCACAAATCTATCTCGTTAATAATTTCCCGATACAACTTAATAACCTCGTTAAGCGGCCGTGTAAATTGTCAGACTACACGGACGCAGATGGCGCCGCTACTGGAGGAGTAACTTCGTCGTCCGTTTAATACCCGACGACTCGATCGCGGCTGAGGCGAACGCGAGACGAGAAGCGGACGCTGACGATCGTCGATCCTGGGACGAGATAGTCGATGGAACGACGACGCAAGACGCCACCACGGCTAGTCGATCCGAATGATTCCACGCGAGGATGATTCCAATCGCTGGTGAATTCGCTCCATTGAAAGGCGGCTCTAATCGAGGCTGATTGTCACTCATTCGAGGCAATTAATCGCATTAATCAGTACCAGGCTTCGACATTGCTCGCGATGACATTACTAAACCGATTAATATTGGACTTTCGATGCTGTCTATGTTCGCTGTAATCGTTGCAATAATGCCAATTGTACCGCAGACTCATCTGTTAACGATGGTTAATAGCAGCGTAATTAAAATTGTTGTTAAACTTGAAATAGCCCTGTTGATGTTAATAAAAGATCGAGTTTAATCGCAGCTACACGATCGTTTGATTTCCTTGATTTCATCGTGACCATGTTAGATGCGATTGTAGCGGTGAAAAGAAGGAAACGGAAGATTTACGTGTCGAGTAATCAAGGATCGTTTGTGCTAATTAATTTTTTTGTACAGCTTGTGCGTTTTGTCGTGTACGAGCATGGTGGACAGGGTCGAGAAGGGGTAAAGGATTTCATGTAAACGAAGAAGAGCAAAGAATGAAAAAGGAGAAGAGAGAGAGAGAAAGAGAGAGAGAGAGAAGTTAAAATTCTGATCGACGAAGATAAGAATATGCAGAACGGAAGAAAGTAACGAGGACAAAAAAACAAGTTAACCGGGTAAACCAGCTCCCAGAAGTTGTCCCTCGGTGAAAGATCCCGTTGGGTTTCACTTTCGATCGATCGAAAGTTATTGCGAGTGACGCGATGCCGTTTATCGGTCAGCTAAAAGTAGAGAACACTTCTTGCTCTCGCTGCGAACAAACGCGCATCGATTTTTAAGATAACAATCGTTCGTTCACGCAATCCTTCGAACGCTCGAACATAAAAAATGTACCATAAAATTTCCAGACGACAAGTGTTCGCATCCTCGAGTATCTCGAGTCATTACACACTAAATCATTAAAATTACTCTGCTGCTCGTGGCGAGTGGAAAGTTTCCGCTGCTCGTTCACCTACACGCTCGTCCTTTAATCCTCTGCGTCGAATAATTCCACTGAGCCGCCAACACTCGAGTCCGCCAAATAGAAAACAACGGTTTCGGTAACCTAGACACGTGCAGGGTAAATTACCCAAGAAAATAGAGGATAGCGGAGGTTATTAAACCGCAACCAGCTTCGAGAGTTTCTCTATTTGCTCCCTTTACACCACCTACTGCCGCGTGTTCCATCCTCGAGCTTCTCTTTTATTTCTCGAGACCTCAGACATTTCCCTCGTTTCTCCGCTGCTTCCATCGAGACCAGAAGAAGAAACTCAATTTTCTGCCTGTTTCACGTGAAATTAGCGGAGATAACACGGCAGCCCTTTAATAATCATTTCTACCAGACGCTTCTTCTAATACGACTAACTAACCGCATTCTATTCCCAAGTGCAGCTTCTCTCGTGAGCAAAAGTGACGCTACAGAGAAAAATTAGACTCTTTAAGGGTTTGTACCTCTAGTGGTCAGTATTTTAATTCCTTTTGATCAGTAGTTAAATATGAAAGATTAGTAGTCTTACAAATGAGGCATCCATAAATACCAATCGATCGACAGTGTAATTAGTCGTCGACTTAGAATCGAGTTGGATTTAACACTATATTTCTCTGCTTACATTGTTCGTTTTTATTAACTTAATTGATCACTTTGGAGATAAAATACTGACCAAGAGTGAGTATGAACAGTGACCAATTCAATTTGTTGGCTTCTGTAACTTCGACGTTTCGAGGTTAGAAAACGTACGCGATTCGATCAGAGCTATACACGTGCAATATTTACACACTACTGTCTGGCTAATTACTCGACACCCACTTAAACGAATAAAAGAGCAGCGATTATTCCGTAAATCAAGCACTTACGCACGTCCTTTCATCGTGTACTCTCGAATACGAGGCGCGTCGCTGTACCCACGCGTGACCAAAGAATGGTGGGAACTGGCGTGCCTAACCTTCTTCTTTTTTCCCCTCGTCCACTTGCGCATGCGCGTCACTTTTGCCCGCGCTCGTTCAAGCAATACAAACACCCCTGATTTATCTCGCCGCGATATGCTGATCGAACACGAAGTAGTTAGTTTCAGCGGGACAAAAACCACCTCTCAAGCGGGACCGCCGCTCGCCTGGAATATTAACCGCGATTGGCGGCCATCTTTAAACCGTGGCTCGCGATCCTCGATTCGAAACGGGCAACGTCGCGAGTCCCTCGTTCGAGGCTTCTTTCTGATTAAAGTTATGCGAACCTCCTGTTACCGCACAGCTGAAAGCAAGCGGCTCCGCTAACGATCGCGGTAATCTTTATTAAAAGCCCAGAATGTAAGTTTGTAGAACGAAGAACGCGCACGATTGCATTTACATATTTATAGTGGATACGTTAGTAACGTTTAATACCTGTAATTACCGTCGTTAAAAACGCTTAAGCCCGGATAAATGATTCGACGGATTAAACGCGTAACATCGACGAACACTATCGAGCACGATTCCGCCCAGATACATTCGAAAGGCACTTACACTGTGCACGAGTGCCAGCACAGTTCGCGATACACCCGCGGACGCGACCGAAGTGATCGCGTTTTGCATAATTCGGCTATTTGTACCCGGGACACGTTGCGTGCATTAGATAATCTTGTCATTATCGTTATTAACCGTATCCATAACTTGCTAGATGCGTTTCAGATCGCCTCTAGATAACGATAATCGCCAATTAGTACGTTCGAGTGTCGCTGTCGCGCTTCCTGGTTCGTTTTGGCGCGGTTACCACGGACGACGCGATTCGCGGCTGGAATTCCGTCGCACAAGGGACATGCGCGGTCCTCCATTCACATGGAAATCGGCTAAATGATATAATTTACGTCCCGTTCGTCGAACGGTGCTCCGGTTTCGTCCGGTATCGACGACTTTTTCGCGCTGAGCTATCGCACGCGCTGCTATGGGTCGCGTTTCTGGGACGAGATGTGAAGGTCTGATAAGGAATTGCAGGAAGTAAGTCGTGGAGGTTAGAACGCACGCGTCCGTGTGGACAGATACACATCGACGTTCGTTTCTACGGTCCTAAATCAACTTCGTTTTAATTTCAGTTCGCAAAAGGTTGGGAACTCTGGATGGAAAAAAGGAAACACCACCGATTTATGGCTACCAGTCGAGACCTTCGTACCGTTTCGAGCGCACGATATCACGCCAGCGTGTGTTTAATCGAACGCTGTTATTAAATGACTGGTACCTTCTGAAAAATGTTTAATAGAACTGTTCGAAGCGTAATTCAACGCGAACGTAACGCCCCTCTTTCCAGTAGCTTCAACAGGATCGTTTAAACGGTTATCCCTCTGTTATGACAGTATCGTCGAATTAAACGATCCAGGCGAACGGAATCCATCCACCAGTCGTAGGAGCGTGTAAATGCTGAGAAAAAGCTCGCGTTCGTCGCGAGGCGGACACCTGAACAAGCGTCCCCCTGAAGAAAGAGGGAAACGAAAGGAAAACAGACGCTGCCCGTGGAATAACATCAGAGGGAGATGAGGAGGGGCCAAGTGAACCGTCAACGCTTGCTACAAATTGATATCGCTTCGAGGGCCGCGGAAAAAAGTGGTCGTCGAGCGGCTGGCAACATGGCGGAACGGAGGAGTCGACGCGAGAGAACTTGGGGCGGGAAAAACGATTTGGATGGAAACGTAATAACGCTGGATGGATGCTGGCTCGACAATCGAGGGTTAAAGATGAAAATAGAAGGAAGCTGGCGACGCAGACACGGCTCTCGCTCGATCCTTTGCACGTGGATTCGAGGCGAGGAAGAAATGAATCTTTTACGCGCCATCACCGTGGATGCATCCGGTTCGTCCAGATTCTCGAGCGGCACGTGACGCTTCTAGCCGCCTAGACGATCGAGAAAAAACGACGCGGCCAGACCCAGCGAACCCTCCCGACCGGGGTAAATCCGAAAGGGTAAAAAGAGGACCAGCAGGCGGGCACGAATTATTGGCTCGTGACGCATCCAGCGTCTGCCCTTCGACTTTCGAAGCAAAGCAGAAGGGAATTTTAGGATAGGTTAGGATGCTGCTAGGATCTCGCGTTCATTTTTATGCGACGAGGTTCTTGTAGAGTCTCTTCTTTCGTTTGGGGTATTAGTGACTTCTGTTTTTCGAAGTTATCTGCGATGGTAAAGTTTAATTGCAGAGGACAGTGGTATTGTAAGTTTCTATGAGTGAAACGTTTCTTCATATTTAACTATTCAAATTCCTAAAAAATGCGATGGGGTTCTCCAACAGTCTCTTCTTTCGTTTGGGGTACCTTCGACTTCTGTTTTTGGAAGTTATCGCGATGGTAATGTTCAATTGCAGAGGATAGTGGTATTGTAAGTTTCTATAAGTGCATTTCTTCATATTTAACTATTCAAATTCCTGAATTTGTAAATTTTGCGATATGCAAGCCTCGAGTTTTGTAATCGCAGTAATTCACTTGGAAAACTTCCAATCTACCCCCATTACCCACTCCCGCGCCATCTTAAATGCCAACCATTCCGCTCGAGGCCATCTCTTCCCTATATCTCTCAAATTTGCAACGTGTTACGAGATATCAGAGAGCCGTGTCGCTACATTATGTAGAGGCGACACGCAACGGAACAACATTTCCAAGATATACTACGGGAGATACCCAGGCGGCCTCTGAAGCGGTGTTCCTAAGTTCGCGCGCGACTAGAAGGGATGGAAAAAAGGAAGAGGCCTGCAAAAGTTATTGGAGAGTCGTTGCGGTGGGCGTGAAGGACGAGATCTCGATCCGACTTTACGACGGGATGCGTATCCCTCGGGGATTAGCGGCGAATCGGGGGCAGGAACGCGTGAAATTTCCGCATAAATAATCCGGCTTTCTAATCCCAACGGCTTTCGCCCCGTCGGCCCCGTATTTTTGAACCCTCGTTAAGGAGGCTTGTCGAACGAGATAACGCGGCCGCGCGATGATAATCGATCCATTCAGGCGACTTTTATTCGCGCAGGCGGAACGATATGGATCGAATGATACATTCGGCTCGATGGAAGTGACTAATTCGCGTTAGACCTGAATAACGCTGAGATTTCAGCGCGACCGCCGTATATCATACCCGCAGGAATTTATCTTACATTTTAAATTTTCAACGGAATTTATCAAACACTTTAGCGAACTTGTACGAATCTACATGGGTTTTTATGGAATTTAAAATTTACAAATACAGTGAGGAAAAAATTTGCAGACTACCCGATCTGTTGGTCGACGAACTTTGTGAAAGAGGAAATAAGAAGTCTCGCATGAAACTACGGCTCGATGGAAGTGACTAATTCGCCTTAGACCTGAATAACGTTGAGATTTCATTGCAACCACCATGTATCATACCCACAGGAATGTATCTTACAACGTTAATGTTTCTAATTTTTTTAAACAGTATTTATCAAATAATTTAACGAACTTGTATAGATCTATATGGATTTTTATGGAGTTTAAAATTTATAAATAAAGCGAGGAAAAATTTGCAGATTATCTGATATATTGGTCGACGAACTTTGTGGAAGAGGGAATAACAAGTCTCGCATAAAATTGCGGCTGGATGGAAGTGACTAATTGGCGTTAGACCTAAATAACGTTGAAATTTTATTGCTACCACCATATGTATCATACCCAAAGGAAATGTATCTTACAATGTTAACGTTTCTAATTTTTTTTAAATGAAATTTATCAAACAATTTAGCGAACTTGTATAGATCCATATGGATTTTCGTGGAGTTTAAAATTTATAAATAAAGCGAGGAAAAATTTGCAGATTATCTGATCTGTTGGTCGACGAACTTTGTAGAGGAGAGAATAAGAAGTCTGGCATGAAATTACTTTCACCCTTCGGCGTGCAGAGCTAATTATCATTGCGCTCGAATCCGGCGCGGCCACCAGGGATTCGAAGCGATTAATATTAATTAGATAAGTGGCAAGTTAAACCGCGTACATGCTGATCGAACTCGCGATTCGGATCTCTCAATTCCTTCTAACCGTGATTGCAGTTGGACGGGCTGTAATAACTCTGTCACTCGTGCCCTCTGTTAGCCAATTTAATCGCGTTTAATCGGACGTTTTAATTCGCCGTCGAGTACGCGCGTCCAATAATAATCGAACACTTCTGCTATAATGTTAAAGCTCTGGATTATTATTTCCCGTCGCGGTTGATTTACGAACCCTCGATAGAACCGTAAACGAGATCCGCGACAAAATTTTGTTTGCCGCGAGTCTGTCGATAAATCACACTTCCAGCAACGCCTCCCGCAAAGCGCTAATTATTGCGTCAGTTAACGCTATTTTGCGCGTAATTTTCGCATAAGGGCGGAGCGATGCTTATCTTGAACCAGCAGCGTAATTGCTGTCGCCTTTTAACGACTCAAGCACTTTGCACCGTTCCCTGTGACGGATAATCGTGTTCGAGTGGCATCGCGATTCTCGTCAAAATTTCCCTCTCGTACGAGTTCGCATTTCGTGGCGAGAGAGCGCGGAAGCTTTTCTAATTATCGCACGCGAGATCTGCGAGTTTACAAGAAAAACTAGGCGCTAAACGGTAGCCTGGTATCGTTCAACTCGCGGGCACAACTGTAACGAGTAGTCGAGTGCAACGTTTTGACGTTCGTTATCTTGTAATTAGAGTCGAAAAGTAAATCGAGCGTATTACGCGAGAGGTATGCGCATTTGGAGAATGCTCGATGAATTTTACGTAACCTACATAAAGTATATTTCCCATGTTTGATAACAGTTATATGATTAGAGGAGAAAGTCGAGGCGGCTCCGCAGGATATGCCATTTTTTCTGTGCCATTCAGTTTCGCAAGTGTAACGAGTTTAAACGGAACCGTATCGTTCCCAATGATCTTGTCAGTCTAATACTGAAACACAAGTTTGTCGCGATCGAACCATTTTCCAAATCGATTGCGCGTAACCGCCTGACAAATTATTGACGCAAACACTACAACAACACGCCTGGACTTAAACGCGTAATTATATGGTACGCTAAACAGTGTTAAATTAATTTCGAACGTAAGATCAGAAAGCAAGAAGCACGCTGAGCGACACTAGCGCCGCCCTGCACCGTAACTCCGTGCCTACACGAATCCTCAACTCTTCGTTCTAATCCACGGATGATCCAACGTTACATCTCGAACGCAAGAGCGTCGTGAAACAGTGCTGCGTACAAACGTCTCAATTTGTTCTCGACGCGCGAATAAGAGGGAACAAAACCACGGGAGATGCGATGGGACGCCAGTAGGAGAGGAGGAAGGGGATACACGTTTCCCTTTAACAACAGTATCGCGGCTACGCGCCTCGAACACGTGTACGCGGGGTTATAGACTGGGCGCGTTGGCTCGATGATCTCGATGCATCGGTCCCGAATCGACAGGCTCGTTTCTCGCGAACGTTCCCTGCCGTGAATTATTGCCAATTACAAACGCGCGCGGACCCTTTTCTATCCGGCGCTGCCGAAATTTATAGTCGATGATAAAGGTATCTGGCCGCGGCCCTGCCGCTGTAAAGGCGGCTTAACAAGCACCACCGCCGCTCTCGAACACGCGAGCCAATAAATCGGTCGTGGGTCTCCTCTTCGCCTCCTCGAATCACTTTCTTTCGCCCCCTTTTCCCATGACGCCCACCCCCTCGCAGCCTTCAGGCTGCGCGTTCGCGAGCGGACGCGCGTGTGTGAGCGCGTCTCGCTTCTGGCGGTCCAGCCGCATCTTATAATTGCTTCATGATACTTATTTATCGCGGTTATTAATAAACAAACGATACCAAACCGGACGGCATCGTCTCGTAAATATTGTAATTAATGCTCGCGATAATTTTCGAGCCGCTCCGCCATCAATTATCCACCTCTCCGCGTGCCCCCCTCTCGCTTACCACCCACCCTATCCTCCTCTTCCACCTTTCGGTTCATTCTTTTTACGACATGCTCGAATTATGCTTGGCTCCTTCTTTTCTGTTTTTCTTCGCTTTTTTTTCTTTCTTTTTCGTACGCTTGGTACTTTCGTACGATGTCGATGGGGTGCTTGCTGATAAAATTAGCATGCGAGCTTGGGAAGGTTGAGTCGCGACGGTCGCAGGCTGGTTAAGGTTCTGTAAAATCGATTTAGATGGGATCCTCGAAGGGTTCGTCGATGAAGAAACGGGAATGCTGTGTCGTTTGGATTTACGAAATTGCGTATCGCGTGGTACTTCGATAAAAATTGTGAAATTAAATATTTGTCATTGTTTCTGTTCCATATTTCGATTATTCGCGAAAAAAAGATGTTGTTCATCCCGTATATGTGTCTTGTCGTCGAAATCCGTCCACAAATGTACCCACGTTTCTAACTTCATTTTAATATCGGTCGGAATCGAACGTGGGCGCGGTTCGACGTATCCGAAAATAGAAAACCGGCGCTAAAACAGGCGGCGGGTGATTTATGCCCCTTTATCGGAACAGTTTTAGGGCACGAAGGTGTTAGGGGCACCAGAAATACCGCGCGGCATAATGCGGTGCGTGCGTGCGACGAGATTGAAAATCGAGCTCCACGAGGGATAATAACGCGCTCTGGCACCGGGAACCAACACGATGGAACTGTGCCAACCAACGCGCCGCTTTAACGTTCGCATTGTGCGCGGTGAACGATGGGATCGATCGACACTCTATATTTAGTCCTTTCCAGTCGAGGATCTCCATAATTTCTGCTTAGAAAATTTTTAGAACAAATTTTTCGTGACCCAACGAAAATCCTTTTGTTGAATTTTGTTCTCTTGGAAGAGAAATCTTGGAAGAAGAATTCTCTTCTGTTGGAAGAGAAATCTTAGAAGAAAAATTCTGTTCTCTTGGAAGAGAAATCTTAGAAAAAGGATTCTCTCCTCTTGGAAGAAAAATCTCAGAAGAAGAATTCTTTTCTCCTGGAAGAAAAATCTTAGAAGAAGAATTCCGTTCTCTTGGAAGAGAAATCTTAGAAAAAGGATCCTCTTCTCTTGGAAGAAAAATCTCAGAAGAAGAATTCTCTTTTCTTGGAGAAGAAATCTCAGAAGAAGAATTCTATTCTCTTGAAAGAAAAATCTCAGAAGAATTCTTTTCTCTTGGAGAAGAAATCTCAGAAGAAGAATTCTTTTCTCCTGGAAGAAAAATCTTAGAAAAAGGATTCTCTTCTCTTGGAAGAAAAATCCCAGAAGAAGAATTCTTTTCTCCTGGAAGAAAAATCTCAGAAGAAGAATTCTCTTCTCTTGAAAGAAAAATCTCAGAAAAAGAATCCTCTTCTCTTGTCCTTTCATACACCTTCCATTTTCCCCGTGGCAACGCAGAGAAACCAAGTCTCTATCCCTCTACTTTAACACGTCCTTGCTCGCGGACTACACTTCATTGTCTAATTGGCCCGTACAAGCTGTCCAACAGAGTGACAGCCGCGGCCACGGGCATTCTGCGTTGGTTACCACGATGTGAGACACGATCAGCGTAGCCAGAGGCGCAGAAACCTGCGAGAGATTCCAGTTGGTGGTATAATCAGGGCTGCTCGAGGATGCCTAAATGAATTTATTGCCTGGGGTTATCTTCGAGCAGCGTGTAACGGTCAATTTGTTCCTCCTCCAGCGGGGCACTGAGGCGCGTACTTCGAGGAGTTTTCGCCTCGATTCCAAGGGACGCTTGCTCTGCACGTTCTTACGCGGTGAATATATTCAACTCGCGAGATTTATCAGACCCCTGACGAAGGACTACCGCAACGTGCTACGTGTTCAGCTGGACCTGTCGTCACTCGCGAGAGGCTAGCGTGCTGCAGCGCGCAAAAATCGACCGCTGAACTTCCTGCTCAACCGGAGGGAAGTTTCTCGAGCTGAAGGACGCTTCGTGACACGCGTTGATTTATTCGAGACCCTACACGAGGATTATCTAAATCATGGAGAACTAAATTGATGCGACGTTCGTAACGCGATCTTATCTTATTCACGATACTTTCAAAAACAATTACAAGAGTAACGTTGAGCAAAGCAACGAATTTCTTTTTATTACTATAATATAGTATATTCCATGTAAAATATCGAAACTTTAAATAAAGCGATAAAGAAGAGCATCCTGCATTCATTTTCTAAAAATGTGTGTACATAAAGTAATAGTGTCTCAGTGAATTTGTACTGTCACTTGTATGTTGGACCTTTAACATCTCAAATTTTCCATCCTTCTGTCAACAAGTTAACAGAGAGGCGAACAAAATTGGAGAGAAAAAAATGAAAACCTCCACCGCGACAATGCGTCGGTTCGCGCATTGCCGTGACCAGGATTCGAACCTGGGTTACTACGGCCACAACGTAGGGTCCTAACCACTAGACGATCACGGCTATCGGAGGATTCGAGTGGAATGCGGCGAATGTTCAATGATCGATCGCTAGGCTGGCCAACTTGCCCGTTCGACCGTGAAAAACTGTTCACAGCTGCGATATCAGCGCGCTGTTCGACTTGGTAAATTCGTTTCCATCGAAGTGCGACCGTACTCTGGTGCTATCGACAATTTCCATTACCGCGTCACGACGTAAACCAACAACGCACGGTCCCAACAGCGCAGACGACCAACAGCTCGTTAAACTTGTTAATTGGTAAAAGGTAAGAAACCCTTCCGCGGGACCAACGTGTCTTCCTGTCGAAAACCCTGATGCGGGAACCTGATCACGTCCACGTGCCACGTGGACGGAAAAGATAAAAAGAGCTGTAACGGAAAATCTGATCCCTCGGATACACCCCGGAAACGCGTGTAATGGACGAATCCTGGTTAGTTCGTCCCACGAGATCAGATTTTGATCTCTCAAACGAGCGGTCCTCTCTCTGATCTTCTTGCCAGGCAATTATCTTGTTTAATATTCTTTTCTCGGTAACCGCGTTGCAATTTGTGAATAATGAGCGAGTACAAGTTGGAAAATTTGTATCTCGCACCGTTCGAGAACTGTCGATTCGACAGCCACGAGATCAGATTTTGATCGCTCAAACGAGTGGTCCTCTCTGATCTTCTTACCAAGCAATTATGTTGTTTAATATTCTTTTCTTAACAACCGCGTTGTAATTTGTGAATAATGAGCGAGTACAAGTTGGAAAATTTGTATCTCGCACCGTCGATTCGACACCTCTCGCGCGCGTGTGTGTGTGTGTAAGCGAAACTGCATTCCAAGGTGCATTGCCGCAAAACGTGCAGATAAATCAGCCGTTGGGAGTGGAAAAAAGTAGGAGAACTCGAATTAGCCAATTACGAATTCCGCGGACGCGTGTCAGTTTATCGTCACTTTGTCGTATCGGTTTCAGTTCTTTTTATCGCCGGCTGAAAAGGAACCGCGAGCCGCGGTTAATTATACCTTGGGCACCAACTAAGTGGTTACAATGTCATTCGAGTATCGCCCCGTGGAACACCGATAAACGGCATCGACGAGACCTGGACGATCTGCTCTCGAGTGCAGCTGGCACTGCGACTGGTCTAGTCTCGATAGAGTGCGAGACACTGGTTCTGTCTGTTCAAGGACATGCCTGCATCTATCGTGCAAAATGCTCGAATCACCTTTACAATAGGAAATTGACTGTATTCTATGAAACATATAGAATTTCACGTTTCTAATTAACACAGGGATCTTCAAGGATAGCTCTTTTTTGACTAGCGTTGCGAATGCTAATTAAATTGCAAAGATCCGTGGCTGAAATGATTGCTGTGCCGTGTACGCAAAATCTGCTCGAGACTGAGAGTGTTCTAGTAAGTGGAAAGTATGTCAAGAAGATGGCCTTGAACCAAGTCCGCCTGTGTCCCTCGACGGTAACTAATGGCGAGGAATTCCGATCGATCGTCTGATTAATATCGTTGCTGGATCTCTCCAGATTCCGGGCACAGATAAACGGTACGATTAAATTAATTATACGTGCGAGATGCGTCTCGAGGGATTTTTCGCGGTTTCCAGATATTTATACGGGGATGATGGCGCATGTACCGACGTATGGGAATAATAAATTAAGCGGAGGATAGGAGGTGAAGAATCACGCGAGATATTATCGTGGACGATGGTTTGTGGCTGGCGGGCCTCATTTGCGGTGGATTATTTTAATGATATCTTTTTACGTTGATTGAAAGCACGATTAAGAACTTTCAGAGGTCGATATAATTTCGAGATTAAGCACCATAGGCGCGAATGGGGCTAGTTCAGGAGATTGGAGCGAACCCAGAAATTTTTTACAACAGTCCACACAAATCAATATGAACGCACGTAGAACGTAGACGACTCTCACTGAGACGTAAAAACGTATCAACAACGGCCATAAATAAATAAGAACAGCGCTCGCACCAAAACGTTCAAGCTTAAGTACCTCTCTATTAATAACTGTCTACCGCAAACGACGCTAAAGACGCAAAAAAAAAATAGAAAAAATACATAAACCTGACCGTGTTAAACGCTATAATAAGACGGAAACACCGTTGCTAAATTACGCGTTTCGCAATAGCCGTTAGCTCCAGCCTGAACCTGCTTAAAAATAATCAACTCTCGAGATGGAATCTCGAGATGGAATATTTTTTTCTACCCGCGGAGAGGAACTCGCATTCACGCGCGCACCCCGCGTTAGGACGTACAAATTAGACTCTTCCCCTTTCGGTGCCCTTTTTTTCGACCTTCCGCGCGCGACACCAAAAATATCTGCCGCCGCTGGAACACGAAACCAGAAGTAACCAGCAAGGGCTTGGCATCTGGCAACGAAATGTAACAACACACCTCGCTCGTCCCCGCGCACGATCACGAATAACGACACGCGACGCGTACACACGCTTAAACGCTTACGCACAGCGTCATTAGAAGTATGATTCCCTTTTGCAAATAAACGTAGCAGCCTTACACGAAGCAGGTGCTCCCTCGTGGAATTTCGATGCTTACTGTTTCAATCGGTTTTTTCCTGCTTTTTATCCGCTCGAGGTTTTGTGCTTTGAACGCGTTTGGGAGGAGTGCGAATTTTCGAGTGAAAATTTAAGGGAGGAATGCGAATTTTTAAGTGAAAATTTAAGAGAGGAATGCGAATTTTCAAGTGAAAATTTAAGAGAGGAATGCGAATTTTCAAGTGAAAATTTAAGAGAGGAATGCGAATTTTCGAGTGAAAATTTAAGAGAGGAATGCGAATTTTCAAGTGAAAATTTTACACTGAAATTCCCAATGGACAATATTATCAATTACAATAACGATTTCTGTTGGAATTTCGGTGTTTACTGTTTCAATCGGGTTTTTCCTGCTTTTTATCCGCTCGAGGTTTTGTGCTTTGAACGTGTTTGGTAGGAATGCGAATTTTCAAGTGAAAATTCTACACTAAAGTTTGTAATGGACAATATTATCAATTACAATAACGATTCCTGTTGGAATTTCGGTGTTTACTGTTTCAATCAGTTTTTTCCTATTTTTTATCCACTCAAGGTTTTGTGTTTTGAACGTGTTTGGGAAGAATGCGAATTATCAAGTGAAAATTCTACACTAAAATTTGTAATGAACAATATTATCAATTACAATAACGATTCCTGTTCGCGATACTTTAAATAAATTATGTACATTAAAAGAAGAAAAAAGAGAAAGTAAACATACGCGAAAACGGTTAAAACCAGCTTCGAATCCCCTTGAACATCCGTGGAACAGGAATCGATGACCCGCGTCCGATTAAATCTACGTATCCGTCCAGTTATTTCAGTGGGCGCGCGTGCGTCGATTCGAATCGTGAAAGAGGCGCGGATTCGAAAGGGGCCCACGCGCCGCGACGCCTCGCGACACGGTGTTTACACGGTGGCACGAGTGGGAACAGTGACCACGTGCACCGCGCTGACACGCGAACATAAGCATGGAGGCGGTCAGGGGCCCAGCCAGCACGCGCGATTCGACAGCACGTGGCATGGTCGATTCAAACCCTGTTCCATTTACTCTCCAAGCACAACAGCAGCGATTCGAAGTCTCTCGAAGCACAGTTACAGGTTAAGCCAATAACCAGAGCTAGCTGGAACCTGCACCATCTTCTACGATCGCTACTCGAACAGCAGAAACGCGCGAAGGTGTTCGACAAGGGTGGCTGCAGTTTCCCGCGCAAATGTCAGAAACAGCAGTGATTCTAAATCTCTCGAAGCACAGTTACAGGTTAAGTCAATAACCAGAGCTAGCTGAAACACATACCATTTTCTGCGATCCCTACTCGAACAGCAGAAACACGCGAAGGTGTTCGACAAGGGTGGCTGCAGTTTCCCGCGCAAATGTCACGCGTTGGTTCCAAGATCGCAGCATCGAATCGATCCACGTGTTAAGCGACGCGGCGCTATCGACGCGAGCTGTTGTAAACGAATAATTAATCGACTGATGGTATCTCGATGGAGGGAGCATTCAGATCCGATGGTGAGTTATTCCTCAGGTCGCGCGATACCTTCTATTACGCGTACCGATCGCGTACGGAGCGTGGAGATACGATAATGACAGACGAGCCGTCGTAAATCGTCGATTGTTGCCGATGGCCAACCACCGTCTATTCCTAAGCCTTTATTAGTCCTCTCGTCCTTTTCGATCCGACGCCTGAGGGCAGCGGACACGTGTTGGCGGCGGTCGCTTTTAACGATCGCTCGAGGGCCCAAGCGCGATCTAGCCGAGGGTCCGCAACCGTCCGCTGAAAAACCCTAACGAGTCTGATTACGGCCAATTTAAAAAAAATTAATCAACTACCGCTGAGGAGAAATTAATTTTCTGCGTTCGAAAAACTGCGCTCGATCAGATTGATCGTTGGCTTAAGTTCGTTCGATGGAAGGCTAGCCTTAATGAGAAACGCGTCTTCGAGTCACTTGTGAACAAGCAACTGAAAAAATTAATTAACTATCACTGCGAGCAGGAATTAATATTCGTATTATTGGCTGTAAAATTATAACGAGTGAACAAAAACTGTATCAACTATATACTTTGAAGAGAAATTAATGTCCCAATAAAGACTGCGTTGTTTGACACAGTGTCGAGTAGAGATTACACAGAAAAGTTAGGTTCGAAGAAAATACAGATGCTTCGCACGTGGGTGCCACACAACTGTTCGAAGGGAAAAGCATCAGCCAAAGGATTCGAGAAAGTGAAAACCAATGTTCCTCTGGTTGAACCAGTAACCCAAGGGAGTGTCCGTAAATAAGGCTCGCAGAAGAGAATCTAGAGCCACGATGACCGCGTTAGCACCCTCACCTAAATCCAATTTGCAACGGCACTCGACACCCCACATAACGGTGCCCCTAACCCCACGACAGATCTAACACCTACTTCAAATAGCCGTCGACTAATCCACTCCACCTAATCTCTAACCTCGATGCCAGCCACCCGTGGTAATCCCCATTAATCGCTGGATCTCCCCCCTAAACGGACAACCCTTCGAGCAACTCGCGATCGTCCCTCTGAAACCAAACGAAACGGTGTGCTGGCCTGAAAAAGCCAGGCAGGCGAACGCACACCAGCGAGAGTACCAAGAACTGTCCTCAGTGGGTCGCGACGACGAAGGATTAGTATATCTGGCGTGATATAGTAGGCGAGCGGTAACGAGCGGGAACTGTGCGCTCGCGTGCGCCCCGCGAGAGCGCAAATTGGACGATGGGCCAGCGCACTCGAGATAAATAAACGCCATAGGGGGTTAGGAGGCCGCATGCGGGTATCGTGGAAGTTACCGGCTGCTGGCAATCGAATAAATTTGCAGGAGCCTCGATCTTTCTTCGCTGACCCTCTTCCACCCGGAGCTGTGGATGAGAGGCGCTCGTTAGAACGGTGTACCGCCTGTGGGACTCCTCTCTGGTCACGATCTATGATTAGCCCTGAACCTCTGCGGCCAGGAACGCGATCGTTCCTCGTTTTCGTGATCGTGGCTACGAGGAGTCTCGTCGCGTTGCTTGGATAGTTGTTCCGGTAGGACTCGAATGTAAATCTGTCGTTGAATCGAACGTTTTTACGATTAGAAACTTGGCGAGGGCGTGTGTGCTTGAGTCGAGTCGCACTTATTGAAGAAGGAATGAGAGGAGCGGTTGACCACGATGTCGAATAATTTGTAGCGAGGCGTAGATTCGCGAAACGGCCCTAATCCGAGCTGCACTCGCGCGATCTGGCTCGTTCAGTGAAGAGACTTCCGATGTAAGTGACAATCAGACACCAGCAATTTGTTTCTCCTTTTCAGGAAACACTCGTAGCCGCGTGCGTCCAGCTATAGGGTCAAGGGTCGTCAACCTCTAGGAACAACGTACGCGTCGCTGGACGATAAAGTGACAGTCATTATGTTAAATGGCAATCAGGATAATGCCGTCATCAGCGTTCGTACTAGGCAATAACTATAATACAGTCGTTGTGCGGACACTCCCGCGTAATCTGGACAACGGTCGCGCGACTTCTCATTGACCACTACCGGGTATCTCCGTCCGCCATTTTTCTGCGAGCGAGCACAACACCGCGGTTGTTACAGGCGTCGAGAAACGGATACGTTGCGTTTCTTTCGACGGTTCTAAAGCTTGCTAGCTAACGCGACGATTGTACGATTGTCGATGCTGCTGTGTATTACTCTACTGCAACGAAAAACGAAGCGAAATGGAGTAGAAGAAGCTTCTGAGGATCCAGACTCTACGCAACATGGAGTCGATTGAACGCAGACCACCCATCGCGCTCTTGGTGCGAATAACGACCGTACTTATCAAGAAAATTTCTACTTAATACCGTTACATTCACTGGTATTGTGTGCTCAACAAAAATAGCAATGAACACGAAAACTTTTCCAAACTCGCGGACTTAAATTCCCGTCTACAGCAAATTCCCTCGCGTCCACTTTCGAAAGGATTCCACGAGCCTGCGAGCATTAATTCCCCGTAATCTAGCATCAAATTGCATTCGAGATTAACAACGTTATTTACGATGCAACTCTATACACAGTTGATTATCGTACATTGTACTTACAAGTTCATAATTCAAGAGCGGGAATCGCATGCGCTTTCCGATTCCCGACGAGCCGTTCGACGAGGCCGCCGTTTCTAATTGCATCCACCTCTAATTGGCTCGAGCTGATCGCGAGCCGCCGTGGCCGCCGCGAAATTCGCCGTCTCGAATCGAATTCGCCTCACGTATCCGGCTACCGCCAGCTGCAATTATCCTCGCGGATGCGCCTAAGCCGCCATGGTTGGCCACAAGCAGAGCGCGCGCGCGTTAACTGTACCCGCGATGCATTTCGCGCGCATCAAAACTACTGTTACTCGCTCGTCATTCGTCGATCGAACGGTGAGCGCGCGCGCGCGCGCTGCCATGCGTTTGGCATTCGCTACCAGAGACGACAATTAACGGGCGCAATTAACTCTCGCAACGGACTGCGGCAAAAACAGGGCTGATACGTATCTGGCGATCGTGGAAATTGACTTTCTACGATTCGCGGAAACGCGGCTCACCCCTTGCTCGTTCCGTGTAATTCGTTATTAAGTCGACGATGAATTTTCTTTCACTGTCTTCTCCATTTATGAGAGCCGATCGCTGCCGCCCAGGGTCGTTACGAACGGAAGCTCGACGAGTGGAACGTGTTGATAATTCATGAAATTTAGATTCGTGGAGGATCGACAAAAAGCGGATCGTTTCAGGAGTTCATGGTATTTCGAGTTTCTAAGTAAGGATAGATAGAGGATGGTGTAGGACAGCGATCCGCGTTAATTTCATCGCGCTCGTCATACTCGTTGCTAACTAACATCCTAGTATCAGAGATCTCTCGTGAATATCAAATGATGCTACAGGTCTCGCAACGGAGACTAATTCAAGTTCTGCTGGGTAACCGTGGCTAATGCGTCCAAGAATGTAACAAACTCCTGACAGGGCATGCAAATTCATCTGAAAATAGGCGAAACAAAAAACTGTGCTTCGCTATACGCGTGGCGGGCATTACCATAAATTGATCTCAGGAACTCGCTTATTACGAGTGAAAAAATAGAAGAGGGTAGGAGAGCGGCGGAGATAAACCAGCGAGATACCAATACAAACGAACCACCGCTAAGAACGTTATTTAATATTCTATATATTCGTCGTCGATTAGAAACAGACGACTCGAATGTCCCTCTGTTCGCGATGACGCGAACGATATGATCGAACGGATCAACTCGATCGAGGAGATTAATCGCGCAGCTTTTCTGCGATCTGGTTTCGATACAGTTTATTACTCTTCTGATCGCGGCGTCTCGATCGCAGAGATCGACGCGCGGCGATGGGCCGCGCATAAATCGCCGCGCACGTGCATAAATCGCGCACGTAAAAATGTACGTACGCGACGGGACTTCCGGCAACGAGACCGATCGCATCCGGAAGCAGCTGCGCGAGTATATTACGTACACTTACGTAGCCTGTAACGCGTCACGGCCTCTCCTTAGACGGCGATCTGAACGAAGACGTAACCCTTGTTGTCGTTGCCTGCGATTAACGGTACGCGTGTGTACGCCAACGCTTTTTACGCACACGCGCGTAGTCGAGCTACTAATCTTTGTAAATAACGCATCGCATTGGATGGTAATGGAATTGGTTAATTGAACCGCAGAGCGGTGGATTAATTCGCTGGATCTTCCGTCTGCGACGCGCAGAGGAAGTGTGGCGCAGAAGAATCCTGTGCGACACGGGGATGGCGCTCTGCTTGTTTGAAGAGCGATGGCGGTTTTGAATTTTTATGTTTGGGATTGCAAAGTTTGCTGGTTTTCTATTTGAGAATTCTTGCGTTATTGTTGCTGTGTTAGGCTTGTTAGTGTCCAGGGTGAGGTCGATTTAGTAGTTCTTTTTGAGTAGCTGGCATTTTCTATGTTTGAAATTGCGAAGTTCGAAATTGAATTTTGAAAGTTTGAACGTTTGAAATGCGAAGTGCTGGTTTTATATTTAAGAATCTTGCGTTATTGTTGCTGTATCATTCTTGTTAGTGTTCAGGGTGAGGACGATTTGGCAATTCTCATGGAGTGGCTGGTATTTTTAAGTATTAAACTGGAGGAACCTTATCACGTCAAATTTGTATCGTGTTACATGGAAACTAAGCTAAAAGAAACTCAGAACTAAGTGAAATATAAATCAGCTTGATTCGTTCTCCAGAGCATCTCAAAATTTCATTCTCAGAACCGCGAGTTACGATGCATAATATTTGATAAAGAAATTTATTATCGAGAAACGAAAAAAGGAGATAATCCTCGAAAATGATCTCCACTTTTGAGGACTGTAGCCTAGCTAGCTTAATCAGAGATCCGCCACTGTTTCTGCGCGAGGTACGCCTCTTCCATCTGATATTAAACCGCAACACGACTGCTTTGTTCCGTGAATCTTTTTAGTTTCGCCGAAAATATATATTATCCCTGTCAAAAGATCGCCGCGCACCCTTTAATCTCCACCTATTCGACTAACATCCCTCTCCGCGGCATTAATCATCGCCGAGAGGAGACCTAGCGTATGCACCCGCGTACTTAAGCAGCGTGAAAATGAAGAAAAATCCCCGCTGATCATAGATAGCTTGACAAATTGCTTCACGGTGTACAATTCGATAATCTATTTCACGGTATTGTATTTAAATTCAATTCGTGATGTATGCACGCGAGGCACAACATTGTTACCCGTGCGAGAGATTTATTGTTCGCGTGAACCCGTGGTACGAACACAAACGTACCGGGACGACGTGTCTTCTCGTACCAGTCGAACGTCGAACGAACGCGTGTAAATAAAGAGGAAGAAACGAGAATGATTTCCTCCTCGTTCGTTTGCTCGCTCCTCATCAATTTCTCTTTAACGCGGCTAACGCCATTCGAACAGATTCCCAGCCCTCGTACCACTGTCCACTGAACACACGCATAACTAAAAAATAGAAAATAAAAAGCAGTAACCAAGACAGTTATTATTTGAGAATATTTCCATTCCAGTACACTTCATCAATTTTACTTAACGCAGGTAACACACCGCTTAGAGAGACTCCCATTTCTTGTACTAGTTGGACGGTCCAATGAACACGCGCGCGATCAAAAGCAGAAGAAAACAGAGTATGGCCAAGGTGGTCATTATTCGAGGCTACTTTCTGTACGCTTATTCTTCATCAATTTTACTTAATGCAGTGACTTGATACCGCTTGAACAGATTTCCACTTCTTCTGTTGCTCTCCATCGTCCAACGTGCGAGGAACGAAGAAGCGAAGGAAGAAGAGCCGAAGATGAGGGGGAAGGGTGGAAGGTGGTTAAAAGGAACTGACTACGGTAGCCGATGGGGGTAGAATAGTCGAAGCTACCAGATGGGCGTAACGGATAAGATTCTTTATGGTCCGAGATAGACAGATACAAACAGTTTCACGGCGAGAGACGGTAACAAGCTGGCTGGTGATCGATGCGAGCGTCCCGCGATGATTTAACTATCCACACGCCACCGTAGCGGGGAAATAAATGTTGAATTACACGATCGTGGCGGGGAAACGGGTTACACGGTCGCCACCAGATACCGTTTCTACTCTACAGAGGAGAGCGTAATGCGTTCTTATCTGCGCGGTGGAACCCTGTATTTATTGCGACGCGGACGTAGGTTGTACACCGTTTGACGTTAAGTACCTAGACAGGAATAATGTTAATAAAGCGGTCGTCGCAGTTGAAATGTACAAACACGTATCCCCTCACCCTCTGCTTAAGTGGTTTTTCCAATTCGACCTATTCGCGCGAGTCGTTTTCGTGCGGATTTAGATTTTACGATCGACTGTGTCTAATGTGATTTCTAAGCGGACGCGTTTTCTTTCTGTTCTTTCAGAATAATTTGATTGAAAGGGTTGAAAAGTCTTACCAACTTGGGATAATGTTAATAAAGCGGTCGTCGCAGTTGAAATGTACAAACACGTATCTCCTCACCCTCTGCTTAAGTGGCTTTTCCAATTCGACCAATTCGCGCGAGTCGATTCGTTTGGATTTAGATTTTACGATCGAATGTGCGTTGGACATAGTTTCTAAGCTGACGCGTTTTCTTTCTGTTGTATCTAGCTTCCTATTCTTTCAGAATAATTTGATTGAAGGGGTTGAAAAGTGTTCTTCCTCTGACAGACGCAGTGAAGCAATAAAATTAGATTTTACGATCGACTGTGTCGATCGAATGTGCATTGGCCATAGTTTCTAAGCTGACGCGTTTTCTTTCTGTTGTAACTAGCTTCCTATTCTTCCAGAATAATTTGATTGAAGGGGTTGAAAAGTGTTATTCCTCTGACAGACGCAGTGAAGCAATAAAACTGCATAAAGAGAAGGATTAGGTGGTGGTCGAAGATAAACGAACAGCTGGTATTTACCAAGAAGAGATCCCTCTTTGTGAAATAGAGAATCGAGAGAGGAACCGATAAGCAACGCCAAAGTGGCATTTAAAAGCATCGCGAGCGCCCTCTTCAATCATTCCTTTGACAATTCCGTCCAACCCTCGCACGACCATACTTAGCCTTGTGCTTCCATCGTGCTTCTTGGTCGCTCGTAAAAAAGTTATATTTAATCAGTAAGCGCTACCGCTCGCGGGACGCTTTACGATTCATCCCAAGTCGTTTGATTGAACGGTTTACGAGCTTCTTCTGCCCTCGCTCGTCGCCCCTCTCGCCTGCGACTCGACCCGTGGCCGCGTCCGTTTAATTTTCTGCCGTGCGACGAAGCCACGGGTTCGTTATCGCGAAACACCGGCGTTGAGAGCGAAATAATGCGTGGTGGGCGCCAGATAACCGGTTTTACACGCGTGTCAACGATAGTCAAAGCCCCGCCTTAATCATTCTAATGTGCCACCCTTGGCCCCCTCCGCCACTTCGACTTCTTCTCATTCTCGAGAAGGCCCCGTGGGGACCGTCGAAAATTACGATAACAGGGTAATCGTTCGCGACGCGACACGAGCCTGCCTCCCATGCGTCCCTTCGTCGAGGAATGGCCAGGTTTTTTTCGCTCGTTCGAGTGATTGGAACCAGTGATTAGTGGGCAACCGCTGCTTCGTGGTCGTAGAACTCCAGTCGAGGTTCAATGTTTGGGTTTTGTTCATTTTCTCTCGAATCGACGAGATTTGCTAATCCTGATTTCAATTCGATTTCAATCAATTTCTTGTGCGATTTATTGGCGGCTGAGTGCAAGATGGTGGACGTGGAAATCGAACACGAGACAGAATGATCGATTTACAGTTGGTTGAGAAAAAGTTGTAGAATTACGTGTTCATTCCTCGTATATTTCCACGTGCCAATATGCGCTTTCCCTTTTCGCTTTTCCTATGTAAATCCTCGAGTAACTGAAAAATGTGTCTCTCGACGAATCTGTAATTAATATCTCGGATCAGCCTTCGTATCGCGACGGCAAATCACGTCGCGCGACATTCTTGTTTGGGAGGCAGAAAAATCGAGGACAGCAGTGGTCGAATAGAAATAGCGGTGGTGAATGACAGGCGGCGTGAAGGAGATCGATTTTCGAGCGGTCGCAGTGGAAAGGTGGACACGTCGATCGCGATAAATCGCGATCTTTACGGCGGATCGATGCGCGTGCGCGCCACGTGCTCGAAGGTTATATCCGCCCACTTTCGACCCCATCGACATCCGCCCTCTCACGATGCACGCTATTTATTTTCCCATCTTGGCCACCGCGACGAGCCAACCATCGTCTTTCTCTCTCTCTCTCTCTTTTATTCCGTTTCCTCCTTTTTTTTCTCTTCCTTTCACTTCTGCCTTCGAATAGCTCGTGTCCCCTCGAGATTTGCCGGAAGATCGCCGGGCTGGGTTCGTTTATTTTCCTCGTTCCAAGCATTGTATGGATGCACGCGAGTCGTTCGAGAGATCGAGAGACTTGTCGCGAGAGTTCGAAGGTACGCGGCTTTAAATTCGAATTTAAAGAGCCAGCCGAATCGTTTCTCTTCGTGGTCCTTTTCTAGACAGTCGGTGGTCCCTTTGTATCTCGACGAAAACCCGTTTCTAATATCGTTGTGCTATTTTTCTTTTCACTCTCGAGAGCCTCCTTTAACGCTGGTCCATCCACTGCTTTCTGGCCATCGAAATTTCCAGTTCCAGCTCACGAGGATCCCTTGAGGTCCTTTAAACGATCGCTGTAGATCCTGCGTAACTCGAAAATCGTTAAGCGTTATCGAAAATCGAGCCTCCTTTTACTTTCAAGATCCTCTTTTAATACTCGTCCATCCACCGCGTTCTAATCTTCGAAATTTCCAGTTCCAGCTCACGAGGATCCCTTGAGGTCCTTTAAACGATCGCTGCAGACCCTGCGTAACTCGAAAATCGTTAAGCGTTATCGAAAATCGAACCACCTTTTACTTTCGAGATCTTCTTTTAATTCTCGTCGATCCAGCACGTTCCAATCTTCGAAATTTCCAGTTTCAGCTCACGAGGATCCCAAAGTGCTTTAAACGATCGCTGTAGACCCTGCGTAACTCGAAAATCGTTAAGCGTTACCGAAAATCGAACCACCTTTTCACTTTCAAGATCCTCTTTTAATGCTCGTCCATCCAGCGTGTTCCAATCTTCGAAATTTCCAGTTCCGTCTCACGGGTATCCCTCGAAGTCCTTTAAACGATCGCTGCAGACCCTGCGCAAGTCCACCAAGGTCAATTTTCTCCTCGCGTTACCAAAAATCGAACCACTTACGAAACGCGTCCACACTGACTGTCCCTCGAATCGAAAAAAATACGAAAAGAGATAGAGAGAGAGAGAGAGAGAGAGAGAGAGAGAGACGAGAGGACAGGAAGAGAGGAAAAGAAAGCAAAATCACTTTGCGCGAAATGAAGGCGGCCAAACGGCTCGAAAAAGAGGGCAGCAGCGACGGCGGCGGCGGCGGCGGCGGCGGCGATCGGACAAATTACACGTCGTTGCTCACGGCGATCCATCGATTTATGCCGGCGCAAACAGAGTGCAACGGGCGAGGGAACGCGGTGGCATTAGCATAATACGCGGGACGATCGATTATTTCAATAAATGTAATCGGAACCGGTATTTAACGGGGCGAGCGACCCGTCGCCCCGTCCCTCTTCTGGGCCCCCCCTCGATCGATTAGCGATAATAGCCGCGATCGGATCGACGCAGATGAGGAATAATGAGCCGCGTTTTAAATTCACCCGATTATCTCTCTCCCCTTTACATATTCATTGACGCTGCTCCCGCGGTACGCGAGCGCCGCGCGGTTTCGTTCAGACGCGCCACCCGTTGCACCACCACCACCCGTGATCCCTTTCGCAGCCTGTTCGCGCGTCTCGACCCGTGCCAACGCGTGCCTCCGTCTAATTACACCCAGTAATTACGTCCCGCCGTAATTTTAAGCGCCGTCCACGGTGGTTACTCGCCCCCTGCTCTTTTCGTCTCGCTCGCTCCTCGATGGACACTCGAGCAAACGATAACCCGTCGCGAGCTGATAGAATTAATTGTCATCTCATCAATGGCGGCTCTCTTTACCCTGAGGGTGTAAAAGTTTGCGATCTTTTTTTGGCTCTTTGTCGTAGAGCAGCATTTTGCAGGGCGGTTCGATCGGTGAACCACGAGCGACGTAAATCGACCTTATTTTGATTGCGTTGATATATATACATAGACTGCGGCCTGGTGAACGTGGTATTTATTTTTTATTTGCAAAGGGTAATGATTTACGGGTGTTATTAAATTATTAATCTAGAGTTAATACGTTTCGCCTCAGGCGAGTGTGATCGTAAGCTTAACGATGCTGCTTCCACGTATCCAGCGATGATTTTGTAGGTAACGTGAGCTTGCGATTTGGTTCGGCGGGGAAATTATTTATTCCAGCCTGAGGGCGTATTTTTCCGCGAGTCTATCTTAAACGAAGCTTCGAGAGATTTTCCGCTTTGCGTACTGTGGATATTATTAACGAAGGGGGTTAATAATTCATTAGCAGCCGCTGTAGGAGCGGGAATCACGCGAATTCGCCATTCGAACCTTCCCGCCCATCCGTTCCTCCGAGGTGACGCTCGAATTTAGTGCCTCGATTCGCAGCGTTTAATTCGAGAATCGTGTCCGACGGCGTAAAAAAGATCTCGAGTCGAGGACAAGGTCGAAGATGTATCGCGCGATCCTTGCTGGGCCCATCCTGCGTGCCACGAGGCCGCCACAGATCGGATCGCGAGGAAGCTTTCGAGGTGTCGAGTCACGGAAAATGGTCTCTCCTCCTCGAAACGGAAGGAAGCATTTCGCGCGTTCCTCTTCACGCGTCCACGATCTCGTCTGAACTGCCGTGACGAGTCGAGTGTGAACGTGTTCCCTTCGAGCGCGATCGAAACGATCCGCGATTACATCACATGTGGACGAACGAGTTTTTTTTTTTTTTTGTTTTGTCGTCTTAAAAATGTTATTATACGATCTGCAATTTACGACGACAGATGTTACCCTTACTTCTTCTATTCTGCGTATCGCATGGTCGAGGGAATAATTATACTTCCGTGTAATAGAGTGATTCATCAGCACGCGTTCTCTTCGTACGGTTAACCATTAACTGAGCAATAAATAAACCGTGAAACGAATTTATATATCGTTAAATGTCCAATTATGGAGATTGGCCCATAAATAAATTTAATCCGTCCAGTTTTCACGTAACCGCAATCTCGGCCGGTTGATCTAACCTAGAAACTGGAAGCCATATTTTCCATAATGACTGCTATTAGCCACCAGCATCCGTGGAGACTAATTACCATCGCGCCATTATTCAGACGAGCAAATCTGAACAAATAACCTAACGCGTGAATCGGCCATTCCGTTTATATCATAACAGTAATCAACACCTTGCCGCGTTCATTGTTTAATTAACCTCTCGTAACCTGAAATTCGCCACGGGAAAGCATTAAGCCCGCTGTGTTTTTCATTTAAAATTCAGATGCCTACCAATAATCACCAGCGCGTAACCAAAGCTGGTACAATGGAGAAAATGGCTCTGATTAAACCGCGAGCAAACGTTCGAGAACGTTCATTAAAATCCACGCGTGCGATCGAGCACATCGTTCGTCGATCAATAATACTCTTTCGTAGACTGTACTCACCAGAACCGATACCCCTGCACGAGTCAGGCGTGGTTTTTGCCTCTCCTTTGATCCCCATCCGTGTCTTCCTTTATTCTAACACCCGTTAGCCGTCGATCCGTTGGCGCAGCTCGTATTAACCTGTCGACAAACACGTCCAACTTGAAAACGCTGTACATTTCGCTCCATCGAGTGTCCCTTCTACTGGGTCAATTGATGAATCACTTTTTCTATGACCCATCCAATCGCACACGACACGTAATGGTATATCTCAACCGATATCTCTTCTTCTCTACGCTGTTACACTCTTAAATATAGTTTCTCTTGAGGAGAAAAGTAACGAGAGTCAAGTTTTTGCGATCCTCCAAAAAGTCTCTCGACTTCTACAATAATAATTATTTTTTTTCTCCGCTTTCAAAGTGAGACACTCGCAGTTACTGGTATCTAGTAGATCACGAGGAGCCATAAGAGGACACCATTAGCGAAATTCATGGAAAAAAATGAGCTGTCACCGTTTTTTGCCTAACAGTAGGTGTTACACTACACGAGTACGCGAGGCGTATAAGAGTCTAAGCGGCTTGGTGGTAATTAAGGGTTAATTCCGAGTTGATTCGAGGGACAGGGACAGACGAAGAAAAAAGGGCAACCAGACGTGACGCGAAGTGGAAGAAACGGTGGCGGAGGGTAGAGAGAAGGAGAAGAAAAAAAAAAAGAGCAACCAAGGAAGTTCTCGTTTTCTATATTCTTCCTAGCGACTGTACCCACCTTCCTAGCACCCTCGTAGGGTCCAGTCACGTTTTTACCTCTGCTCCCTCGCGGTCCCTCTCTCTTTCTCCCAGCAGACGATGCCAGTCACCGGCCCTGACTCCTGCCGGCTCGCCGTTACGCTGTTAAACGAGCGAATCGCCAGTAGCTATCGGCTCGAGCGCATCTGGAAAGAATAAAGTACACGTTACGAAGGGTAAGCAAGCAGTCGTGCAGCAATGCAAGCCGGGACTAACGTAGACTGCATAAGTAATAGAGCCGCGGGTTAGCTACGGTCCTCCTTTTCCGCTAGCGGATATATCGCCTGGGCCAACTGGAGGAACGAAATTTTCATCCCTCTGGCGGTCCATCCAAGTACCACGCCTCGATGGTACCAAGTCGTGAACTGTTCACGCGGATTTCGATCTACAAACTCTTCTTTCGAGTCCTCGAGAGATACTTTATGCATATCGTATTGGTTTCGTAGGTTTCGAGTGGGAACTTTATGGTTCTAGTGATGAACGAAGGTTTTGTCTAGGTTTAGAAATTGATTGAATCGAATGGTACCAAGTCGTGAACTGTTCACGCGGATTTCGATCTACAAACTCTTCTTTCGAGTCCTCGAGAGATACTTTATGCATATCGTATTGGTTTCGTAGGTTTCGGGTGGGAACTTTATGGTTCTAGTGATGAACGAAGGTTTTGTCTAGGTTTAGAAATTGATTGAATCGAATGGTACCAAGTCGTGAACTGTTCACGCGGATTTCGATCTACAAACTCTTCTTTCGAGTCCTCGAGAGATACTTTATGCATATCGTATTGGTTTTGTAGGTTTTGGGTGAGAACTTGATTATCCTTTATAGTTGTAGTAATGAACGAAGGTTTTGTCGAGATTTAGGGATTGATTGAATCGAATGGTACCGCATCGTCAACTGTTCACACAGATTTCGATCTAGAAACTCTTCTTTCGAGTCCTCGAGAGATACTTTATGCATATCGTATTGGTCTCGTAAGTTTGGAGTGGGAACTTGATTATCCTCTATGGTTCTAGTGATGAACGGAAGTTTTCTCGAGGTTTAGAGATTAATTGAATCGAACTGAATAGAATTCTTTAGTTTCATTTTTGAATTTTAGAGAAAATGGATTCTAGAGAAATAATGAACTGTGCAGGTTGATTAATTGGAAGAATTCTCTGGGAAGCCTCTTGGGGCATTTAAAATATTCAATAGGCAAGGAAGTTCCGCGAGCACGGCGGAATGAAATCGCGTAGAGATAGTTCGAAAACAAGACCAGCGTAAGAAAGGCGTAGAGCGCCCCTTCGCAATTACAGGAACCAGTTCTCCTCCCAAACATTTCATCAATCAGATAACATTCTACAGAAAACAACCTTCCCAACTCCGATCTGATACCGGACGGGGAGAAAAAAAGAAAAATTCGAGAGCCTACCTTTAATTCACTTCATGAATTATTAATCAAAATTCCTTATCACCGATATTACTTTCTCGCGAACATTACCGAGGCCCTGTCCCAACAGCGGACACCGCTGCCCCAGCGACGACTATCATAATCCCATCGCCGTTCTGTCCCAGCGAAATTCATAAACCCTCGCGATTTACAATCCTCGTAACGAATATATTCCCGCAGGATTGTTTCGAATCGCTGGACGTTCGCGAAAACCTCTCCATCGTCCACGATGATGCTGGCCACCAATCGACGCCACTACGGTAACGACACGGTAAGCTTGAGGACGCTCGCGCGAGATACACCCAGCGGAATATCCGATAGAAGGTGCTCGAGAGCTCTCTCGTAATCGATCTACGTCAGGCCAGACGATGCCTCTGAATCACTCCACGGAACGATTCGACGCCAATATCGCGGGCAAACAGAGCCACGGATATCGTATCCGCGCTCGCAAGATCGCGCACGATCTAGGAACCTGCCGCTGACCCTGGGCTCGATCTACGTTCCACGATCGTTTCGAGTCATTCGACGGACGCTGAGGATGGTTACCGTGTAGATATACCCGCGGTTTCGTTTTCTGTATGCGTGTCGTGCTCGTGGCGTGTTCGCCGGCTGGAAATCGTATCGCGCAAGGGTTGTTCAGCGTAATGGTAAACATATATTGGAATAATTTTACGCCATGCTCCTCTCGCGGACTCGCTCGCGGGTTCCATCCTGCGGGGCACCGCAACAATCTCCGTCGAGATCGTGACGAGTTTATTCGCGGACGTTGGCTCGCCGTTTTTTAGACGGCTCGCTCAATTATCCTACTCGATCGAACTCCAGGATTCTTCGCAGAGGCGCTCGTTACCTTTTGGAATATTTTTTTCAAGCACTCGCTTCGTGAGATTTTCGATAAATTGTGCAGGTCGTTTCCTTTGAATTTGACGAGTCTTTTCTTTGTTAAGGTGGAAATAAAATTTATTTTATCGTTGTAAATCGAAAGAACACATTGCGCGCCAGTTTATGTGTTAGTTATATCTTGGTCGAAGAGTGATTCTTGTTCTGATTGCTTCTGAACCACTGCACGTGTTTCATCTCTCGAAGAATAACAAATGCAAGAACAACATTTGTTGAACGATCTTTTATCTAGCTGCGAAACTACTAGGCGTTTCATGCTGAGTGTCCATTAACTTTGAAACAGCCAATGCAATCGACTCGCTCAATAAAATGACTAAACAACCTGTTACAACAAATTGCATATTTTAATGTACAATTTCAGTCGATCGAGAGATCTAGATTGCTCTCAACAGCCGTGGCGCTGCTTAACGCCACGGCAACGACAAAAAAGCAATTTAACCGGCGTGAGAAAAAGAAACGATTGATATTAAACGCCGAAGATGCTCGATATTGCTCGAGGTAATCTCCCGTAAGAAGATTTCTAATTAAGGAACAACTCGTCCCGCGTATTACCGCGCTAAAAGGGCTCTTTATCGATCGATGGTACCGCGGAACGAGTCGATCTCGCCAGTTCTGAATCAATCACGTATCGAGCCACTAATTGTTTTCATCGCCCAGGCCCAATGCGAGCGTCTCCACGTTCGATTCTTCCCAACTAGATACCATTGTCGGCGACTTACGAGCCAAAGGGCGAAGGGGGCGCGGCAGTCGCGTCACAATGAACCGTGTGATTACCGTCGAGAGGCGGGCCAACAACAAACGGTGGCCGTTTCCCGATGGAAAGCAATCAGAGCCCGTAATTGCCGCGCGTAGATCGACGATAACAACGTCAGCCGGATAATTCCGCCGGTGAAAATCATTAAACGATCGAGGAACGCTCTCTCGTGTTCCCTCGACGAACGCGCCGCGAACGGGGTGACGTTGATATAGATCGTTCCCATGTTGGAATTTTCCGCCGTTAAACCACCGTGAAACTTTCCAGCGATACGCTCGAGAGATTATCGGCTGCCCTTTTCAGGCCTGTCGTCGTTCACGATGATACTGTCCGCGTTCCTTCGCGATTATCCGTCATTATTGCTGACGCTGTTGGTGAACGATTAAAACATTCTTTCTATATTCTTCTAAGACCTCGAAAATTTCACTTCTAGTTGGGAAAGTATATTTTTCTGATCGCTATTGTACATTGCTAAAATAAGAATCGGGATATGTGTCTTAATTTAGGCACGTTCCATAGCATTGTTCGATGAGCGATTAAAAAATTCTTTCTATATTTTTCTAAGACCTCGAAAATTGATTTCACTTCTAGTTGGGAAAGTATATTTCTCTGATGGCCATTATACTTTGCTAAAATAAGAATCAGGATACGTGTCTTAAGGTACGTTCTACAGCATTGTTTGCGTTCCTTCACGATTATCCGTTATTATTGCTGACGCTGTAGGTGAACGATGAAAAAATTCTTTCTATATTCTTCTAAGACCTCAAAAATTTCACTCCTCGTTGGGAAAAGTATATTTCTCTGATCGCTATTGTACCCTGCTAAAACAAGAATCAGGATACGTGTCTTCATTTAGGTACGTTCCATAGCATTGGCTGTTGGTATACGCGAAAAATCTGAATTTGCATAAGTACATGCTGTTTACCGCGCACTCTTTATCGCGATTAGCATATTCTCGTAAGGCGAGGTACAATGGATGTCCAAATAGCGAGCGTCTCCAAGGCGTTGTGCCTCCTTTTTCTCGCCGTTTAATTTCTCTTGAATTTAAATGGAATCCTCGTGAACGCATTAACATCCGCGAGCGTTAATAAGCGAGCCAGCGAGCGCTGGCGAGCGCGGAAAAAGAACAGTCGCGAGTTATGGCCGTGATTCGATACCACGCGTGGCCTGGAGCCACGTGGTGTCCGCTCGCGACGCGGGACAATCCTCTAACGCGCTTGCTACCGGAACTGGCGCTGCTAGCGTCCTGCGGTTCGCCGAAATGGACGATGGAAATTACCGTTCGACTCGTAAATCGAGGGAACGCGCAATTTACACGGCGAAACGCGGCTCCTCGCCGCTCGTAAACGCTCATTACGGCGTTACGCGAGTCGCGCGATATTAGAGCCACCGTCTGTTACGATATCGCGAGTTCTTTAGCGCGGAATGTATCCGACGCTTGTTCACGCCTTGGCCTCGCCACTGGTCGCCACCTGATTTCTATCGCCTCGCGACGTAAGAGGGGAACTGCAGGTGCAGGCAGTTTCAGAGATTTGGTGGACTGCCTCGTGGTTTCCAGCCGTTATTCATGGCTCGGGTTTCGAGTTTATGAAAACGTTTCTGTGTGCAGGATAGCGATATTGTGGAGTAAAGCGAGCGAATGGTTTGCAATGGAATGTGGAACGGGCGCAAAAGGATGTTGTATATATTCGAAACCACAATGGAACGAGAATAGTTGTACATAAAATTAGAATATCAAGATGACAAATGAAGATATGATCACTCGTACTTTCTCGAATTGTTATACCTCTTTCGATAGTTCGTCGTTTTCTGATACGTTGTTGCAAGAACGATGCTTTAAAACAGTATTGTAGAGTCATCTAATATCAACCTTAACGTCGACTTTGTAAAAAATATAAATAATTAGTAAACGTAACAATTTTTTCGTTCAACAGACAAAAGATCGTCTGATGCGGGGCAGTCCCACTTAATCTGCTCACTTTATTACAGAGCTTCCTTTTATTAAGTTAAGTTTCTATTAGATCAAGAGGAAGTGGCTATCCTTCTTCTTTAGGAGACTTGCTGCAAGATAGTGAACAAGAATATGATCATTAAAACAGAAAAGCAGAGTCATCTGGTCACTTTACTCGTTAAGAACTGTATTTTACACCGAAGCATCGAGATCCACGGTGTTCGCAGTTGGTACCACAAGCAAAGCTCGCGAGCACTGCCACGATAAACCTAAACCTGGCCAACAAACCCCTGGGATCTCGCCATAAATTATGTATTACCACGATCATAAGCGAGGCCAGGGCTCGAATCTTTCGCTAATTACCCTGGCTGGCAGTCACAAGCAAAAAACAAAGTGAATAGCCGTCTGTGATAGCCGGCAGCCTGGGTCCCCGTGTGTACTTATTAATCACACCGGCTGATCGTGATTTCCACTAATTACGCTTACGATTATAACCGAAACAGGCCACGAAACTAATTACATTCCACGTCGTGGCCATAAGCAGAGAAGTACGTACGAGAACCCCGGGTACGCGGTGGCAATCTCGCGATGTTAATTATTCATATTCGCGATCGGAGGCGAGACAGAGCCTCGAGTTCGATCCTGAGGATCTCATTCGCGGATGTAATGAGGAAATTTGGCGCGGCATCCGAGCTGGACGTATGAAAATAATTACACGTTCCCGCGCGGACTGGCCTCGCGCCGATAGCCGCCGTCAAGGATACTTTACAACTTCCAAACGCCATCTTGTGTAACACTCGCGACCAGGTAACGCTGGAATTGGCCGCGAGTTAAAACGCGACGCGTCGTCCAGCGTTCAATAAAACGCGTAGAATATGAAAGATAATCCACGGTTTTCGAAATTAAACCGTCCCACCGCAGATTAGTGACTTCCTCGTCCACAAAAATCCCTATCATTCCGCTGCACTTGGCTACTAACGCACAATTTAATCCACTCACTCTGCGAGGTATCCTCGAGAGCCAAGCGAATAATTAAAAACAGCTCGACGGAAGAGAACAAAAGGACGCGAGGACGAAAGTTCCACCGAAACCCCGGAGGAACGTCGATGAATAATTCATCGCGCGGCTCGATAGTCGGACTTCTCGCAGAAAAAGTACGATATTATCTCGCTGGATAATTAAGCAGCCATTAAATGAACATATCGACGGCGAATGTCGAGCTGGTTAATCGGGGATTACTCGAACGATGGTTATTGACGACAACGGGTGCAAAACAGGCGCAGCAGCCTGCGATCCTCTCCGAGGCAGCACAGCCAGGAGCGTCGATGGCCACCATCGAGCGGGCGTGCTCGTCAGGATCTCGTGCTGGTATCGATCAGTGGCAACCAGATACGTGGCTGCGGGTCTCTGGGAGCGGGTATCGCGATTCCAGGAGTCGAACGGGGCGATCGTTCGAGGGCGAGCGCGGATGATTAGAGCCCAGGTCGACGTTCTTCTAGGAACGTTCGCTCGTGCGCCTCGGAATCGCTGTTCCCCCGGGTCCAGTCGATGGTAATCTGCGAGTCTCCAGCGGCGGACGGCGATTTGATGCGCGAGACGCGCCGCAACGCTCGATCGCGGGGAGAGAGTTATACTTAGGCGCGCGAGTTCGAGTCGACGGGTGTGCTGAGACGGGTGGTTCGATGATGCACGAGACGCGAGGTGCCCAGAGCGAGTCGCACCGCAAAATCGAGGCTACAAAGTTCTTCTACCTCTATGGAAATTAGCCGCGCGTGGTAAGTAAGAGAGTGACGAGTTAATTCGCAGGAAACCTCTCTGCGGACGTCTGCGCGTCTTCGAAGTTGCACGAGCGATCGAGCAGGCAATTTGACGCACGAGATCGTTGCTACGAACGCGAGAAGAAGTATAGAAGGGTTCTCGAGAATTTTTTATTTCCATCTTTTGGCTCTTTGGATCTGCGAGACACCTGCAAGGATGCTCGACTATCTGCGCAAGTAAAAAATGGTAACGTTAATTTGGTATCGAGAATTGTACACCAGTGCCATAATTGCTTATTGGTTATCATACAGTAACCCAATTGACGGTCTGAAACAATTTTCTTCAGCTTCCAAGAACGCATTCATAAACGTTACCAAAGAATTTAATGAACCTCCTGTACTTTTACATTGGACAAGGAAGTAATCAGCTGGAACATGTACAGGGACTTCTCGACCACCCTCTGCTTCTCTGCAACCGAAGTTTAGCGGGCTGCTCGCAAAACGAAGCCTCTTGCAGCCTTAAATCTCACGTTATACACGCCCACGTAGGAACGCTAACGACGTTTACTTCTGCCTTCGACGAATTGAATCTATGCCCCATAAATCCCGCGTCAACGGCTTCTTTTTAACGTCTCAATCGTCCCTGCAGCCGTGAAACCGCGGAACGACCGCGAATTGAAAAACCTCGAAGCTCGTGGACAGCATCGAGGCACAGGAATTGAGACGTCATGGGCGTACGTCCCGTTGCGAGGCCAGAAAGGCGCTGAAGAGGAGGAGCAGGGGAGGGTGGACGGAAAAAAAGAAAGGGTAAGAAGAAAACGTGGATACCTAATGTCATCGTAAATCAACGGTGGCTGGCTTGAAGCACGGCCCACCGGGCATGTCTGCGAAATATACAGACGCGGCGATAATTTAGCCGGCGTTTCCGCGTGTCTCTTTCGACGAAACCGCGTAATGGCCACGCCGCTGGTTGGTATCCGCGGAAAATAGCGGCGAACTTCGAGGATCCTCCGGGTCGTTAAGTGGGGCAATAATAGCTTTGCTTATAGAACGGAACAGCTCGTTGCTAGGACGTTAAGTAGCTGGCGGATGGTTCGAGGGATGGATAGTCACCGCGACCGCGTACGCGTCTGTTTAACGTTTTATAATGAATTGTTTATCGGCTCGTTTGAACGTGATTTATCGCGCGCGCAGGAATTTGTTTCCTCTATTCTTCTCTCCTTTTTTCTCTGGTTTTCGCTGGATGATTTGCGGCCGAGTAAACGACTTGTTCGTTGAAATCGTATAAATTAGCAGATCGTGTATTTTGTGTAACGATGAGTTGTTTGATAAATAGAGAGAGAGAGAGAGAGAGAGAGAGAGATGTTTCGTTATTAATGGATGTATTGTGGAATTGTGGAGAATATTATGTGGCTTTGGTTTTATTCGCAGACCAACGTCGTTGCGACGACCCTACGCTCTCTCTCTTACGGAAGACGCTTCCGGTTCGATTCCACGGATCGCAATAAACGATTATTACTTCATCGCCGCGCACGCCTGTCGAGAATTTGAATCGTTTACGATCGCTTCGTGTGCGGTAGTGCGCACATTCGACGATATTAATATCGCGAACTGACTCGTCGATGCTAGCTGAGGCCTGTTTCGCAACAGGCGAGGCGAGTCGATCCTCTGTGAATCGTGCGATGCTCGATCGATATCGGAAAAAATCGTGGAATCTGATTCTACGATCTGAAACGGAGGAAAAACGAAGAACGAGAAAATTGCGCTGGAGGGTTCGTTTCTGAGATACGCAATTTTAAAGTTGCGCGAGATATGGCGGAGATCGCTGACGGCGAAGGATCGCGCGCGACACGGCGGATCCTGCGAGCCGATTTTCTCAGAAACGAAGCCCTTTCTCCCGTAGTTTTGTTTCTATCATTGCCTCCTTGATTTTTTCACCGCTTTTTCTTTGCCCTCGCGACTGTAAAATCCTCGTAGAGGGAAATTAGCGAGCAACGACCAGTTCGCCCGACCATCGAGAGATAAAAGAGTTTAATCATCGCCATAAACATCAACAATTGCACGCCTTAAGCACATTCCAGGCCCTAAACTATATTCTTGTGCAAACAGTCGTTTCCACAACCGGAGACCTCGCCAGCGGTCAGAAACCAATTATTAAGAACCGATCTAATATTTCAATCTGTACGCGGGGATAAAAGTACACGAACCAGGCAGAAGTATCCTTGTATTTGCATTTAATCATGGGTATTTCGTCCGGCATCGCTGGCCTTGTCTTTACCAGGACGTTCGACAATATTAATTGCGCCGAGGGACGCGCGCTAATTACAGCTCCCGTCTGCCCGTCCAACCGGCAGAAACAGTCGTATAATTATTGACAGTTTGTTAGTATTTCATAAAATCGGGGGCTGCGAGTGTAACGATCGGCGAACCGTCTCTGTGGGGATCGATTCGATGCCCTGGCCGACAATTTGCATCTGTTCCCGAGTGTTAATGGTCCGTCTACCTGACGCGATCATTAATAATCCTTGGATCGATCTCGCAAAACCTGGAGCAAATCAGTCTTGCGAAACGAAATTCTAATTAGTTCAAGTTGGCGGTAGTTCAGGTTAATCGCCGCGAATAGCGCTCGAGACGAGTCTTAGAAAGTCTGAACGCTTCGAGTGTCTTCACGGAAACAACTGAATCGATCGCGTTCTCCAGAGGGACCAAAAGTAATTAATAAAAGTTGGCGGTTGTTCAGGTTAATCGCTACGAATAGCACGCGAAACGAATCTGAGATTCTGAACGCTTTGAATATTTTGACGGAAACAACTGAATCGGTCGCGTTCTCCAGAGGGACCAAAGGTAATTAGTAAAAGTTGGCGGTTGTTCAGGTTAATCGCTACGAATAGCACGCGAAACGAATCTCAGAGATTCTGAACGCTTCGAATATTTTGACGAAAACAACTGAATCGATCGCGTTCTCCAGAGGGACCAGAGGTAATTAGTAAAAGTTGGCGGTTGTTTAGGTTAATCGCTACGAATAGCGCGCGAGAGGAGTTTCAGAGATTCTGAAAGCTTCGAGTGTCTTGAAAGAAACAACTGAATCGATCGCGTTCTCCAGAAGGACCACAGGTAATTAGCAAAAGCTGGCGGTTGTTCAGGTTGATCGCTACTTGGAAAGCCTGAACGCTTCGAGTATTTCGACGCAAACAACTGAATCCTTCGCGTTCTCCAGAGGAACCAGGGGGACCAGAGGAACCAGTGGGACCAAAGGAACCCCATGGAATCCCTGTAAAGCTGGCGAGTAAAGGTCGAGGAAGAAGGGGCGGTCGACACACGGACGTCCGTGGCGGACACCTCACCTCGGTGTATCGAATAAGTCTGGCTCGTTAATTACAGGTTTAATTAGTTACGCCGCGGTCGCGGTGTAACGAGCGGTTTCTATGGGCACGTAGCCGGGGCGTCGCAAAAACCGTGCTGGCGGATTTGCATAAAAGCGTGCGTCGTACCGCGCGGGCTGCAATTATGGGTGAATTTATTAGGGAAGTGGATGCCTGGCGTGCTGGCGGCGCGGTTCGTGCACCACCGCGCGTAATGGCGCGCGTTTTCTAAATATAGGACGCGAGCGAAGGCGAACGAGGACGACAGGAAGAGGTGTACGACGAACGTGTCGTAGGAAGGCTTCCTGCGATTCACCCAGGCCGGAATCAGCCGTATTCGTATGGCTGGACATGTGTCTGCCCTTCCATTGTGCCCCCTCGTCCACCACCGTCGCCGCCACCGTTTGCTACTGTTAAGCCCGTGAGAAACGATCGGCCGGCTTAATTAAAGGATTTACTTTCGCCACGAGCCACGCGTTCGGTATCTCGTGTACGTGCGGTGGCTCGTGATTCGATCGCTCGTGGGGGCCCGGTTGCGAGCAGGAAATTGCTCTTTCCAGGCGATAGGTGTAAGCTGATTCTCTCGCGTTCGTTAGAGGACTGCGTTTGTCGACGATCATCAATCGTCGAGGGGTTGATTTTCAGGGTTGATCGTTGGTTCGCGTATGCAGAAGTAACTACAACTAACTAGAGTAGAGAAGTTAACTAGAGTAGATAACTAGGAGTGGACTATTGAGTAAGATAGTCGACTAATTTAGTCTACTATCTTCAATCGTCGAAGGGTTGATTTTCAGGGTTGATCGTTAGTTCGCGTATGCAGAATTAACTACAACTAACTAGAGTAGAGAAGTAACTAGAGTAGCTAACGAGAATTAGTAACTGATCAGCATTATTTTCGATGGACTTCTTGAATACTATCCCTCGCGCATGGTTTATTTGCTAACGCTCGAGTGAAAGGTAATAAACAAGCAGCCTGGAATTAATAAACGTAGACCACTCGAGAGACGGTAATTGGTAAGTGGACGCACTGCAAATACGTAAGAGCGGTAAGTGGTCGAGTAATTTAAGAGTACTAAACGACGGTTACTAATTGACAAGAAGATCGCAGATTTTTTAGATAGATTCACGCGTTCACGAATAATTAGCCGTTGTAAATAACGGGTGGTTACACGGGAGCCTTTTGGGCTTCCTCAATTTTTGATTCGCATCTCTCGTCATCGCGAACTGATAACCAAAGCTGATATAAAAAAATTGTTCAAGCCGATACGAACGATCGCTGCGACTGGTCGGACGCCGCGCCACTCCGCTAATTAACAGAGACAGGAAATTGCAAATTTTATTTCCCGAGATTCTGTCGAGAATAATGAGAGCAACGCTCACTGGCGCCATTACCACCGATTTCTACGTGAACGCAATTTGCTACACGCTTGTTCCCTGACCAGATACACGAAATCTCGTGTCAGCCCCCCCCCCCCCCCCCCTGCGTTACCCAGGAAGGAAACGATAATTCACGACGACATGACTGCTTTAATAAAAATTCGACAATAAAGCAAACTACAGAGATACGAATCCACTAATTTATCAGCTGGTTATTTTACACAGTCTCTGGATAACTTCGTTCAAAAAAAGGACGTTTACGAAGTTACGTTCCTTGCGTATTCGTTCCTCGAGTTTCCACGAGGCGAAAAGACTAGTTCGCGCGCAGCAAATTTCGAAAATGGAATATCGAAGAAGAAAACGGTGCCAGTGATCGATGCTCTCGCGTTTCAGACACGTTTCGAAATGTCCAGCGAGGGACTAAACGCTCACGCGTACCAGAGAGGAGTCCTCGTGTACGCGGGGAATAATTAATTAGCGGCGGTCGTTTCGGCAATCGAAAACAAAGATGGACGTTTGTATCCGTCCGCTGGGGACCAGCTGCGCATATCAATCGCCGCTTTCCTGCATCGATACATTAGTTAAAAACGTCGTAACTATATCACGTAACTATACGGCTCCTCGAGCTGACCATCCAAGAGATAAAAATGGCAAAACTGACTGAATTAATCTTAGTTGAACCAGTTGAACAGTTCTATCTGTACAAGAATATAAAATAACTGATGTTCAACGACATTTATCGATTAGATACCCTTTCTGTAAATTTAACACTTAGTGAACTGAACTGAAGAGATCTTTCATTTTTACCTTAGCAATACGTGGATATTGCTATGCTTACTATCTTTTGTTATTGTCAACCGATAATTGAAGATCATTATTGATATAAAAAAAAAATAAAATTGTCCATTTAAATAATGTTTTAATGTTTTTTGTCTTTCTTTGTATAATTTGATCTACCACAGAAATCAACATCAATTGCATTTCAAGAACGCACCATCCCCCATCTTGGTCACGCGAGACATGGATCTAACCAAACGAAAGGGGTTAGATCGTCCAAAACGTCGTCAACGAGGTACGTTCGTAAAAGAAGAACAGGTGGAGAACGATCTGGGTGGACTCGAAACTGGCGTCGTTTCACGGGGCAATCGATTTCAGGAGGCGATTATTAAAATCGTCACGCGTCGGCGACGTCCACGAAATCGTCTCGCGAAACCAGCCACGGGCCGTTGGGGACGAAAATGGCCGCGCATCCGGCCAGCAGCTGATTCCGAATTCCGCGCGACCGACGCGCGGCAAACCGACGCGTTCACATCTTGATTTTTCGACGTGGCCCGTCGTCCCGTGTTGTCCACGCGAGAGACAGAACCCAGCCCCCCCCCCCCCGTTCCACGAAACACGACGGATCCTGATTTCCAATTCGAAGGGGTTGGACACGCGCGAACGTGACGATCCTCCAGATCCCGATGACCGTATCGTCGCGAGATAGCGGCGAAGATCGTTCGACGCGTTCCTCCTGAACCACCGGAATGCCCAAGGACGGATTATATTTAGCCAACGGGGAGACACAGTTCCAAGGATGCGATTTATATTGACGCATCGTATTTAATTTCGTATGGCGGAGCGGGACGATCGCGAGGAGCCTCTGCGCGATGTTTCATGCCTCCAACCGGATCGTTTCGGATGCTTTCGACCGGAAGAATCGTTAATGCAAGTGGATTAATGATGGCAATGAATTGCATATCGATATTATGCAATATCGTTGATGACAGATCATTTTGGAAGTCTTGATCGAGGAAGCGTTGCTTTCTTGTTGTTCATTAGGTGTTCGTGATAGAGTGGAGAAAATATTGTGCACCAATTTATCGCTTTGGATTCCTTTCTCGTTCTTTGTTGGTGAAATCGAGTAGTCAAAAAATTTGAAAGTGAAGACGATATCGCGAACCAATCCATCGCTTTGGATCTCTTTTTCCTTCTTTGCTAATGAGATCGAGTAATCGAAAAATTTGAAAGTTCAGAAAATATTGCGAACCAATTGATCGCTTTGGAACTCTTTCTCGTTCCTCGTTGGCGAGATCGAATGATCGAGAAATTTGAAAGTGAAGAAAATATCGCGAACCAATTCGTCGTTTTGGATCTCTCTCTCCTTCTTTGTTGGCGAGATCGAGTGGTCGAGAAATTTGAAAGTAAAATTTGCACAGGGCCAACTCTTCTCTCTCCTGTTGCTCTCGAGTGAAGGACACGAGCGCTCGAATCACGTCGGATTTAGGATTTATTCGAGCATTTCGGGCGCCGTTGGGGCTGCGCCACGAAAGACTGCAGCGGTTCGTTACACGTCGTAAATCTTGGCTCACCCACGCGAGATCCTACGGAAGGGTATCAGCGAGGAAAGGGTGAAAGGAACACGGAAATAGAACCGCGCTCTTGGTAATTACTGCGTCCTTGCGACTCGTCTTTTTCTCTGTACTCGATTCGTCGAATTTAAAGGACAACGTGACTCGACGTTCGCGAGGATACGATATTAATCGACCAGAACTACTACAAAGTTAATTACTTGCATTATTCCTCGTTACCATCGATTCATCTTCATCAACGCGAAGCGAAAATCAACACCGTCAATTATAAAGAGGACGCGGCAATTATCGAATAAACCAGCTCGCGCCTTTACTTAGCTGAACGCTAATTAAAGATCTAATCGGGGAAATTATCGCGTGTTTCCTCAATAGGCATCTAAAATTTTCCTCGCCTCCTGCGGAATTAAACAACGCGAACAACTTCCTCGACGATCTTTCTCGAGAGAAGCCTAATTATCGACCGGTCTCGCTCCCTCTGGGACACGTAGCCATTTGCATATCGCCAAGTTTCGTATCAACGTGGGACCAAAATCATTTTCGCAGCTCACTTCTCACGATTGTCCTTAATTGGCGCGATACCATCGCCGCCTCCTCGAAGAATCAAACTTTTCCAATAACGATCGCCTGATTACGATTTATTGCCCCGCCTTTATTGTCCTCGCTTATCACAGGGCCGTTGTCCATATCGTCCATGCAAATTTCAATCTTCGCGAAGCTCGCGTAAAGAGAACGAATCGAAACGAACGGCTACTCCACGCCAACCGCTGGTGATAACAAGCTTGCACGGCAGTGTACCGATTTTTACAGCGGTGCACGTCTCTCGATACTCCACGACGTCGATATCGCGAGTGCGAACCGTGCGAGTTCGAGACGGTCAACAGGTTGCAATTCAGACCGATTTATCACCCCGCCATCGACGAGCAATCGTCCTGTCCGAGGTACGACGCTCGACCATCGAAGGACCAACGCAGCTGACTCCTTTAAAGGTACTTGCAAATCGACCACGACGACGACAGTGCGAACTTTTTTTTTTTTAACAGCAATTGCGATTTTTTTTTCCTTGGATGTTCTTTAATTTTTTGTTCTTTTCGAATTTGAGAGAATGCTTCGATTGTGATTACACATTTACCAATTCCATTTTTGAGATTGCACGGTGGAAATTGAGGACGACTTGGAAATTAATGCGCTCGATGTGAAACGATTGCAAGTAGTTATTCATGCGTTGAATGACAATTATTTTAGGAGTTGTTTGAAACATTTCGAGTCTATGTCTCGTGATTAATTTTTGGCTGTTTCCTCCGACTTATGAAATTATTCCTTTCTAAGTTCCTCGCAAAATTCCTTATTTGAAATATTTCAAATCTATGTCTCGTCATTAATTTTCAATTGTCTCCCCCAATTTATGAAACTATTTCTTCTCAAACTACTCGCAAAATTCTTTAAATACCAAATTCGAAAAACCAGACCATCTTTCGTTTTATAATTCAAAATTAAATGCCTCGCAATAGACTTCTTCTCTCTGTTTCATCTTGAAAACGAAAAGAATATTGGAGAGACTCGAATCGATGTATCAAGTGAACGACTAGAAGCCATCGAAACTTTGTACCCGATCGAAACAATATTAAATCGAACGAGACGCGTCCACGAGAGCCTCGAACGACTACACCGATCTGTACAAGGCTTCAGCTGTAGCCAGTTCGATTTTATAGCCGCGGCGTGAAACGGAACACGCGAGACAGGGCAATTACGCGCTGTCCGTTCCACGGAATCGGAAGAATGCCTAGGATATTTGCGACTATGCGCGCTCGAATAAATTCGAGGCGTTAAAAGAGGGCGAGGATTATTTAAGAACAACGATCGACTGCTCGCGAGTTTACGACCCTCCACTTTCGTCCACTGCAACGTTTGACGACCGCGTCTCACCTCGAGCAGCCCCAGCATTCAATTGACTCCCGTGGCAACTTGCAAATTGAATCCGTAATTTATCTGGCGTCCAGCGCGGCAATTAAATTGCAAATCGGCCCTCGACCCACGTACGCGACATTTCGCAGCGCAAACATAAGCGATTTTGGCTTCTTCTTGTTTCCTGCCTCTTTGCTTCGGAGGAACGAGCTCACCCTTGGACCAGAGGATCTGAATGGGACTGGTTTTTCTTCCTTTTTTCGTCTCACCTCGCCCTTTAGGAGAGACGTCTGCCAACCGCGCGAATAATGGAGACTTATGAAAGGCTTCGTCCTTCGTTGCTACGACTAAACCTCTTCCTCGCTAGTTACGATCGGTTTCTTGTTGCTGCATAATACTATGCGATGCAATTGGTACCATTTCTCGTGCCATCGCTTGTGGTGACTCTCAAAATTGGTCGAAATGAATCGAAAATCTCTCGCGATATTTAAAATCCTACAATCTCAACTTCATAGAGGCTAGTGTCACTTTATCGAAAAGCGCAATGGTCAAAGAAAGAAGCTTCAGCCTCCAGGGTTGACCAATCTCGCCACTGTAAAATACCACGCGACCCAATTGCCACCATTTCTCGTGCCATCGCTTCCAAAATCGCTCAAAACAAATCGAGAACCTCTCGCAATGTCAAAAATCCTTCAATCTCAACTTCATAGAGGCTAGTGTCATTTTATCGTCAAGCGCAATGGTCAAAGAAAGAACCTTCAGCCTCGAGGGTTGACCAAGCACCAATGGCGAGAGACACCTCAACTTCATAGAGACTACTTTAATTTTATCGACAAGCGCAATGGTCAAAGGAAGAACCTTCAGCCTCGAGGGTCGAAAAAGCACCAATGGCAAGAGACACCTCAACTTCATAGAGACTACTTTAATTTTATCGACAAGCGCAATGGTCAAAGGAAGAACCTTCAGCCTCGAGGGTTGACCAAGCACCAATGGCGAGAGACACCTCAACTTCATAGAGACTACTTTAATTTTATCGACAAGCGCAATGGTCAAAGGAAGAACCTTCAGCCTCGAGGGTCGAAAAAGCAGCAATGGCAAGAGACACGCGGAGGAGAGGTCAGAAGACGGGCCTCGGGGACGGTAAACTCGCGCGACGTAATCTGGCGAGCGTAATTGCACGTGCGTAATTGCGAGCGCACGCGAGGATCGGCCGGTTCATCATCGCGCTTTCTGTTTCGTCGAGCAGGCTGCGCCCGCGGCACTCGAGCGGGTATTATCGTCGAGCATGACGCGATAATTACGCTCACCTGCCCGTGTCCCCCTCTTCTTTCAGCCACCCACCGCAGCCACGCATCCAGAAACCACCTTTCTGTTCCGCGATGCGCCTCGAGGGTGTTGCGAACGATCTTTACCGGCTAATTAGAGATTTTTCGCGGTGCACACGTCCAACGAAGACTCGATGACACGGACAGAGGGGTCAGATTCGAGTCGTCTCGAGAATTTGAATAATGAACGTGTACCAAGAGTCGATTTGAATATTCCAAGCGAGGATGCTTCGAAGGATGTACGACCACGTGTCGCATGAGTATTAACAGTGAAATTACCAACGCAGCTGGTCTGCAACTTCTTCAGCTACGTCTCCACTACTTAAGTACCTCCGTATCGTATCATTGTTGCATGGCAGTTAAGTGATACTTACTTCAAAAAAATGTCGATAATCTGTTTAAAATCGTGTACAAATGTGGTTGTCCCTCTGTCATTGGTCGCGTATCCGCGGATCAAAGTATCAATCACGAGTGGCATCGTAGCGTATCGAACTGCGTGGAATCAGGGCAGCACTGTCATCAAGGGACGCGAGTATAAAATCGAATGATTTGTCTCTAGCTGGGATCTCGTTTCGCTGGTATCCCGATGAGATCGCTTCCTGGGAAGTGGCTCGAGTCGAGGGGTTTTAAGAGAGACGATTACACGTTGTAGCTTCGTATGGTGGCAGGTGGACGTCGAGAGAGGGCGTTTCATTAACGACGCGTCCAGCGATTCCCTGGATGCTCAGCTTTTTAATTTGCAAGCTAATTGCTGGCTGGTGGAGAGATATTTCTGTGTGGAATCACGAACCAGCTCGTGCTACGGAATTAATCGGTCCAACCTCCGGCTTCCGTTCGCATGTTTTACAAATATCACGGCGCCACTTCGGTGGCGCGATCGGACCACGCTGATTAACCATTTTGCTGGAAGGGGGGACCATCGCTTGGCCCAAGTGAAACGCATTCGTTACGCTCACCAAGTGATACTTAACGGCCACGAAACAGAAGTTTCTCGAAATTATTCGAAACGATCCCACGGGCAATTAAACGCGGAACCGTGGACATTTAGCTACGCGTATAGATCGGACGAGTTTTCATGCGCGAGCAGCGTTCGCGACGAGATCGATGGAGAGGATGATCGAGAGGCTTGTCGAGAGATCCTTTTCAATGTTACATCTATGTTTTCTATCTTTGGTAATCGTTCTTTCGTAGTTACAGCAGAAATTCCTCGTTGTTGCGAATTCTGACAGAAAGAAGGTAAAACTAAGCAGTTGGGATTTTAGGAGAGATTATTTTCTATGTTACATCTACGTTCTGTATCCTTCGTAATCGTCCTCTTGTAGTTACAGCAGAAATTCGACATCGTTGCGAATTTTTACGGAAAGAAGCATAAAAGTAGGAAGTTGCGATCGATGGACAGGATGATCGAGAGATCCCTTTCGATGTTACATCTATGTTTTCTACCCTTGGTAATCGTTCTTTCGTAGTTACAGCAGAAATTCCACATTGTTGCGAAAGAAGGATAAAAGTAGGCAGTTAAGATCGATGGAGACGATCGAGAAACTTGTCGAGAGCTCCTTTTCGATGTTACATCTATGTTTTCTATCCTTGGTAATCGTTCTCTCGTAGTTACAACAGAAATTCGACATCGTTGCGAATTCTGACAGAAAGAAGGTAAAACTAAGCAATTGGGATCGATGGAGAGGATGATCGAGAGACTCGTCGAGAGATCCCTTTCGATGTTGCATCTATGTTTTCTATCCTTGGTAATCGTTTTCTCGTAGTTACAGCAGAAATTCGATATTGTTGCGAATTCTGACAGAAAGAAGGTAAAAGTAGGCAGTTAGGATTGAACGAGAAATCTCTGAAAGAGTGGCAAAAAATAGGAATCCCAATAAGAAGCATGAAACGTAGAGGCAATTTTCGTTCGCCAAACGTGGAATCATTCCTCTCACGACAACCGTCGTTAAAAACGGAAACAAGCATCGTAGTGAACTGATCCACGCGTACAACTGGAGGACCGCGTACGCTTAATCGCGGTTTAATCGCGAGAGAACAGTTTCATCGCGCGGAGGGAAATTGCCCTGGCAAATAGCAGCGAATGGTAGATATTACGTGTGTAACTGCTTCATTCTTGGATGAAAACGACTGCTGGAACGGCGGACACGCCTGTCGCGTTTCTTCGTCGCGTGGTAGATCCGTCGAAAGAGATCGCGAGCCGATCGCGGTCTTTTACGACGAGAGAACCGCCGCGCACGTCGAATCGAGACGGACGAGGACGACACGCGAGGCTTCCGCTGTGAAATTAACGGAATTGTACTCGCGTTACCGCCTTAATTTTCCTTCAGCGTGGATTAAGGGGACACGGAATGTACACTGTCCAACAAAAGTTTCAAATCGTCCTCCACCGTCCAATTTATTTTCTACGTCAAATTTTCCATCAGACATGACACCACCATTCTCATAAAATGCGATTATATCGACAAGGATATTTCAAAATAATATAAATAGCCAAGGAGAATTTTAAGAAATGTGAGAAGTAGGGGATTTATTGATAAGGATATTTGAAAATAATATAAATATAGATAACCAAGGAAAATTTTAAAAAACGTGAGAAGTAGAGAATTTATTGGCAAGGATATTTGAAAATAATATAAATATAGATAACTAAGCAGAATTTTAAAAAATGTGAGAGAAGTAGGGGATCTATTGCCAAGGATATTTGAAAATAATATAAATACAAATAGCCAAGAAGTATTTAAAAAAACGTGAGAAATAGGGGATATAAAAATTTGAAAATTAGAAGACCAGAAGCACCTTTATATATAGACACGTATAAAGCATTCAGACGGCGTGAAGGACGATTTATAGATCCTCTTATCTGTTATTGTAAAGTACCTCACGTGTCTCCTAATGGAAACTTGTTAACAGCTTGAAGCTGGCGGGAAAGCCGAGAGGAAAACGGCGTGGAGGATGAAATTCGACACGTTGCCGGGTTCCAGCGTACTGGGACGCGTAGATCCTGCGCAGGATATCTGGATAGCCAGGGAAACGAGCGCGAGGTGTTACCGTCTCGAGCAGAGACGTGTCTGGGCGATGACAACGAGCTGACGACTCGCACCCCGCGCGACAGCTTTACACCCCTTGTTTTCCTTCGCGTCCACGCTCGTCATTTCCGAATTCTATAAATTATTTCGTTGTGACCATTACACACCACCCTCGCACGAACGTGGAATAATATTCTTCGTGGTTCGCTGGCTTCTCGCGCGTTTCGACGCGTGATATCTCAATTACAGGAATGTATCACAATTTTTATACAATTAAAGTTATAATTATTCAATATAAAGTTATTTTAATTGGGCCTGGAACTCGTGGTGTATTATGCTCGGTTGGTTTAACGATTTTAATCGTTTCAGTGGCTCTCTGTATGTCTGATGATGCTCATTTTTAACGCTTGTTAATTTTTTTTCCATCCGAATCGATCGTTAAGGTTTCAAGGAAGTCTAGCGTATCCTCCACTAAATGGAAGATCGGAAGATAAAAATGGCCTGGCGAAGCATTCGTAGAATCTCCTTGTCACGCGCTACTCTTTTTTTGCCTCCTCTTCCCTCGCACGTTGCAGCATTTTTTGGAACGAGATTATCCACCACGAGGGAGGAGGAGGGTGGTTTTTCCGGCCCGGTGCAGAATCACGGTCAACAGTTGGTTGGCCAAGTGGCCGCTGCGTGCGAGGTTCTTTATGGGAAAGACTTCCTTCCGACTGGCCTCCACGCGCGGAAGGAACACGTTACGCCCATAAAATCCCACGGTGGCAGCCGTGGAAATTGGTCAAAACTCGAGGATCTCGCCTTCCGCATCTCTCGTCTGTCGGAAGTGGAACGGAATCTTCCAGGAATTCTTAATTACCACCTACAAACCCGTAAAAAGCTGCGTACAAAAGATTCCTCCTGCTCGCTGCTTTCCACGAGATTACAGAGAAACATCAAATTCGTTCCCTCTCGCCATTAATTAAATTAATTATCGGTCACGATCAATTACCAGAAGACAATCTGAATCGCCACTATTTTTCGAAAGAACGAAGAACGTGGAATATTAGAAAATTCTTGGTTGAATCAAAAAATAGTACGAAAGGCATGAATAAATGTTTAAAATGGAATTTAATGAAGAAGTAATTAAGAAAGTGGGGAAGACGATTCGTCATAGTATCGAACCACGATCGAGGCGCATCTAACCGCGCGATATATCGAGAGATCCCCGCGTCCACGTCTATTTTTACAGCAGTTCCATTGATAGCATCCTCTCGCCATTAATTAAATTAATTATCAGTCACGATCAATTACCAGAAGACAATCTGAATCGCCATTATGTTTCAAAATAACGAAGAACATGGAATATTAAAAAATTCTTGGTTGAATCAAAAAATAGTACAAAAGGGATGAATAAATGTTTAAAATGGAATTTAATGAAGAAGTAATTAAAAAAGTAGGGAAGACGACTCGTCATGGTATCGAACGACGATCGAGGCGCATCTAACCGCGCGATAAGTCCACGTCTATTTTTACAAAACGTGAAACAGAGGAACGTGTCAGAGAGACAGACACGTGTGTCCATCCGCCGCGCGCTACCCTCCCGCTTCGCAAGAGGGCCGATCCTCTCAGGAGTATCCTCACGAAGAGTCCCAAGGACACTCTCAGGCTATCCTTGAGGCAGTTTCCAGGCTCGCAGGGGAGGCTCTTCGACCGGAAGCGATGCATCTCCGCCGCATATGACTGCTGCATCGCAATAAGTCCGAAAGTTCGACCCTCCTCGGGCCCCCGATGGGGCGGTCGATTCGAAATTCGTCAGGACACGTCCCGTTTTCTCACGATTCCCCATGGAAATGTATTCACGCAGCAGCTGCGCGGATGTTTCTGCAAATATTTCACGCCGTTTTTTATTACTCCTGTTTACCACCTTCGCGATGCGAGAGGTCGTCCAGGAATCGTTTGGATAATCTGAATCGCTTCGAATCTAAATTAGCTTTGTTAACCCTTCGAAGAGGTGTGAGGAGAAATTGAATTACCAAGGTGGTGAGCGATTTACAGTGAAAGAAGCCAAAATAACAAAATTGTATTCGAGAGGTAAATCTATGTATGAAAATGTTCCAAATCATTTGGATAATCTCAATCGCTGTGAATTTAAATTAGCTTTATCAACCCTTTGAAGAAGTTTGAGAGGAAATTGAATTACCAGAGTGGAGGGTGATTTACATCGAAGAGTCCAATATAAAATCGCATTCGAGAGGAGTAGTTATTTGGATAATCTCAATCGCTGCGAATCTAAATTAACTTAATCAACCCTTTGATGAAATCTGAGAAGAAATTGAATTACCAAGATGGAGAGTGATTTATATTGAAGAGTCCAAAACAAAAAAAAACGTATTCGAGAGGAGGAGTAGTATGAAAGTGCTCAAAATCATTTGGATAATCTCCATCACTGCGAATCTAAATTAACTTAATCAACCCTTTGAAGAAATTTGAGAAGAAATCGAGTTACTAAAATGGAGAGTGATTTACATCGAAGAGTCCAAAATAACTTCAAACTCATTTATCTCGAAAACGAGGCTCGTTTTTAGTCACAGAATTGCTCAGTAGTAGGAAGTGCGTTTGAAAAAGCTGATGGAGGCGTCGATCGCGAGTGGTTCGAGCGTGAAATCGCTTCCCGGGTAGACGATGGAAGCTGGACCATCGAGTGGGTTCGGGTTGGCAACGGTTTTCCCATGTGGCTGGTCGTATGCGATCCACCTGAGCGTGGACGCCGCCGGGACCGAGTCATTAACGATGGAAGGAAGCAACGAGGATGGCCGGAAGCCACGCACGGAGATGTGACTCGCGGCTCCTCGTCGCTCGTCGATCGTTCATCGACGTGCAACGGTCAACAACCGAACGTATCGTACATCTATATGCCTCTTTATTATTTCATCGTTTCTACAGTTCGATGGCTTCTCTTTATATACACAACTACAACGAACATTTGATTTAAAAAAGAAAATTTAGCGCTCTTGATAGATAATTTAAAAAACAAATTTCAATTCCATTATGGGCACTGTAGAAAAAGAAAATTGTAGAGAAGAGAAAATTTAGCTCTCTTCATAGATAATTTAAAAAACACATTCCAATTCCATTATGCACACTGTAGAAAAAGGAAATTGTAGAGGAGAGAAAATTTAGCTCTCTTGATAGATAATTTAAAAAACAAATTTCAATTCTATTATGCATACTGTAGAAAAGGAAAATTGTAGAGAAGAGAAAATTTAGCTCTCTTGATGGATAATTTAAAAAAGAAATTTCAATTCCATTATGGACACTGTGGAAAATATTTTTATCGAATATTCATTTCAAAATTCATACAGGATGATAAATTTCAAGTTTTATTGTATAATTTTAATAATTTCCAATTTGATTAAAAAGGAAAGCAACAACATTCTGTGGTGAGATCAGTGATTTTCAACCCATCTGTCGTTCATCCCAAATGTCCATCAAACAGTTCGTCAAAGTTCTCCATTTAGTATTGACTCTATCCATCATTTTCCACCTACCCCACGATCTCCATTACTTAAAACAAAAACAAAAGACGATCGCCACCGATGGCGAGTAAAATTTCGCGAATGATTGTTTTCATTTGTCAGAGGAGCGTCTACGAATCCATCGAAAGCAATGGGGGGAGGCGTCGTTAGCGAAACGCGTCTCTTCCCAGAACGCTCCACGGGTTTCCTGAATATCCAGAGTATTATGACAGCGTTTACGCCCGCTGAAAAACCCTGCTCGCCATTTCTTTTTCGCCAACTGAATACCTGGAATCGCTGTTTAGTCTGTTACACACAGCGACGAGCACCGCGTTCTTCAAAGGGATATATGTTTCAATTCGAACGGGTTAATAATAAACGCGGGCGAAAACGGCGGAAGACAGCTCGAAGTTAGCTCCTCCGCTGGTCACTTCCGCTCGCGGCCATTGCTCGTTCGATCGTGCTTTCTTGAACTTCTACTTCCTTTAATTCTCTCCTCGATTGTTTCACTTTCTGATCTTAAATTCTGTTTCGTTTATTTCTCTCTTAAAGTCTTTTTTCTCTTAATTCTTTAATTATCGAGGTTTCAATACCAAAGGGGTTGCGCGCAGGGGGATGAACGCATATTAGTTTGATGGCATTTAATGAGTTCAATCCACAGACAACTAGAGAAACAGAGATTCTAATTCTCAATTGATTTCTACTCGAGAACTCTTCTATTTCGTTTATTTCTCTCTTAAAATCTTTCTTCTCTCAATTCTTTAATTATCGAGCCCTCAAAACCAAAGGGGTTACACGCAGGAGGATGAAAGCGCAACAGTTTGATGGCGTTTGGTAAATTCAATCCACAGACAACTAGAGAAACAGAAATTCTAATTTCTTCGTCGATTTCTACTCGACAACTCTTACTATTTCACTATACCTTGAGATTCGCTCGGTCATCCCAGAATCGGTCTCGAAACGGTTTCAACGAGTGTCACTGAACCAGGCTCGCTCGTAGCCAGCAATAAGCCATGATTTCGCGGCTCATTAAATCGCAGCCGACAGTATAATCATTGTCATTCTCCATTACTCGCGTGTCGGCACGTGCGCCGATCAATCCCCGCGAAAATAACCGGCCGACGTGGGACTCGACGGCAGAAGCTGAGCATCGGGTCTTCTCGGTGTGTGGCGTTGCCAGATGAAAATTTGCGAAATTAATTGTCCAATCGATTTTCCATCCAACGAAAATTCCTGTATTTCCATCATTTTCTTAATTTAGAGAAACATAGATACTATCTTATTCTTGTATCACTATTGTACTATTACTGCACTAATATCTCATTAATAATACCAATGTTAGAGTAACATACACTCGAGGTTCAAAATTGTCTAATCGATTTTCCATCCAACGAAAATTCCTGAATTTCTATCATTTTCTTAATTTAGAGAAACATGGATACTATCTTATTCTTGTATCACTATTGTACTATTATTACACTAATATCTCATTAATAATACCAATGTTAGACTAACATACACTCGAGGTTCAAAATATATTTCCAGTTTCATATATACGAGCGTATAAATGAAGATTCGCACACAAAACCCTGTCAAACTATATTTCACAGCCGCCAATAATCGTAGCATCAAATCTCCTTCAACTGATCGTTCGCCAAATTGAAAATAAACGTCTCGTAGATCGAGAAATTCGCATTTCCACCCCAATTTCTCAAAACAATTACTAGCCAGCGTAGACGTACGCGCGTACTTTATCGAGGATAAACATCAAGCGGAAGATTTATCCTCGTAGATGGACCGTTGCGAGCGAGCAGAAAAACGCACCCCTTCGCGGCACTGCAGCTCTCGCGTCACCAACTGTTTGGTATCGTTAAAAGAGCGCCCTCGCGCGAGGATTAGACGCGCTGCGAATTTAGGAACCCATCGCTCGTGGCGTTGGAATTCACGCTGGTTAACGGGAAACAATGTTCTAAATTTACGCACGATGCACAGTAGCGATCCTCAGCGTCCGATACCAACGTGCAGCCTTCGATTTTATTGCGTTTCCATTTTCGTCAGGCTCGCGGAGAACCGAGTCGAACGTGAGGAGAGTTGGATGACGGATGATTGACGCGTGGCCACGGATTTGCTGGCAGGTGGTGGCTTTTCTCTTCATCTTTCGTTAGTCGAATACTAATTATAAAAAAACCTTCGTGCAACTATATTCTACGAGGTACATTTGAATACGATCCTACCTATACGAAAATTGCGTAGCCAGTTTTGCTGGAAACGAAAGCTTCGAGGTAGAGAAAAATGTAGCAAAGTGGTTCTGACGAGAAGAAAAGACGTACAGCAAACATTCGTCGACACGTACACGTTTTTGAATACGATCCTACCTATACGAAAATTGCGCAATCAGTTTTGCTGGAAACGAAAGTTTCCAAGTAGAGAAAAATGTAGCAAAGTGGTTCTGGCGAGAAGAAAAAAACGTATAGTAATACATTTGTGGACGACATGTAAGTTTCCATTGGTAACAGTGGGACCATTAAGCGATATCGCTTGCATTGGCAGCCAAGTGGGTAAATGTGAAAAGGACAATGTAACGAAAAGCGATCATCGAGAGAAATGTTGGGAATGCGCGTACTTACGTACTGTCTAATCGACGCGATCGCGATTAATTAACATGGAAACCAGTTCCAGGCTTCGACGCGTGGTCTTAATTACAAACGGTCCGGGGCCCGTTAGCATTCGCACGTGAAAGGAGAGCGAGAGGGACCGCGGTCGGGTGTTCATTTTTGTATAAACCGACAAATGGCTAATTAATTTCGACTTAATCGCGGATCGTAAATACACGCGGCCACATGCCTCGCCAGCCACTGGTATCGTTCTTATCGATGGCTCCGTTTAGGTACGTACAAATTATGCCACGCCACGTATGCACGTTGCGTACGGTTTGTACGAAACCGTTTTCATTAATTGCTTGCTCCATGTTTGGAAGGTAACGAAACGCTCGTCTCGTATATCTCGCCTCCTTTGATCGGTTAAGTTTGCGAAATCCCTGTCGATGCGTTGTGACGTCGATTTTTGACATCTTCACCAATTGTCTCGTGGCGAACTTTTTAAACGTAACAAAAATTAGTGTTCGTTGGACTTTGAAGAGTTTTCTCGTATATCTCGCCTCCTTTGTTCGATTGAATTTGTGAAATACCAGTCGATGCGTTGTGTCGTCGATTTTTGTAACAAAAATTAGTGTTCGTTGGACTTTGAAGAGTTTTCTTGTATATCTTGCCTTCTTTGCTTGAGTTAAATGTGTGAAGTACCAATCGATGCATTGTGTCGTCGATTTTTGACATCTTCATCGATTATATCATGATGAATTTTCTAAACGTAACAAAAATTAATATTCGTTGGACTTTGAAAAGTTTTCTTGTATATCTTGCCTTCTTTGCTCGAGTTAAATTTGTGAAGTATCAATCAATGCATTGTATCGTCGATTTTTGACATCTTCACCAATTGTTTCGTAGTGAATTTTTTAAACGTAACAAAAATTAGGGTTCGTTGAACTTTGAAGAGTTTTGTATTGGAAATTTCGAGAGGAAAAGAGATATTCTACACCACGCGCGTGCATAATAATTATTTGAATAATTATACGGACGACGATACGGGCGCTGATTAAATCGCGAGAGCCGTGGAGAAATGTTTTTGATCGATCGTCTAATTCCCGGTGTAAAACTGCGGCAGCTTAGTTACATCAAGTAATTAGAGCGCAGATGGACATTGCAGGGGTTCAGAAGAATTCATTGTACAGCACGTTCCTTGAAGCGATCGCAGGATGCAATTAACAGCGGATGTTGGGCCACTTGAAAGGCGAATGGAAAAAGAACCGTGCTGGAAATACGTACGACCGCGAAGTGGCCACTTCGCGTCCATTCCGCGATAATCGTTTTTAACATTCGGCCTTTTATTAACTTCGTTCGGCTATTTCGAATTCCGTGCGAGCTCCGTCGAACAGGACGCGATGCGCTTAAGAAAATTTATCTGAACCATTGGAATTTTATTTCGTACTCCTTCGCGTTTCAAAATCTTCCAAATACCTTTCGAACCATTCGATTTTTTATTACTCACTTTTATCTGCTGAAAAATATTTTCTATATCGTTGCAATTAAATTATTTGTTACTTGTCCTCTTCGAAAAACGTGCAACTCTTAAGAATATTGATAATAAAGTAAAATGAGTGCGGAGAAAAGAATGTTTAAGTGAGATACGCGATTAGAAAATAGTATAAAAACGATAGCTATATTTTATATACCAGATCTACAGAATTGTGTAACTTCGAGCTAAGGAAGCGAAGGATTTATGCGACGATTAATTTAACGGATTGTTTTTCTAAATGGTAAACCCGTTTCCGTTCTCCAAAATTTCTTCGACGCCAGAAACAGAATGGCCATTCGATTTAACTCGACTCTGAACGATCTATCGATTCTCAGCGAACAATGAATCGAGCCGCGAATTCGACACGGTTCTACCTCGTCGCGAGAAATTCAATCAAATCTTCAGTTATTTTCAGTGGTCGAGCGGTAACAGAATCCCGTGTTTATTCATTTAAACGTAGAAACGAAACAATTCACGGTTCGTGAACGTCAGAAGTACTCCCCACTACCATTTACTTAGGAGATTTCCGGTGTTCAAGGTTTCAAATCTCGACTGAACGATACCAAACAATCTTTCCACGGATTTCGATGGAAATTTTGACTCCGCCACGATTGACTGGCGATCATCTGGATTATTAGTCGTTTCCACGGAAACGCCTACGAAAATTCAATGTATAAGTAGATCAAACGTGAGTGCTTAAAAACAGACCAAAGTGTTTCAGAACGATTCAAATGTTTCTAAATACAATTTCATCGAATAAAAAAATTAAACAAATGGATTAACAATTTCTTCGCGAAATAAAGTTTCAATTTCCCTATAGAATAGAATTCTAAATCTTCGAATTATCAAATGCACTAGCTCTAAATTATTATATTTACACATTTTTAACCACGCTGCTTTAAATCGATCTGAAATGTTTCTAAAGAAAATTTCATCGAATAAAAAGCTAAACAAATAGATTAACAATTTCTTCACGAAACAAAGTTTCAATTTCCCTATAGAATAGAATCTTAAATCTTCGAATTATCAAATACACCAGCTCAAAATTAACAAACTTACACACTTTCAACCACGCTGCTCCAAATCGATCCTAAACCAAAGAGAATCCACGAAATATCGGTTACAGAGAAAATAAACACCCAGATCCTCTATTTTCCTAGCAGACGACGAAAACGCTTAGGTTTTAACGCGAGTAGCCGCATCCATGGTGCTCTCGCGAGGGGTCTCGAAACGGGGACGATGATCGGTCCAGCGGGGATTTACACGGAACGATGCGTGGGTGGATGTAGAAATTCTTCAAAACGAGAGTCGTTTCTGGTTCCCTTGGAAAAATAAGAATCGTAGGAAGCGCGGGGGAAGACGGTGGCGACGTGTGTACCACGAGCGTGAGACAATTCATGGTCCTGGCTCGACGACAACCGAACAGCCATCAACTGTCCTACTGAAAGATTTTCCTGCCTGCCTCGCGCCCCTCCTAGCCGATGGATTCTTCGAACGATTTTTTCTGACGCCGCCAGAGACCACGCTCCCGTGAATTCGGGGTGAAAAAAAGGGAAATCTGCCAGCGAACTGTGGGTGCCAGGTCGAGTTTTAAAGATTGGCCAGAGGAGTAGTTGTACCATGGTGGCGCTAGTTGTACGGTTTTCAGAGGTTAACATATACGTTTTTGTAGTTGGAGATCGAGAGACGGTATTTTTTTGAGAGGAAAAACTAATCTGTACGTATTGTTGTTGCAAGGTTCTCGACCCTTTCACTTGTCATCGTAAATGAAAGACGCACTCGCGTTTGTCCATTGTCTAGCGTCGTGTGGGAAATGGAATGCTGGTATTTGCTAAAAATTTCGTTCAACTTTCTCCTCGCGCGCTGATACAAAAAATCGCCTATCGTGCGTTCGCGATAAAATCGATTTTTCATGTATCATAATATTAAAATTTAAATGCAAACTACAATGAACTACAGTTTTCTTGAAAACGAAGAACCATGGAATTCCGTGTTGTCTGATGATAATTTAGAAACTGAAATAATTGTTAAGAAAATATGAGAACAAAGATTGAACATAGAACGAGTTGTTTTTTTTTAAATGAAAAGAAGCTCGTCTATCGCACTGTTGCAAGGTCGTTGACCCGTCGACTTGTCATCGCAAATGAAAGACGTACTCGCGTTTGCTCGATGCAGTTGACTGTCACGCATTCCAAGCCATCGCCACGTTACTATTTATACTGGCGGCTAATTCGTTTCCACCAGCAGCCTGTATGGGAGGCCGTGGATTTAAGGTGTTCTCGATCAGTGACAACGACGAACCGTCAGACCCTCGACGTGTACTAATTGATAGCATCCAGTGAAACTGTTAATTATCCTTAAACCGATACGTGAAATCTCCAGTGACTCGTCTCTCTTCTCTTTCTCCCGTTCCAAACATGTTCTGCAGTCCATACAATTTTTATATCCTTACAGTATGTTTAAAACTGTAAAAATTTGTAATACTTTTACAATTTTTTAAATATTTTCACATCGTTCAGTGAAGCGGAAAGAAAAACGGAACAGGAAAGGAAATAGACATTTTCTGCGTCCCTTTTTTTTTTCGCACGACTTTTGGAAACAGCTGTTACTCATAAGGCCACAGGAAGACAATACTCACAGCTTTCAGACAAGTATCGAGTAACAGCTCGCTCTTTTGGCAATTTTTTTAGGTCAGCTTTCACCTAATTTATGTCCTCCGGTACTTCCGGTCAAACGCTGGTCCTAGGAAGCAAAACACTCGAGACGACCATTGATGGTCGCAGCAACCGATACGTGACTTCTCAGCTCATTTCCAATGCACGAAATGAAAGATAAACAAATTTAAGATAAAAGTTCGCGTATACGCGAAACAGGAAGATTTCGAGCAGCCCAGCGTGGATCGTTCGTTTCGAACGAGAACTGAGAGCAACAAGTCGAGCTGAGAAAGGCGTACGAAGGGAACGAGGTGGACCGCGCGACTGAACGGGAATTGTTTTCTTCCCGATTCGTCGTGAGCGTAATCGATTCGACGCGGCTGGTCGCCGATTTCACGGTAGATTACGGGACACAATCGATGGACGAGTAAACGATCGCTTCGAGGAGATCGCCGCGATCGAGCTCGAGGAGTAAGAAGAGGGATCGGTATGAGGAAGTGAGCCACGTTTCTTCTATTGATCGTAGATACGGGCCGAGTTTACGAGCGGATTTCATGAAAATCGCTTCCTCAAACCCGAAGAAATCGATCGCAACCAGGCGATCGCCTATAATTAATACGACTTTTATAGGCCGTTCAGCCGATATTCAGCGCCTCGTTCAAGCTGTTTTAGGATCTGCAAATAAACGTTCTAGAAATGCCTGTTAGTACCCGTATAAATCTATTGAGGAAATATATAACATTAGAAAAATCGTGTCGAGCGTTTCTTCCCCACACTTTCGAAATAGAGAATTTTATTTCTGATCCATACTACGAAGCTAGCGTGAGATTTCACGATTAAGTCTAGCCAAAAGGAAACTATAAAAATATAAAAAGCCACTGAAGCCGCACACTTCCTATAGTAGGGAAGCTTTCACAGATTTTTCCATTTTATTCGACCTTTAACCTCGATAGACTCTCCGTCTAAAGGAGAGGAAGGAAAGAGGAACGGTTTGGAAAAGCAATTTTGTAACGCAATCTTTATTGCGTGATCGTAAAGCGGTCGTTTCTGGTGGCACCCTCCCGCCTTGGATCGGTGACAAAGAAACCACTCTGTGTCAGCCGCGTGGAATTTACTTTACGATCGAGCGGGGCAAAAAGGATTTTCTAATGTCCGGCTGATAGAGGCATTAATTCCACGGTGAGCAGCGTTTTCAGTAACGCCGCCGTCTGTTTGCCTCGTATTTCATCGAAACCCTGGCATTACCGCGAGAAAACGGGGTGGCGCTTAGCGGAGCCGTTTTTCCCCTTTTCTCGTTCGCCCGCTGGCGAACCGCCTCGACTAAACGGCACCTTTATAAGCTCCCGTTCTTCGCCTGTGACTCGATGATTTGTGGCCAAACTGGTTGAATAGCGCTCGCTAGTTAAGCGGGATTATTAATTGGCGACATTTTTTCCTTTCACGTTTGCTCTGGTGCTTGCCAGGGATGGCAGCTGGTCGCGAAGGAATTTCGTGTGACGTTCGTACAGTCGTGCAAGGAACGAACCAAGTTTTTTAACATCATCGGAACACAATATTGAGATATCAAAATTTTCCTTGACCATCATCGTGATCGTTATCATAGATGATTGGGAAGCGCAACAACTCGACGAGCAAGAACAACGCGATCCCATGTACAATAACTCACGTACGCGAGGTAAAAGTGTGCGCGTACGAAAAAAGAAAAAAGAGAGAAAGAAAAGCTCGTTGCGTTGAATAAATCATGAGGCTACCGTCCACTGATAAATCTCCCGCAACCTCGATCTATATAAAATATAAGAACAAGAAGAACAAGAGGAGCCAGTTATTCAATACCGTCCTAGCATTGGATAGATAAATCTTTGCCCACCTACTCGACTGTATGGCCCCGGACTGGGACTGAATGGTAAAAATAAATCAATGAATCATCGCGGAGAATCACGAGTATCTCTTAACGGGATTAACCAGCGGACAGATGAATTGCGAGCAGCAATGCTCGTAGCCGGTGCCGTGCCACGAGTTAATTAACCATTTTTCTACATTGTTGCCGAAGAGAAACTGGTTCTCGACCGCTCTGAAGACCGCTAGAGAAAGCCTGCGATACGTACACACGTGCATGATGGAATTGCAGGGCGCTGGACGAGCCAGTTTACGATGCTACACTCTTGCCGCCGCTAAACGTTTCAGCTGTTCCTCCTTTTTCCCGGATTAAGCAGATTTCTTTGCGAAAACACACCGAACGAACGTCTATCGTGTATCCAGGTGTTGTATATCTCCGTCGGATATCACGGTTGCGTGTCGCGCGGCAATATAATACGATCCAATTTGATACGCAACGATGCAACGCGTGCGCTCTCCCCCTGATACAGAACCGTGACACGATACGAAGACACGCGGGGTCAAAAAAATGATAATTATACCGTTATTCGCACATTATTAGCGGTGGCCATAAATATACGCGAGCTGCTCGACGATTCCATGGTTAAGAATCGAAACCACCCCCCTGGACGTTCGCTGTTCCGATCGATGGGGCAATTTAAACGTGGGGTCTTCGAAGACTTCGTTTATTACACGTTCGTGAAGAAAAGACTATTTTTGAGATTAACACATTTTGAGTAATTTCGTAAACTTTTACGAACTTCTACACAATGGTCTTTAGAGTATTTAATTTCGACGTCCTCGATAGTCATCGCGTCTTGTAAACGAGGTATTTTTTAAGGGTTGGTTTATTCACATTGCCCACGAAATCCACTCACAAATCGAATTTCATCATAGAACAATTCGTTACTTAATTCCTTCTAAACGAACCTCTCGAGTCGATCAACGTCTATCATCGAAGGGTGTCGATAGAATAATAAAAATCTCGAATTCAGCGTAATGAAGCCATCAATAACACGAAGAGGCTGTTAACTGCAACTCCTCGTGTTACCCTCCGATCCGATACAAAGGCAACGTCACTCGTCTCGCGTGTAAACCACACAACACGTGTCCGAAAACGTGTAACGAGGAGGCTCTGCTAGGCAACGGGGCAGAAAAACAGGGGTTGCTGGTCGAACGGAACCGGAATTGCCCGGTGACTGGCCACTGGCTGCGCTGAAACGCCGTTCGATCGTTCCCGTTATTACACGCGGCGAACAACCGTGGTGGCGTGCGGATGGCAGCGGGACGGTGTTCCTCGAGTGATCGATCGGTAGCATCGTGGATCGAGTAACCACTGTGTTTCGCCCTCTGGGAAACCAGCAATCCGGATTCAACGGTAATTCATGTGAATATCGACAGCCACGACTACCGTTGGCTTCTTATTGGCGGATAGACAGGTTTGTTTTCAACGTTTTGATGCTCCAAGCGTGAAGGGGTGAGAGTACAGACGTGAGTGATTTTAGAAAAAATTGATTTATGGAATCGATGACTCGCAGAAGAATCGAGCAGAAGACAGGTGCATCGAATTAACGACACTTTTCACTGTGATTGTTAACGTTCGAATGCTCCAAGCGTGAAGGGGTGAGAGTACAGGGGTGAGTGATTTTAGAAAAAATTGATTTGTGGAATCGATGACTCGCAGAAGAATCGAGCAGAAGACAGGTGCATCGAATTAGCGACACTTTTCACTGTGATTGTTAACGTTCGAATGCTCCAAACATGAAGGGGTGAGAGTACGGGGGTGAGTGATTTTAGAAAAAATTGATTTATGGAATCGATGACTCGCAGAAGAATCGAGTAGAAGACAGGTGCATCGAATTAGCGACACTTTTCACTGCGATTGTTAAAAAGAACAACTCGATTCGCAAAGGAAATTCAATTTGCAAAAATCTAATAACAGAGAGGATAAATTACACTTGCACGATAATCGTAATAATTTGATAACGTATTCTGAAATGAACTATCCCGTAATATATATAATTATAGTACTTATAATTCAATAATAATCATAATGATATGTAATGCTCGCTGTAATTGCGCTATCGCTTCACCCCTTGACGTAATTAAATAATAAAGCACTCATTTCAAATCAGTTAATCACCCGGAGAAATGGCTCTGAAGCCCGCTAGACCTATCATCATCATCATCATCATCATCTTCATCGTCTCAAATTCCATTATTAAATCCCCACAGGCATTCCAGTAGCCATTCTCTATAGCAATAGTTTCATTTCCTGAACCACAATGAAGCCTCTAACAACTCGCGTGAAGAAGAACTTCCTTAAATCCTTCCAACCCTTTCAAGCACCCCCAAACTTCATCCCCTAAACCTACCCCAAAGAGAACTATACATACTCCCACGAAAAATGGTCCTTTATACTCGTCTATCCAGCTCTGCATCAACTTCCTCGACTCAATCCTCCATTACAACAACGCAGCAAAGCCTCGCAACAACCTCGTCGAGCTTCGACTGACTCTAGTGGCGCGAAAACTCCGCGACGCACGTGCGCGCGCAAGCACGTACCATCATCATCGTTCGTGTCTAAGAAGAAGAAGAGGACGAAGACGAAGTAGAAGAAGAAGAACACGAAGAAGAAGAAGAAGAAGAAGAAGAAGAAGAAGAGGAGGAAGCCAAGGCAGAGGCAGCTAGAGGATCGACACAGCGTCGTGGCGCACGTAAAAGCGGACGGAGAGAGAGCCCACTATAGTGGGGCTGACGAGAGTTTAGCTCCGCGCGCTGCCTAGCCGGAGAGCCAGCTGGCTAGAGTGGGGGTAGGTGGAACTACGAGCAAAGGGGGTTGGCGGAGGGAGCCCGTGGACGAGCGGTTATTTCAAGCGACGACTCTTCTGGCACTTCGCCCCGAGCTTTCCTCGAGCGCATCCTCTCTCGCCTCGGAACCGTGTACTCGTGTCAGTGTCGCCGCGACGCCAGCCACAGCCAGTAGTCAGTCGTTGCTCGGTGGCCTGCCAATCGAGCGTACCATTGTCGCACGGCGGACAACAAAACTTCCAAAGAACTTCTCTCGTCGACTCTCTCGAACACTCTCTTCTCCCTTCGAGCGAGAAAACAAACGAACACTTCCTAAAGGGGTTGCGTGTACGTGTTTCGTGTCGCACCCCTTGCTCGTCGATCGAGATAAAAAAAAAAAAAATCTCGATCCATCCAGTCAGTGCGCGAACCCATCGAGGGGACCGTCGACGGGTGGTGACTTCGCGCGAAGTGTGACTCTACGTTGATGCATGATCAGTGACCAAGTGGTACCAGGGGTGGAACAGGTGTGTTCATCGGACAGGCAACAGTGGTGGTTATCGTGGAGCGGATAATTGGATTATTGCGAGGGTCGTTCGTATCGAGTTGACGGGGTGGAGGGACAAGAGTGTCGGGTGGGGGGGGGAGGTGCGTCGAGTAAAGATACGTCGAGGATGGAAGCAACGTGGTCCGAGGAAGAGGCGGATTTCTAACGGCGGCTCGCCTGAAATAACAGGAGGAATGCGCGGCCGGTGAATCAGCTTCCTCCGCGAGAGTGCGAATTTCCTGACAGCGCGCCACGCGATCCTGGATCGTGCCCTGGCCAGGATCTACGGCTGGTCTGCGAGCCACGCCACCCGCGTCTGATAGAAGCCAGAAACGCCAGAAGCTCGCGCGTGCTGTTGGCTGAAGAGGGGCCCTCGTCGGCTTCTGCAACGACTTTTCTCGGAAAGGAGCCAGCGACTGGTGAGTACCGCCAGCAGAGTCTTAGCGTGTGCGAGAGTACACACGGGTTTCGCGGGAAACACCCGGTTTCAGCGGAAAATTCGCGAGCTACCGCGAGGGTGTGCGTTTTCGCGTCGAGTTAGCACATGAAGGCGAGATGTGACGAGAGTTGGAAGACGCCTGGCGTTTTATGTCGTCTCCACGTTTCTCGTCTATCCAGAGACATTATTCTAACACTGGTAACGACATTTATCGGTATAATGCTTTCGATCGAGATCGACGACACGCAGAATCTGGCTATTACGAGCCATCTCCTCGTCCCGTGGACGACAAAATTTATAGCTCGTCCTCCGAGTTAGGGGAATATCTGAACCCGCGAAGGAATTGCATAACATCGGCGAGAAGGTTAAAAATAATTTCTATATCCGCGTAGAGGCACCAGCTTACTTTGTAGCATTTGTTTAATACGCCGTGGCGTTGGAAAAATGTATGGCGCGATAGGGACGTCAATCGGGGTCAAGAGGTTAAATTCGATGAAACGAGAAAAATCGTGGGAATTTTTCTCAAGATGGAGCGTCGAACGGATAATTTCAATTCCATAAAGCCATAAATAAACATTATTTTCATACTTTTTTTTTTAACCCTTTTCGAATATCGCAGAAGCGAACGAACGTTGGACGCGCGCGTGTCGTTGCTCGCGCGAGGTTTGGACCGGCTGTTGGGCGAGAGGGGAGCGGCGGACGGTGGAGATTGAAGCGCGAAAAGTGCGTTTCCGGGCGGCGAGTGCGCATTTCCGGTCAGCGGCCGCGCGGATTCTCTCTCGATCGAAATGCACGCGTACGGGACGAAAATTCGTGCGTCACTCGGGGCAGCGATTTATAGATTGGCCGGAATGATCCTTGACAATGTTGATTGATCGGTCGGGACGCGTGTTCGTCTCTATCGAGTGCGGGGAATCACGTAGCATTTCGAACGCGAGAGGAGAAGCGTAATACGCTACAGCAGCGTGAAATTCGACTATTAATAGCGGCGCTGCTAAAACGCAAACTACACGCCGCTGTAAACGAGAATCCGTGACTTTCGTAAATTTCAAGATTTACATTATTTTACGAGCTGCCGCGCATATATTCCTCCTGTCGAACGCACTTTTTATTACGCAATCTTCTGTAATTTATGCATTCGCACGCTCCTCTGTTTGTTATCGCGCGTATCTATTATTATCTACGAAATTGTTATTATTTACCGTTAAAACCTTTTCGTCTACTTAGCGATCGACACGAGATCGAGCTTGAACCGAAGGTCGAGCTTCCTCGCTTTTAATTCGAATCCGTTCGCGCGTCTCTCGATCGTACGAAAAATCGCGAACAAACGTTCGAATGGAAGAACCGCGGGCACCGAGCAACGTCCGATCGCGGTTCGAACGCCCATCGCGCGCTTTCGTATGCAAAGAAAGGCACGAACAACGCGATGGAGGCGAGCGTTCGAATGAAATGACAAGAAAAAGCAAAAAGAAGCGGAAGAGGCGAGTACACGCGGCTTATAAACCGTCCACAATGGCCCCTCATGAATACAGCGCGTTTGTCATTTCCAGACGTTACGCTCTATCTCCGCTCGCCGGATTCTGGACGTCATCTATCGCGTTCCTGGATCTACGATCGATGATCCGCTCAAATGGCGACTCGCGTCTACCAGAGAGATCGCACCGTCATCGATTTCGCGGCTCGCGATGCAGGCTTAATAGTTCCCTTTCGCGGACCGTTCGATAAACTATTGGCCGATGATAAAGCGCGGCACCCCGATCTTTGAGTAACGATTCCTTTCTGCGATCGTCGGATGACTTGGTGAAGTGAAAGCTGACCAAGTCGCTTGGTATCCGCCTCGTAAGCTCGCCATCCGATTCGTATTGATTTAGTCGAATCTCGACGCTTGACTAGGAAGTGGATGAGAACTGGTTGGTCTATCGCCAAAGACACGCCAACTTAAGATACGAGATGGTTAAAATTTAAAGGGTTAAATTATTGTTAACCCTGAACCGGTGCGGTAGAGTCTTTTAAGTACGCCAGACGGTGTAAATATATGCATAATTATAATTCAGCTCCGAAATGAGGGATGTTAAGTGGCTGAATAATTTTTAATTAAACAGACCTTTATAATTTGATAATTATATACGTCGATGGGAGTTGCTAATATAACTATACGATATTATGTACTGGATTTGTGAAGAGATCGTTCGTTCCATTAAAGTATTGCAATAAATATCCCGGTTAAAAGAACGAGCTACCCACCTACCTCTAATTAATCTCTCGCAATTAAATCAATTGCAGTTTCCATGCAATTTGTAGCGGTGATTTAAATGGGGTTATATAAAGTTGCGATAAATGTACCGCGTTCCGTGGTCCAAAGGAAAACGAAGACAAAGAGCCTCCCCTTAATTAACCCGTTCCAATTAATTAAAATCCACGCGTCCGCGATTTAATTGCATTGATTCGAAAAAGGATCATCTGAAATTCCTCCGTGAATGAACATCGCGAGTACACCGTCTCGGATCGATGGAACGAAACGTCTGCCCTCAATTAATCTTCATAAATTAATTAAAATCTCTCCGCAGCTTAAAACAAAAAAATCCCCCAAATACGTGGCAATTATTACAATAACTACACGACTTCTAAAATTGCACGCGAGACGTATCGATTGTCGCAATAAAGTGCGTCATCCTCGATCGAAAATGCAAAAAGATCTCGAGTGCGATCGAGAAGAAAAACGACTGGCGAAGCATCGCGGGACGCGTATTAATTATCGCGACGAGGTAGGCGATCCACGAAAATCGAGGGGGACGAAGAAACTACCCCCAATTAATCTCCAGCGATTAATTAAAATCCCAGTGCGATTTAATCGCACGAAATCGCGGACGCCCGTGAAGATTCGGTCGGCATGGCCCGTCGTTTTGCATGGAAACCGCTTCAGCCGAAATTACCCCAATTCTCGTCGTTTAACCGGTGCCCCGCCGCCTCCTGAACGTTTTAACCAGAGGGACGAAGTGGCTGGCGAACGGCGCGGGGAACGAGAGGTGGACACGGGGGAAGGATAATTTATTCCGGCTTTATTTAATCTCTTCCCTCGCGTCTCGACGACGCGACTTGCTAAGCCTCTTTAATCCAGATTCCAGATCGACGTTGCTAGTTTAAACGAGAGAGAGAGAGAGAGAGAGAGAGAGAGAGAGAGAGATCGCGCGTACGCGCGTGAAAGACAAAAATCTGTTTGTTTTTATCCCATCGCGGCATTCGATTATTTGTCACGATGATCGTCGTAATTTGGGATTAAAAGCGCTGGTTGACGCTGGTTGCGGTAAATTATTGGAGAGCAGCACGTAATAATTAGTGGCATTAGCGGAACAGATACGCGGACTGGTTCCGAGTGCGGTAGTTCAGGTATTCAGGGAAACCAAGCATATTTTACAGATCGTACATGTAATAAAAGATGTGCTAATAAAATATTAGATTGTCTAGTGAAGTGAAGTATTTATTACATTGTTTCATCTTTTTTTTTTTTTTTTAAGAATCGATCAAGTTAGTCACGCGTACGTACAACGACGGATTACGTTCGTGTGACATCGAAAAATAGTCGGAACAGTGGTGCGAACATCGCGGTGCAACGTCCCAAAGGCGTAATCGCGGGCTCTCTCGATGGAATCGACGGCGACGCGCCACTTCCGGTGTTTACGCGCGCGCGAACGGCCCGTGCGAATGATAATATACACGCCAGATGAGTTAGGTCGGTCGCGCGACTGATCGTGCGTATCGTTGCTTTCGCAGCTTCCGGTAATACTGACGACTCGTGTCGTACTAAAAAAACTGTACGAGAAAGGTACAAAAAAAGAAAGAAAAATGAATTTTGCGCTCAATCGTTCGAATTCAAAAATAATTTCCATTTGACTCGATTCTGATCTCACATCGAAACGAGTGAAACGTTAGCCAAGAAAAATGATAGAAATATTATATACACGCAATGTATAATCACCTCGAGACACTGATTGATTGTTCTTACCACGGTTTCTCGTTGCAAAATGCAGAGTTCTTCTAATGAAATTATTTTTGCACCTTCCCTAACCCGCCACTTCCCTCGAAAATTTTCCCATAAATCACCGCGGACGAAGATCTCGTTCGCACATCTGGCGATACCACTGGTGGCACACGCGAGGGCATAAATCACCAGGGCATAATGAAGAAAGCTCCTTTTGCTCGGTTCTATTTGCTAGTTCGAGATTACCTGGACCCAGCCATAGAGGCGATCTTCCTCGAAAGTAGTCTAGCGCAGCCAGCGAGGAGGAGAGAAAAACCAGCGAGAGCAGCGCGCACGTTGATTAACGACGGTGTACATTTATCTAGCGGCTGGGATTAGTTTTGTTTGTAATGGAAATAAGGCTGCTCGAGTTGGACATGATTATTGTTAATTATCGAACATTAGTTAATGGGCTACCCGCTTGCTGCTTTAATACAATTTTAATTTCATACCACCGAGCCAATTACTAGTGTAAATCACGTTTAACGGATGATGAAACGCGTGTAAATTGAAACGGAACAAGTGTAAAGGGGGGATCATTGAATGTTAGCGAACGTCCGCGGAAAGGTTATTATTTATCGCTACGCTGCTACGATTTAAACTAGAGATCACTGACGAGATTTCTTAATCGATTAATGCCTAGTCGTACGCGACGTCTAGCCGCTGATTAAATAAGCGGCAACGGCGAGTATCAAAATAAATTATTGGATGCTGGCGAAACGTGTACCGCAATTTAAACCGATAGATTCCACTCATAGTTCCCGATCAGATGGAACGAACAGTACTAAACGAGCCGGAGAGTTGATATCCGCGAAAGCAAATATGCAATCACGATCGAACGAGACCGGAGGCCTGACAATTTTTCCGTCCCGGTTCTAAACCGAGAGAACAGGCTCCGCGAGTGGAAAGAAAAGAAAGAAAGAAGAAAAAAAAAACCACGCGAAACGGCTGATTACACGAATCACGGTAATCGCCAGATGTATCACTCACGTTTCTTACAGGTGGCGGCCCGTAGACTCGCCCATAGACGACCACCAAAGCATTGATAACCAGAGAGAAAGAACCGTGGCTGATTCGACTTCTTATCGGCGGAAAAAATGACCGCCATCGCTAATGCGCCCCTCGTTACCAGCGCGTCTCCGCGGCTGGCCACTTCCGCCGCCGGTTCACAACCACGGCTATTTGCAATTTGCGCCGAGCACTCTCGATAAAGATTACCAGCGCGCAGACCTGGAAATTTAACGTCGACGAGCTGGTGCCTCTCGCGGAGGGGTGCGAGAGCGCGTGTGCGCGTTGCCGAGGATAATTATTGTTCCTTCGAAAGAACAAGAAGAAGAAGAAGAGAGAAAAAAAGAAGGCAAACAATAAATTATAACCGAGAGAACGCGCGGAATAACTTACGCCTAACTGGAATTAATTAGGGGAGGAGTGTAGCGAGGAAATTGCTTTGTTGGCCCCGTCGTTGGCTCTAGCGTAATAGAAAAAAAATTACCTGCCCAGAGGAACAGGAAGAGCGGGATAGAAATGGAAATTGTATTAACCAACTGCTCCTACGAGATAATAGAAAGGGGAGTTCAAACGTAATTCCTGCTAAACGACTTAACCCATTTGCATCGATAACCAAAGTGTCGAAAAGAAAGATAATTTTCTAAAAAGATTATAAAAAATAGGAACGAAAAACCTGGAAGAAAGACCACGCTTAATTGCATAGAAACCATAGATATCTACAAACATCTACGTATACCAAGTGTAAAGGAAGCGTCGTCGGTCCTCCACTTCGAGTCCCCTCGAAAAACCATCCCCCCGATCGAAAACAAGAAAGAACCGAAAAAAAGCGCCGTGTAACATCAGAGAAATCGCGTAGCTCGTCTTCCAGCAGGAAAAATGATCGATGGCGAGGCACAGTGGAACGCATTGTGCTCTCCTCCGTGTCTCCTTTAATCCCCCGCCAGCACTTCACCGCCTAGCAGAGGAGCGCCAAGAGGAAATATATCCCCCCTGTGTCCTCTTCGATCGCGCGTAGCACCATGTTTCGTATCACGAACTCGGGCTAGACCCGTGGAAAGGGACGAAATCGTGGCCTGGTGGACGCGCGACGGTGGTCAGGGTTCGACGAAGGGCGTGGAGGAGGGGCTCGGGTAAAGTAAGCTGGTAAGAAACGAGCCACGATTTATTTGACAGATCGCACCGACCGCGACCGCTGGAGTGGTTTATTTTATAAGGCCAGATTGCCGGCCTCACTTCGTCGGAATAGAATAATGGACGTTTCTATCCCTCGAGGCGGCCACCACCCCGCGGCGCACCCCACCCGTAGGACCCAATCCTCTCCTCTCGCCCTCCCGTCTCTCCCTTCTTTCGTTCGTTCTGGCCTTCGTCTCGAAAGTCAAGTGCAGTTTAAGGACCACTTTTCGTCCGACACGCTCTCTGAGGAGACGGGGACGCTGCTCGCGCGGGTCTCTCCACGAGACTCTTCTCGGTGGGCAAGGTGCCTTCTGCCCGTGGGAATAGTTCCGCGCTTTGGACGACACGTGAGACATTTTTCCCAACGGGTACGAAGCTTTCGATGGAAGACGGCGTGGGATTCGAAGTTGGTTCGAGACACTTTTTGCTTCTACTTTGGAAGATGTTGCTTGGACCGGGGATACTTTTATTGCGAGCATCTTCTCTGGCCTCTTGTTAAGGAACAGTTATGGATACGCGCGACATGTGGAGGGTTTTTTTTTTTTATTGCGATCGGTAACGTATCTCTCGGGAAGTTGTGTACGTACTGGCGTGTATCGAAAGTCGGATCGGCGTATTTTTGCCCTCTACTTTGTAAGATAAGGTTGTACCGTTCCACGTGGGAGTAACTCTAGTATTCCTTCGACGACGCATTGCTCGCGGAGGATAATGGTTGTTTATGCGCCGTGTAAAGCAGTTTTTCCAAGGGATGTGAACCTTTCGAAAGGTAGATGGTACGATTTCATCTTAGATTAAGATGTTGCTGCTTCGACGAGGGACGATTTTATTGGGAACATCTGCATATTCCATTCAGATACCAGTTGCAGTATACACAGAGGAATACGAATGTTTTAACGGTAGCTAATATATATGTATCGAATTTACTTGAAACCATTTGGACGACGTTTCGCACGCTGCGACAGCGATACCAAGAGCAGGAACGTCGTGCAATCTCGAAATCGTGCATCGAAAGGGGATTCGTTCCGCGAGGGATCTTAAATTACAGAAACGAAGAGGGGGCACGAGATTAGAGGGGTGGGGGAGATTCCTCGAGAGGTCACAGACACCGTGGATTAAATTGGAATAAAATTAATTACCAACCACGTGGCGCGTATGTAAATCACGCGGTTCGAGGTGGATCGGCCTAGTTCTTGCCAGCGAGTCGCGGTGAAAAAGCCAGCGTCGCGAATGCAAATCGCCGCGGCGCTAATGCTGCTTAAACCGCGGTGTAATTGTCAGCTGGAAGAGAGGAGCAGAAAGAAAGATGGAGGCGACGGTGTAATTTATCGCCGCGGCGGCGTGGGCCAGAAAAAGAATCGGGCAGAACAGAGGAAGCGACTCGAGGTGGACGCGAGCGTGATCAATTAACGAGCCACGTTCTCTCGCGGCGTTATGGCACCGCGAATAATTTTCAGAATAATCCTGCCGTTTGATACGCATTTTTAAAACGTTCCTCGCCGCGCCTGTTGCCTGTCGTCCCCTAACAAGGACGAGGAACACTCTTTAACGACGCCGTCCCTCGTCCTGCGGCAACGTTTAAGTCCTCGAACGCTTCACCGTTCATTGTGAATGTCCTTGGCACGTCGCATTGCTCGACGAACGGTAAGATTAATACTCGACCGGAGCGCAAAAGTACGCGCGAACGATAATCTCGCGAGTGCACAGAGTAGGCAATTTGTTGGTCGCAACGCTCTTTCAGATAGTCCGCTCCTCTTCCTTTTGCCGAGCGAAATTAAAGGGTAAAAATGAGAGTTCTCGAGGAGAAACGGTATTAAGAGTCCGTGCTCTTAAGCAGGTGCACGAAATGAGCCGGTCGAGCAAAACAGAAACCATGACCTACTCCAGCGGTCCCCACAGTGCCGGTCAATTAACTCATCCACCGCGCGAGCAGCTCTTCATTTCCTATTACCAACCTGTCTCGTGCCCGTCTCACCGGACCATCGACTCGTTCTCCTCCCCTTAACCCGATCTTCAGCGATTTTCCGGTATTAAACGACAGAAGCGAAGCGAAACGAACCATACGAGTCATACCTTACCCTCGTATCGAATAAATAGAGTACACCAAGCGTCGAAATCTGTCGGGAGATTTTAATTCGACGATAATAGTAATTAAGTTCAGACGAATCTTTTTCGTGTCGATACGAAATTGTATCGAGGGTTGATGCGAACGGGGAAAAAAGGCTACAAGATCGTGAGAACGATCGGCAATCTTGACGAGGATCACCGTCGATTAATTCAACCTGTCGGTCAGAAGGGTGCCTATCATTTTGTAGCAATCGTCGCTGAAAATCGCGTCGCTCGGTCGATTTATGGACTGGCCAAGGTGAAAAAGGAAACGCTGCGCGCGATAATTGGACGCTGATAATTATTTCTCGATGAAAACCTGCTTGGGTACGTATCGGAGGTACTGCACACCGAGTCGTGGCATCGTTGTACGTATTCCAACGAGCGTGTCGTAGCAAGATAAAAAGAGTTCCTCCGTATTTATACTAAAGTTCAGAGCAGAAGCTAACTTCTGAATTCTTTTTGTTCTTTTCTTAAATTCGAATACCAAAGCGTTCGATCGGTATTTTAATTTGCTCTGCCCTTTCCACGGCGCGCGATTAATCACCTGAACGGACGAGAACGGCTCCTAACATCTTTTATAGGCAAAATAAGAGGAAACGTGAGGAAGAATAATTGGAAATGCAACAAACTTTCCGGCAAATACCCCGTTTCACGTTTCTCCCGCTTGCAACGCGTAAATCTCTCGCCTGGCCACCATGTTTCAACACATTTCTCGGAGACGAGGGCCTTTTTTCACGAACGGATCCGTGTTTGAGGCCTCGAGGCGAGGTATATACGGATGCGTTTGTACGGATGCTATATCTTTTCACGCTGTCTACTCGTTCATGTTTCACGTTTCTCGAGGTTAGGATGGGTTCGAGGAAGCTGATTTACGGGCTGAATCTTACCAGGTGTTCTTGCCTTTCGGTATGCGATATAGAGGTATTTTAGACGCGCGCGCAAGCCTCTTTCAAGCGCAACCCTTAAATACTCTCAGCGAAACCGTGCTCTATTCCACAAACATTAATATCCTGCATCGAGACAAAAATATATCACCTCTTAAATCATGTCGATCTACTTTTTAATAATCTCAACTCGATCGTTTCTCTAATCAAGTCACGTCAAATCTGATCTATCCAATCTTTTCCAGTAATCAACTGGCTGTTCTCAGTATATTCTCGAAAATCCATCGCATCAGATTCAAAGAAGAAATTCTCGAGAAAAATGAGGAAACTCGATTCACCAAAACCATTTGTTTCCATAACCACCAAGCCTCGCGAGAACGAGTCGTTCCGCGAAGGGACGCCGCAGGGTCGATCGGTTCGCGGGGCTTTAATGAAAACGCGCGACGACCAGCTGAAAAGGGTTGCCAACGCCGCGGTTTTCCTTCTGGGAACCCATCGGGTCCGCACGGTGGCTGTTCAACCTCCCATCGCGGTTATTAATAAATATCAGGACGACGGGCGGTTCGCTGCCGACGCCACAAATCTCGCGACCCGACGCGGCCAATTAAAAAGGGGCCGACGCGTTAAAAACCGGGCCTAATTGATACCCAACGAGGTGCTAGCAAGACGAATGGCCAGCCGTCCCCAGTCAACAACGATCGCGATCGATTTCGGCGCAAGGTGTATGCTTTATGACCCCTCTCGCGGATAATGGCGTAATTTCACCACGGATGACTGATGATGGCTCGAGGTTTAAAAACTCCCGTCGACCGGGACCCTTTCGACGCGATCGATCGAAATTGCAGCCTCGACGATGGCTCGAGCGAATAAGAACGCGCGAACTCGTACAATTATTCCGCTGAATAATTCAATGGCCCTCTCCCGTTTCAAGCGAGACGCGAGCGCGTAAACTCTCGTCGACGATCATCCGTTCGCGGCAGCCATTGGGTTGTTAGTCTCGAACAAGCATCGCATAGTTTCGCTCTAACATCACCAGGCTATCCCATTCGCGGGTATGATTTTTCTCGATCGCTCGCTCGACGCGGCCGCTTATCGAGCGGCTAATGTCGCGCGCGGCGATGCACGCACGGCTGAATGACGCGGCGAGAAACGGTCAGGTGAGTTTAAAGGAGCGATTGTCAGCGTCGATCGGGACCATTAATCACGGGACCAAGGGAAGGGGAGGCTCGGTGGCGGCCGGACGTTTTCACGCGGACGGCTCTATTAATCGGCCAACTGAAAAGACGGACAGCCGTTTGTCGGTGAATTAAAACGTTTCGCGGACGGGAACGGTTAAATCAGAAGTCATCTGTCTTCGCGCATGTCCGAGGGTTTTATTGGCGGTTTATGCTTGCGCGCGGGGCTGCAGCGACGCTGTCTTCCTGTCTGGTTGCTACGAGGACTCTCTCGTCGACTTTCAGCTGCTTTCTAACTTTTAACAATGATATTTTAAGGGAAAATAGTATCGAATGGTACAAATATAATTTCGTAAAGGATGAACGCACTTTGTGAACCCAAAATGAAGCCTAAGGTACCTTGGAAATCATACTTTTTTAATACGCGATGATTTTGGATGATAAATCTTAACTGTTCTTTGGTGAACATTTTTTTGGATTCCTCGATCGATTCTTGCGCGGCGCGTTTTTACAGCCACGTAAAAGTGCCATTAGAAAGTGAGAAAATTAATGGTCCTATTAATCCTCGTCTGGTACGAGGAGATTCGAAACTCGTATCATTACATCACTGATGACTAGACTGCGGATGTCTGTGCGTCTGTGGTGGATTGAAAACGCGCAGAATGCATGTAACGAGCAGCGGTGTACGAAATATCGAAAGCGAGGTGCGCGTTGTAACCTTCTGAGGACGAAACGATCGGCTGTCCGGTAAAACCAGCGACGCGAATATTTAATTAATTTGCGAGAGCCACGGAGGACATTAATAACGATGGAAACGCGCGCGTATCGCGCAAAGTTGCGCGATATTTAACTTGTGCGCTGTGATCGTTGGATTTGGTTAAAAACGCTGCTTTTGTCCGCGATTCGGACAGCGCGGATGTTTATTACCGTAAATTACACGGGGGAACTTGGCAATGGTACCAAGCCAGACAGAATCAAGCCTTCAGTCGACGCACCAGACTGAAATCAGCGCAGATTCTCCCCGCGCGAAGCCTTGGCGCGAGCCGTTTGCGTCATCGACGAGCTTATGGTCGCGAGTAGAGGCGGGCCAGCAGATTTTAATAACGGATAGGCAATCTTCCCGCGGGATCGACCGCGAATTCGCCCGGCTATCGCGATCCAGAGGAGTCGACCGAGCAGAGAATAAAAAAAATCCACCAACTGGCTCGAGACGCGATCGATATACCCTCTTTCGTAATTCCATCGGCGAATTGACGTCATTGTGATCCGCACGCTGCCAAAAACAAGAGACGAACACCGTACAGACGCAACGGAGTTATTTCGTTTCGACTTTCTCGCTGGTCCTCCTAATGCTCTACGAATATATTCGATGAACCTCAAGATTGAGTAAAATAATGCTTCAGCTTAACAATTTCACAGCATACGTTTGTTATTTATTTGAGACTCGAGTCAAGTTCGCACGTGGACCTAAAAATATTGCACGATTTTGCACCAGTCTTAAATTTGACTAAAAAAAGGGATGAAAGCTGCTATCTTTGGTCACTGTGACGTGGTAAGAAAAGTTTCGACGACGAAAGAGATACAGTCTTAAGGAAGCAAGTTAAATAAGGACAACGGTAGAGGAATTCATTGTTAACAAAGGGAGCGTTGCATCGTTGCGCGATTATTATTACGCATGATAGAGCGTCATCGCGAGCGCGCAGGTATCCGGGCGTATAGTTGCACGTGTACACGCGCGAGCGTTCACGCGAGCGTGGACGCGCTGGCACGAAAGCTCGCGGTTTAATTTATCGGTTCAAATCTGAATCCGCTAATTGCCGCGCTCGCTGCGCACGGCAGCCGTGCGTGCGAGACAAAGCGGATCGTGTCGAGCCGTAGATGCTGAACGCGAAAGAACTCACGGGAAGGGGTTGGATTTAACCGTGAAACATCTTACATACGCCCAAGAAATAGCTTCGTAACAAGCATTATACGATTCTCTAAACGTATCTATGGAACTGCCTCGTTAATACGTCCAGAGAGAGAGTTTCCTGCAAACTTCAGATCGCTCGCGAACCTCCGTTACCGCGAAAGTGGATGTTTTATCATTGTTATCGTTGCGAGACGGTCGTCAAAATAATCTCTCGTTACACGCTGAACGTTAACTCGCGCGAACTACGAAACGTCCACGCGAACGATCGAACGTAAACGAAGAACCACTCAAACGCGTCTAACATCCCTGAATCAATACACAACGGCTCGCAGAGAGACCCCGTCCGAACGCGAGAATCTCGCTACATTTCGTCGCCAGGTGGGCCTCTTCACGCGCCGCTTTCAACGCCAGCAGAGAAGAGAAAAAAAGTGAAGGGAAGAAAAGAGAAGAAGAGAGAAAGAAGAACAGGAACGAGCGTCGCGTGCCGCAGCCGTGAACGATCCCTCCTTCCGTTCAACCCTTTCGTGCTCGTTCGTCGTCGAGGGACGTTTTACGGGGCCTCGAGGCGAGACGAGTATACACGCGCGCCGCGTGTATATGAAAACGCTAAGTTCGCGCGGTCCTTTAGGAGGATCGACGGATTTGTTTGGACAAGAATTATCGTTCTCGTCGAAGTACATCGAGAGAGCAGAGCGTATTTTCGGGTGCTATGTGTACGCGCTCGCGGTACGGATAGAACGTGTGGAAACGATCTTTACTGTGTACCGTGGAAGTCGAGTAAAAGCGAGACCTGGTGCTCGTTAAATGGTACCTTGATACTTTCTCTTGGCGATGAACACTTTTTAACAGAATTTATCCATTCTTGCTCTGTACTATTTTAACGTGTCTTCTTTTTCTTACATTTATACTTACACATTATTCTTTCCAGGATATTTTAGTCCCACTTTTAGCTAGGGAACGCAAAATGGTACTCGATCTACTAGCGTCAGTAGCACAAGCGTACAATCTTTACTGTGTACCGTGGAAGTCGAGTAAAAGCGAGACCTGGTGCTCGTTACATAGTACCTTGATACTTTCCCTTCATCAAGGCGATGAACACTTTTTAACAAAATTTATCCATTCTTGCTCTGTATTATTTTAAGAACACGTTCACTATCTCTTTTCACGTGTCTTCTTTTTCTTACATTTATACTTGCACATTATTCTTTCCAGGATATTTTAATCCCATTTTTAGCTAGAGAACGCAGAATGGTACTTGATCTACTAGCACCAGTAGCACAAGCGTACGGCAAAGGCCATGGCAGTAGATTGAACCGTTTCCAGCTAGACAGCCAGGCCACGGTTCGTGTCAGCGAGGTCAATACTACTGACTCAGTAGATCCAGAATCACTGCTCGCGTTTACAGAGAAACGCCTCGCGAGTGATCGCGCGCATAATCACGCCGATTGCGTCGTTCAATGCTTTTAAACAAACCCTCTACAATACATCTCGACGTATAAAAAGCCCGCAGATAATATTCAAATTGTCCCCGGCGTAATTGAAAGAATCGTCGCGACGCGCGCGATAACAATAAATCGCTGGCAAACCTTTAAATCCGTTGCGCAACCTGGTTTACGTTTGCGAGACAAAGAATCGACGATTATACGCGATCCACGTTTACTCGAGCGTGCAAGATTTACGTATCAATCGGCGATTAATCGACTTCCTAGTCGACTTCGACCAGACGAACAGTTCTGTCCCGCTGTTAGCCGATTGATCGACTCGCGAATCAGAGAATGCGTTTACACGCGAAGAGGGGAAGCCAGACGAGCGACGGACCAACAATTTTCTTTGGCCATAAATCATCGTTATTTATAGTCGGTGGCCACGAGGAACGCCTTATAAAGCTATTTGCGGGGACCGATAATGCCGCCTCCTAATGGCCTGATTGCGTAATAATGGTAACCACAGCTGCGTTAAACCGCAAATAAGAGATGCCCCGATGACTTCTCGACGCAACCCCCTCTTCGATTCGTGGCTACTCCCTTCGTCGTCCTTTTTTTCTCCTCGCCCCTTCGCACGTTTCTTCCTCTCGATCGTAACCCTCTCCGCTTCCATCGGAGGCGGATGTTTATGCAAATCCGTAGTTTTACAAGCGCGCCGTTCTAGATATGGAAGTTCGCTACGCAACCTCGCTTCATCATCCGACGTACTCCTCAATTCGAATTCTTTCGCGAATATTACGTGCGCTCCTTTGCATATTTAGACCCTTTCATGGATGCGCAGCCACGTGCGGTCTAATTGCCTCTAACCTGCTTCCTGTTATAGTAACGTGGCAACCGGGACTCCAAGTTCCGCTATCGGAGATATTAATTTTTTTATCGCACTGCCAACTCGCGGAAACGTAGAGATTAATTTCTATAATTGAATTGAAACTCGAGGCGAATCCTTCCACCTCGCGATTTCAATTAAAGTACGATGGAAACAGGATAAATTCGCGAGCAGATGTATCGCTAACCGTATCGTTAAGCGTTCGAGGAAGTAGCTGTAAAAATCGCTACGAATGTGAAATACTTTTTATTTGTTTCTTTAAGAAACTTATTCGATAAAATTGCTAGATCGAAGCATTTGCAGCGAGGCGATGTAATGTTTACGCAGATCGACAGATCGTTCCAAGATAAACTCGCAGAAGAAGCAGAATCGTAATGGAAGCCGAAGGCTCGAAGGAGCCTCGCCGAGGAGAGCCTCGCCAATCACTCGACCTCGTTGCGCTCATTCCGCCAATTACTGTACGACGATGCGTGTGCTGGATCATGCGCGCAAAACAAAAGGATCTGTATCAACCGTCCTGAAAAGATTCTCCGCCTGGTTCTGACTCACGTGGTCAGAAAGAGACGAAAACCAGCCGCGTCAGCCTCGAGTTAGAACCAACGCGAACAACCGTGACCGTGAAATCGAATCGCATCAATTTTCACGGAGTATAATACTACGTCTATTTTATTATCAATTTTGGCAGTGGGGAATTAGACGAAACAACGATCCGACGTTCCAAAGTCGAAGATGGAACGAAAGATAGCGTGGCAGACGATAGTCGAACGTCTCCTAAGCCAAGCTAAACCATCGAGGAGTGGCCATCGATCATCGAGAAGTAAACGGCAGCTAATTTGTCGCCCGCATCATCGATTAACGCTGTTATCGATGCTGGATCGCACGAAATCGGCAATCGATCTCAACGGATACCTCCCAGAAGGGTCCCTTTTCCACGGTATTCGTCGTTCCGCTGATAAAATCTCGCGCCAGCTCGTGGACAGGAACGAGCCTCGTTTAGGAAACGAGAATAACCGAAAAAAGTAAATAAATAAAACGAGAGGGAATGGACGAGAGGGAGAGCGAAAGAGCGGGCAAGAAAGCAGAAGAAAATATGTCTGGTAGCCGCGGCGTGTTATTCGATGCCAATCGAGATTAAGGGGCCACGATCCCCGGCGTAGAACGGTCTCATTATTTCGTGGCAGCTACTTACATCGGTCCCACCGGCCTTTAATGATGATTAATGCAACCTGTTTCGTCATTTTAAAGAACAATCCGTGGATAACGAGGAATGCGTTGTCCCCGTCGTAAAACCGTCTATTATCGCGATTCCTTAAACGGTCGTCGACCAATCTCTTTAACCGCAGTGATCGTTCATTTCAGCAGCCGTTGATGGTGACCATACGGGTGAAGGTGAATTTTAAAAAATCTTAATATTCTTAGTGACGATCCTTTTACATGAGAAACGTGGCCACTAATATCGAAAATCGTCGCCATATAATAAATAGAGGAAGACAATTTTTCTGTCTAGACGACTACGCATACCGAACCACCCCTAAATTGATTATCTTTCAAATAAAAATTCAACATCTTTCTTCGTCTTTCCAAACGAACGTCGCACGCACGAGGAGACTCGAAAATCTCATTGTTCCTCGCTAAAAATCGAACAGAAGAACCGCAACCTTCCCTCGTCCATAATTCACACCCCCTGACCCAGTCCATTTTACTTGGCGCGCTGACTTAACCAAGTCGAACAGCGAAAAAAAAAAAAAAGAAAGGAAGAACGAAGGAAGAAGCTCGCGCGAGGTACTCCATCATAAAAGAAGAAACCACTGGTGCACGTGGCTGATGTAAATTGAATCTTACCGGCGGTTCGAAACGCGGGTACGAACCGTCCGATGAAAAACGACAAGCTAATGTTTTCCTTTCGTCGCCGCAGATACGTACGTCGATCATAATTCACTTCTCCGCTCGCTCGTACGAGGAGGAAAGAACAGAGCGAGGGGCGGGCAAGGAGTCGAACGGGGGTAAAAAGGAAAAAAAATGTAGGAAGAAAAGGGTGGAAGGACGGACAAAGAGAGGGTGAAAAAACGAGATCGAGGGACACGAGGCGAGAAAGAGTGCACGGTCGAGGTGTGTTGCGCACCGCAAAACGGACTCACGGCGCAATCTTTTCTAATTATCTCGTTCCAAGCGCGCATTGCTGCCCGTAATCGGATATGCTAATGGAGAACAGGGAAACGTAACGATGTTACCGATCTTTTTATGTCGCCCAGTGCACCCTGGAACGGGCCACGGCTCTCCTTATACAGGGTGTCCCGCGCAACGAAGATGAAGACATAACTTTCTCTGTACTAGGAAATTTTCCGATCTCGCTTAGATCGGATCTCTCGAGCTAATTTCTTCTAACCTGTGGAGAGCAATTCACCTAGACGCTAACGCGAATATCCAAAGAAACCTTAAAGACAAGCACAATAACCATTATCACGCCGCTCTCAGTATAAGATTAACGTCAGAGGGGAAACAAAACTAAATCAACCTGGAGATTTCTGAAACCCTGCTACCGTTCAAAGAGAACCAGTTAATCCTCCGACGAAGCACCGAAAAACAATTTAACTTCGCCCCATAAAACTTGCCTCTGACCTCGACCCTTTTCGAAGTTAGAGCCCATTCCGTTTAACCGGACAGAACACCCTGTATACCCCTGTCCTTGTCTCCGTCAGCGTTGGGTGCGGATGGGTGGCGTTGTTCAGCCGCTCGCGACTCGCGCAACGATCCGCCATCGAAAGAAATATAGCGGCCAAAGTAATAACCGTATCCGTAAATAATAACCGTCGTCTCGGACCAGAAAATAAGATAGCGTGGGGGGGGGGGAGGAGGGGGAGGGAGAGCGACAGGGGTGGTTAAGAGAGAGAGACAGCGATACCACGCGATAATTAACCTTCAATATGATGTATTATCGCGTCGCGATCGTGGCCGCCTCGGTGCCCGGCTTTTTTTCCGTTAATTAGCGCGATACCCGATCGGGCAGCGAGTTTCCGGCTGCCGTTTACGTGAACGTATCAATCAAAGTCGGGAAAAGAAGCCAGGAGTGGCCAGGCCACTGAGGGCCTCGTGATGGATCAGCGAAAGGGAATTTCCACGCGGATTTAATAATCAGTACGGCCATTAGAATCGATACGCGATTAAGGCCACGCGTGATTAAAGCCACCGTGGTTGATTAACCCTGGGGAGGTCGCGGTACCTGGAATAGAATTCCGTTCTCCTCCGTCTCGAGCCTCTTTTTGCCGAATTATAGCTACCCTATAGAAATCGTATGAATAGCAAATGACGATATCAAGATGATCGATGCAATCATTTTCCGGACGTAGCATGAGCTCGTGGGGTGTTTTAATACGGGTTATTAATACTGCGAGCTAGAAGACTCGTGATCTTCAGCCTTAGAATATTTTTTTACGGAATATCATATTTTCTACGCGCAAGATGTTCGCTACGGATTGATACTTGAGTAAGTAGTGCTCTACTGGTAATTAATGATCTAGAGCTCATAACGATTCTTCGCCACGAATTGAGTCTGTTCGTTAACCCAACATTTTTAAATGCATCGATAGAATTGCAACAGATGATACAAGCAGATGTACCATATATACGTTCAATAAAAACACTGCTAATTAATCGAGACCTACACGAAGCACCGCGCGCAGAGTACATAAATCTGATTGGAGAACATCATTGGTACCAGTCTACACGAGCAACATGCTCGGTCGGTAATTAAGCGATCGTTCTAGCCCTTGGCGATCGCGTTTAAGGTAAAGAGCGATGTCAGTGAGAAACGCGGCGATAATTCGAGCTGAGCAAATCCAGATAACGTTCCCGCTGATTAGGATCAACCGGTCTCCTTGTTCTCGTCGTGGCGTACTCGTAACGTGTCCCGTGGCGCAGCTTCCATTGATAAGATCGCGCGCGAGCTTGCGTGCGGTGCCAAAACCTCTCGGTACGGAGGGAAACCGGTCGATTTATCAGCGGTACACGGACTGCCCTTTTCGCGATTACATTGTGGCAGGCCTGTGTTTGATCAAAACCGATTGCACGGTTCAACTCCCTTCAGCGGGGCCGTAACTGCACCTGACTCTTCTAGAATAATTGCTTCGTGCCCGATACCATCTGGTTCGCCTCTATTTTTCTCTTCCCCCTCGCTTTCTGCCTTCTTGCTGCCTCGTTCGTTTTGTGCCGTTCCTACTTCTTTTTTCCTCCTTCTTAATGTTGATTTTACTTATGGAGTGGTTTCTTCTGTTTTCTTTTATTTTCAGTTTTTCTTTATGTCTCGCTTCTGTTTAATTGGCAGACTCCCGGGCACGGAGGACTGATTTGAAATTCAATGGGAGGGGGGTTAGAGTAGGCTTGGGAGCGTGCTCGATTACTTTACGGCGTGCAATTGATGGTAATTAAGTCGAGGGAAGGGTTAGTGGAAATTGAAGGAATTGAGAATGCGTTACGAGAAGGATCGGTAATGGGAGATTTTTTTAAACCACCGACTCGAAGCATCGTTATTATACCGAATAACATTTTCTCTCTCTCGCAGCTGATCGCATAAAATCATACAACCGTTCGCAATCCCCCCTTTTCTCATTATTCTACATTTAAGAGAAACCGCAGAACATGCCTCGCAGGAGTTCCATTTCCAAGAAAATATCCGCCGACTCCATCAAACAAATAAGCTAAATCTCCAACGTCGATTTCTATCGTTCCTCTTCGATCCATTTCTGTACACAGAATCGCTTTCGAATTCCAATTCCTCGATAAAAGATACCAAAATAAATCTACAAAAATCGCGTCGTACTGAAGAAAGACGTCTCTTTAAAAAAAAAAAAAAACCACACCCCCGTGCGGTCAACAACAACCGAAATCTTTGTCAAACAAATCTCGAACACCCGAATAACCATCCCATACACGTCTAATCGGCGCATCTCGTACCGTGACCAGGTTATCGTGGCCCAATCAGACGCGGGGTGGTTACGGTTTTCGCGGTCGAATAGCCGCAGGGAACCGGTGCGCGTTCGCGGTGTCTTCCCTTCATTCACCAAGGAACCAGTTCTCGTCGCGGTGGTCCGGTAGATCGCGAGCCAGGATAAATAACCGCTCGTTACGGGTAGGTGACGGGGGCCCATGGTTGATTGTCGCGCGACCCACCAGCGAAACCGCCGCCGTGCGGTACCCGCGGGGTTGATTGGACAAGAACGATCCTCGAATAAAGAGGGAAACGAACCGACAGACGATACGACCCAGGGTTCAACCGTGCGCTGGTTAACGAGACGCGAGTACGCCGCTTAATTAAGTGGTTTGCAACGATGTTGGGTTACGTAAAAGGAGTTTTATAATGGAGGCACTTATTGGTACCGGATGGAATGTGATTAGCGCGTCTTAAAAGTCTGACCACCTGCATCGATCTGTTTCGATCTTGGGTTCCTGAAATTTCGCATAACGTTACGTTTAAGCATCGTATTGTTCAGCATTTTATTGAGATTATGTATTTATTAAAATTGCGAAGTAACGAAGGATATCTCCAGATTCTTCACAAGATTCTTCTCGTTCTTCGGCTAGAGAAATAGGCAATTAACGTCGACATTTTCCCGTTCTATCGTCCGACAATGCGCGCGACACACGTGCGTGCACAAAACGTAACTTAACGACTCTAAAGGGCAAAAGGAGAAACAGTCGACGAGACAGACAGGCGCGTTCTCGACGGGCTCGAACCATCCATCAAATCACAAAGCATCAATCTCCGCGGTGGAAAAAGAGAGATGAAGGAATAAAACGAGGAGGAAAGAGAGAAAAAAAAAAAAGAAGAAATGAAAACGTTCGCAGGAGGACGAATGGTAAAACGTTCGATGCGGCTGCTTAATATTCCACCCCTCGAAGTCGAACGCGTTTGGCGGCGCGAGCGTTACGAACGCGAGCACCGAGGGATCATCATCTCTCGATTCTATGCTAATCAGACAATTTATACCAATCGACGTTTCGCTCGACGATGTCCCAGATATTAATGCGCGACATTACGTTTCAATACGAAGGCCGAAGGGCTCGTCGAACGCTACGCTCCGATCGGTTCGTGCGATGATAAACGCGATACTTTCATAGAGTCTCATTCGAATACACCAGACGAGAATAACAGAGGATCGTCGCGAGCGAGCAAACGTAAAACTGAAATTGGCTCGACTTACCTCTGAATACTGGACCGCTCTTCCACAATGGTCTGAGTGTACAGCTCTCGAAGACGGCTCTCGAAGACACTTGAGGTCGTCGCACGTAGAGAACAGCGGCAACGATACTTCTACGTAGAAACAGTAAGACAAAAATTAGTCTCGATCACTGTCAGTTCGCACTGGAGAATAATTAATCACTGTACTATACGTACGTATGTACGATTCGATTTTACACACAGAAAGGAATAAGACACACGTTATTACGCGTAACCACGACGAGCGACTAGACGCGTAGCGTACCTGTGCGCTAGACGACGTATCGAACGACACTGGTTCGCCACGCGTAGTTTTCGGATTTCGCATTTCGTGGAAGTCGACTGTTCCGCGAAATCAGCCGCGTCACTCGTCGTGGATTGTTTTTCTCACGTAGCAGCCGGCGCGTTGCTCTTGAAGACAACTACGTATTGTCGCCTCGGGTCGTAGCAGTGAATTGTGTTATTGTAGGACGTAACGCACGAGGGGACGCGACGCATCACCCTCATGTGGGCTCATTCTAAATGTAAAAAAGCCCGATTTCACGGCTCATTGTCGCGCGATGAGAGGCAGGACACTTTAGAATCTCGATTTAGTCGAGTGGAGGGTCGTTTGATTCTTGCCTCTTTGCGACAGAGGGTTCAAAAATGAATTCGTTTATGTCTACAGAAACATTTGAATAAAATATTGAAGAAACATAAGAAATTCCTAATTACATGTTATTAACGAGCCTCCAAAAAGCTGGCTGGGCGACACCACCCGCCCAACACTAAACCAGCACACCTGAGACAATCCCAGAACCGGAATAGCCTGGAACGACTGACTTCCTACGACGAGAACGTACAATGGCAAGAACAAAAGCCCATTACAAGCCGACGGGGATCGTTTGGAAAATTGCACGTGGCGTTAAATCATAGGCTAGGATATACAGCGGTGCCACAGGCTCCGAGCGTGAGGCCAAGAAGGTTTGACAGCGTTAGAAAGATCGCAGCGACAAATGATCCTCGTCTCGCGGCGCACGGCCTATCTCTTCGTGGCCGAAGCTACCAACGTTCGTTTCCTCTGCTTGTAAACGGCTTGTCGTTCGCTGACAACAGTATTTGTCTCTGGAGCCCTGATCGAGGAGATTTATACCCATCGCAGAGACGGGGTCGGCTGTATAGGGTGTCCGTTAAATGGTGGTACAGTCGCGTCCACAAGCGACAACGTGCTCGTTAACCATTAACCCTTTCGATCCTCTCGATGCTCGACTGTACGCGCGCCATCATCTTTTATTTGCACCCAATCAACGCGACACAATATAATTTAAATTAATCCCAGCCTAGTCTGTATTAAACGTAACGCGATGGATGTTGGATCGTTTGAGTTTGCGGGGCCATAAATTAAATTGATCCCTCGCGTGACGTAGTTTTTCTTCGAAAACGCAGGAGCACAGAAAAGGACCAGCTGGTTCGAAAGAGAAACGCTCTGTATGGGACAAGGTGAAGCCTGGCGATAGTAACAAAGTGGACAGAGGGTTTCATCTAGAATGTTGATAATGGATCGTGCGAGGTGAAAGCTCTCGAGAGCGTTCCGGGACCATTGTGGCGTGGATTTTTCTTTTTCGCAACGGTGGGTCCTTCGTGGTCGCGAAACCCGCCGGTTGATTAGCATGAAACGCCCACCGTTCGCTCCCTGCCCGTCTTATCGTGGCCCCCCCTTTACGCGAAGTCACGGCCCGATTAAGCTAAATTCTTTCGACAACCAGTTGCGCCTCGTCGATTATCTCTGGCGAGAAAACGCGAACACCGTGCACGCGGTTTGTTTTACGAGACAACACGGTTGCGCGCACACTGGCTGGGGAAAGTGGGTGTTCCAGAGGAGACATTGTGAAACATTAGCGGTGAAAATAATTATGCAGAACGCTAATATCGAGCTGCCCACGCGTACTTTAAACTGTAACATAAAGTAAGAATAGCGAGCTTCGCGCAGTCTTCGAGAGCCATCCAACCGCAGTCAAGAATGTATTCGCGTTACGCTAATGATGATTAGATAAAAATAATTGATCAGAAAATACGTTCCATGTTACAAGAGATAAAAATGCGAACAGTTATCAGAAACTGGATAAACTGGCGAAACAATGTTCTCCTAATAACACCATAGCTTTCTGCAAACTCGCATAAAATACGCGATATCAAGAAACCTGTCTAAAAAGATGACCATTTAAACCTCGACCAACTACCAAGAAAGAGGAACAAAAAACCGTAGGACGTGTTTTTACAAAAATTCCAAGTCCCAAAAAAGAAGGAATAATGTTAACGATTCATCAGTTTCCCATAAACAAACCCCTGCGACCTCCATAAAGGCAACGTCATCCCCAAGATCACCGAATCCCCCCGTTGGAAAAGAAATCGCGAAAGAAATAATTGCTGCACACGATCACGTCCCCTCCAATTAATTCTGTTCGGCTGGCGCGGCGGAAGAGAACGCCGATCGTTTATCAACCGTGGGGAGGCTAAAAGCCGCGTAATCGATGGCGAATCACCGTCCCACGGTGGATACGTGGCGTATCTTAACGGCGAGTCAGGCGGTAGATGCTTCCAGACGAGACAAATCCGAGATAAAGCCCTGAAAATGGGAAGAAGATGCGCCTCCGTGAAAGAGCCAGGCATCTGCAGCGCATTATTCGTGCCTGAGGTTCGTTAGAGGGCTTCCTCCGCGACAGCAGGGTGTCCGCCATGATTTTTCCTGCTAACTACATTCTCGATCCTTGCACGGTTAACCGTTTCGCGAAATTTTTATAAATCCACCCTATTGATATAATGAACGCCTCGTGGTAAAAATTGGTAACAATCGAGCTTCTGTCTTTCTGTCGTGGCTTTCATTGCTCGTTTCGAGGGTTTTGTTTCGTTCGTCGCGAGAAGGGGACTCTTTTCGAAGGGGAAGGAGGATTTAGAAACGTGGAGGAATTTTACTTACGGTGGCTTAAAGGATGGAATAATGATTTCCTTGTACTTTAGGAATCGTCTGCTGGTATATTTAATTCTCTATGCTTTTTCTGTATTTGTTTCCTTCCTTCGCTCTTTGAATACCTTCTCTTCTTTTGAGTATACGAGTTTTAGGGGGTTGATGAATGTTATGTGATAAAAAATTGAAGAGAAGTTGAGTTTTCTGTAACTTTCTATTCGAGAAATATCTGGTAACTAGTACCAATAATAAGGATAGTGATAAGAATGTTGCATCCAGTGCGAGAAGCTTGACAAGAACTCGGCCTTACCCAATTCGAATTCAGATCGACGGTGAACCCAATCGAGCCAACAAAGGTAAACGACAACCGAGTTCACACAAAGCGGGTAGTCAGTCGATTAATCAATCGCGACGGCTAGAAGTCCCCAGCGCGATCGATTCTCGAAAGGAGCCCGCGAGCAGCATTTTCAACGAGAGTTTCAACGAAACCCGGGTGGCGGCTGGGCTTATCGCCGGCTGATCTCGTAAAGGATCCATTGTGAATGCGTTCACGTAATTCAGAAAAAGCGTACGCGTCCGTTTCGTGTCGGGCATATCGCGGTGCCGCCACGGCGAGTCCTCCTCCGACGCGCGCGCTGGGGCGTTTCTCTCGTTTGCGTCCCCCGCCAGCCGAATGCGCCGCGCACCGGAAGCACCGTCGTGATTTGCCGCAACGCCGGAAACGGCGCACGTGCGGCGTCGTTTTTCCTATCTCTTCTTCCTTTTTCACTCGCTCGACACGCCGCTCGTGGCACCCTGTTCGAGAGGGATGCTGTTCATTTTTCAGCGGACAATGAACGTGTCCGAAATTGTCATCCGTTCTTCGAGAACTGCGAAAAATTTCAGAGTAATTTTAAGAGGCTTGTGAGACAGGAAGTTAAAGTTAATCGATTCTTATTCGAATTATTATTTTTTCGTTAAAATAACTTTGCGTCGCGCGTTGCTTTCACAGTGATTTCTACGATGTTTCCTGTTAGAATCCGAGAACCCTCGTTTCGTGGAATCGAGGAGTAGAAAAAAGGCAATAACTAGCCAGGAGCGTGGTGAAGAAGAATAACCGGCGTTAACAAACAATTCTTTGTGAATCGACAACTGCGTGGTTAAAAGAAAGAAAGGTCGTTCACCGATTCATTGTGCTGTTCGGTTACATAGGTCGGTAAGGGACGCCAACGCTGTTTTTCAATGGCGGACCAAGAATTAACAGTTTGCACCTTTCGCAAGACGACGATAAAAGTGGTCGTTCGACACGGTGTAATCACGGCTTGCAAACATGGCGTGCGTACCGATCGTTACAAAACAAATCTCATTCCCGTTTCCATTTTACGTCTATAAAGATGTTCCAGCTGCGGTTGGTTACGAGATCGTTCTTGGAAACGAGCTATTTTTATCAACAATAAAAACCATTCTGAACTGAATTACTTAATAATAATAAAAATAATATTAATCATTGCTATTACTTATTTTTATAAGTTAGAACCTTTATCCTTACGCCACAAGCACGAAGAGGCACGAAGAAATAAAGACGAATTGGTCATAGAGATTGCTAAAGGTTGTAATCTATTTAATTGGCAAACTTTTTATTGCTTCATCAATGCGTAAGAGAATTCTTAGTCGTCGAATCCTGAACTGAATTACTTAATAATGATAAAAATAATAATAATCATTGCTATTACTTATTTTTATAAGTTAGAACCTTTATCCTTACGCCACAAGCACGAAGAGGCACGAAGAAATAAGGAGGAATTGGTCGTAGAGATTGCTAAAGATTGTAATCTGTTTAATTGGCAAACTTTTTATTGTTTCATCGATGCGTAGGAGAACTCTTAGTCGCCGATGTTCGTTTTACGTTTACTAGTTGCATACGATTTAATTATTAATCATTAAACGTCTTCGCCTACACCGTGCGTGGGTCATAGATCTGCGGATCGTTAGTCTAATTGATCGGCTCATTTCAATATGAATGCCAGTAATTATACCGCAGGTGAAACGTTAGAAAGCTTGTTCCAAATGAAAGGTATAAATCTTCAACCGGACTCCGATCAGGTGTAACTGAATATGACATAACTGTGCAACCAGACCATCCAATCCTACACACAAACCAAATCCAACCTAATCAAA